>NC_092458.1:124277358-124577358 GCF_047495875.1 Pithys albifrons albifrons
AAAAGACCTCCGAGATCATCAAGTCCAACTCTTGGGCCAACTCCAGTCCCTTTACCAGATCATGGCACTCAGTGCCACGGCCAAGCTCAGCTGAAAAACCTCCAGGGATGGGGAATCCACCCCCTCTCTGGGCAGCCCATTCCAATGCCTGAGCACTCTCTCTGCAAAGAATTTTTTTAAGTTCCACCTGTATATATAAAAGTCACTTTCCTTAGGCACAAACATGAAGTTTCCACATGGGGCTATGGGTCACCCTGCCAAGAGTTTCGATAGAAAATGTTGAAAAACTGACACAGCAAAGCTGGGGATGGGCTGTGGAGTTTCAGGCACTGCCAAGGTGGCAACAGAGCAACAGATGTGGCGTTTCAGCTTTTGTCTCCCACCAGCAGTGGGGGAGCTTTCAGAGGAGTGTCTCTCATTGACTCACACTGCTTGGACTCCCTTTCTCTGCCTGCTCTGGGAGCATTATCATTTACAGTCTGTCATGCAAATTGCTCTTGGCCTGGGAAATATTAATCTATTAGACAGACATAGCATGAACACATGGACTCCAAATCCTTGGGGGTTTGGCTCTTTAAACAACAGATTATTGCCCACGTTCACTAACTACTTGTACAAACAGCTCAGTAATTTCAAGCTTTAATATCCTCCTCAATTCTCTTCCTGCAGCACTGGAGGTAATATTTGATGTACCAGGAATTAAAGACCTGGCTCTTTGTTTTGTTTTGTCATTTAAAAGAAAGTCATTTCCATGTGCACAGGGGTTTTTCTGAACATCTGAAATTAATAGATACATACAAATATTTGCACAGGTTTGTGTATAAATGTGTGTGTGTCTTGCCCAGGCTTTGATTAGATTGGAGGAGGTGCTGATGGACCCACTGCAGGGTGAGAATTTGATTTGGCTTTAAACCTTACCCTGCCAGCAGTACCTGTGCACAGCTGAGCTGTCCATGGTAGCAACACGTGAGAGGAGCAGGTTGTGGGAAGAGCAGTTGTGTCCAGACATTTTATGTGTCCATCAGTTTGCAGGAAAAAAAAATAAATAAAATAAAATCAAAGCAGATTTTCAGAGCACTCTGAAGTTTGGAAATGCACCACTTGGAGAGAGGCCAGAGGAGGCCCCAGGATGGGCAGAGGATGGAGCAGCTCTGCTGGGAGGAAAGGCTGGCACAGCTGGGATTGTCCTACCTGGAGAGGAGAAGCTTTGGGGGGACCTCAGTGTGGCCTTCCAGGAGCTGAAGGAACTACAAGAAAGATGGAGAGAGACCATTTCCAAGGGCTGGAGGGACAGGACAAGGGGAATGGCTTCAAACTGACAGAAAGTTGGGTTAGATGGATATTGGGAAGGAATTTTTCCCTGTGAGGGTGGGGAGGGGCTGGGATAGAATTCCCAGAGCAGCTGTGGCTGCCCCATCCCTGGGAGTGTCCCAGGCCAGGTTGGACAGGGCTTGGAGCAACCTGAGCTGATGGGAGGTGTCCCTGCCCAGGGCAGGGGGTGTCACTGAATGACCTTTAAGGTCTCTTCCAACCAAACCATTCTGGGATTCTGGGATTCCATGCAATGCAGTGCCAGTGGGTTTGATGGGCAGAGATGCTGCTGAACCCATGACCTGATTCTGCTGCCAGGACCTTTGCTGACAAACAACCTCTAGTGCCAGGGCCCTGAAGAATCCACTTCCTTCTTGGCTCAAGAGTTCCTGTCAGGAGAAAGTGTGGCAGTCCTGACCAGGCATCCCCACCACGTCTATTCCCCATCCAGCTCTTCACCCTCTCCAGTGAGGTGCTGGAAGAATATTCCCACCACCATGAACCACTGATGGATTTGAGGGAATGCTGCCTTTAGTGTGGCATAAAACATGGGCAGAAAGTGGCAATTAGGTAGGAAGGAAGGAGTAGAGGTCATTGATCTACCTCAGCATGGCAGACACCTGCAAATCCTGCAGGGGTGGAGGGGCTGAGCCCTCTGCACCTCCTGTGGTGACACATGTTCACCACACTGCAATTAATTACATAGAAAGAAAAGCAACTTCTCTTCTGTTATTTCTGGCAAAATTTCTGGGCTACTTCTGCCACTAGTCCTATAAAAATAAAAAAAAATCATCTTCAAAAACACAAACAGATCCACATGGCAAGAGTTTGTTGCCAAAACACCTGTTGGAGGCAAAACATCGAAGGAAGGTGAGATGGCAACATGTTTGCCTTTGAAAAGTCATCTGAGAGAATCTCTGGGAATGTGTCCCCCCAGGTACAGCAGAGAAGGACTTTAATTTGTCATCTGTCACTGCCCACAGGGCTGATGGTGCCTCACTCTGTCCTCACACCAAGGTGAGCAGCACCACTGACAACCTTAGGTGACACCACAGCACGTGAGACACACCAAGGGTGGGAAAGGGAGGTGATTTATCCAGCTGCCAGCCAGTCACCAGTGGTGTCCCCAGGGGTCTGTGTTGGGTCCAGTCCTGTTTAACATCTTTATTGAGGATTTAGATGAGGGGATTGAGCCCATCAGCAGCAAATTTGGTGATGACACCAAGTTGGGAGGGAGTGTCGACCTGCTGGAAGGCAGGAGAACTCTGCAGAGGGATCTGGAGAGACTGGAGAGATGGGGCTGATTGCAATGGGATGAAGTTCAACAAGGCCAAGTGCAGGTCCTGCCCTTTTGCCACCCCAACCCCTGCAGCGCTCCAGGCTGGGCACAGAGTGGCTGGAGAGCAGCCAGGCAGAGGGACCTGGGGGGACTGAGGGACAGGAAGCTCAACAGGAGCCAACAGTGTGCCCAGGTGGCCAAGAAGGCCAAGGGGATCCTGGCCTGGATCCAAACTAGCATGGCCAGCAGGCCCAGGGCAGTGACCCTTCCCCTGGACTCTGCCTTGGGAAGGCCACACCTTGAGTGTTGTGTTCAGTTCTGGGCCCCTCAGTTGAGGCAAGAGATTGAGGGGCTGGAGAGGGGCCAGAGAAGAGCAACGAGGCTGGAGAAGGGACTGGAGCACAAGTGCTGTGGGGAGAGGCTGAGGGAGCTGGGGGTGTTCAGCCTGGAGAAGAGGAGGCTCAGAGGTGACCTCAGCACTGTCTGGAACTGCCTGAAGGGAAGTTCTGGCCAGCTGGGGGTTGGTCTCTTCTCCCAGGCACTCAGCAATAGGACAAGGGGGCACGATGGGCTCAAGCTCTGCCAGGGGAAATTGAAGTTGGAGAGCAGAAAGAAATTCTTTGCAGAGAGAGTGCTCAGGGATTGGAATGGGCTGCCCAGAGAGGGGGTGGATTCCCCATCCCTGGAGGTTTTTCAGCTGAGATTGGCCGTGGCACTGAGTGCCATGATCTGGTAAAGGGACTGGAGTTGGACCAAGGGTTGGACTTGATGATCTTGGAGGTCTTTTCCAACCCAATCCATTCTATGATTCTATGATTTCATGTCCCCTTCCAAAGAAACCCAAGAGCAGCAAAGCAGTTCACTGTTTTAGAGAGGAAAACAGACTTTGGTTTGCTCAAATCTGCTCAAGCAGCTTCCACAAGAGCCGAAGCTCTGCCATCTCCAGGGGTTCTCCCAAGGGTGGTGCACCAGAAAGCCCCTGCCTTTAGAACTCCCAGCTCTCAGTGCTGCTAATTAGCACAGTATTCCCGGGAAAATCCAGCAGCTGTTCAAATGTCACCACTTTGTCCTGTGTTTCCATCTATAAACGCAGCCTATTGATGTGTTTTTCTCTCAGATTTGAATTAATGGAGCTGAACTCCTTATATATTAAGAATTTAATCTTAAATTGATGCTGAAATGTGGTTGCCTGAGGGGCTGAGCTGTTTCCATGGCTGTTCAGCAGGGCCAGGAGATCTGCTGAAACTCCAGGCAGACAAACATCCAACATCCACATACAAATATACAGGTATTAAAATCAACATAAATCCACTTCTTCCATAAGACCAATTCATGGAAACAAAAATCCACTTTTTTTTTTTTGGAGTTTCCCCCCAAACTTTAAATGGATGACAGTCCTTTTGAGAATGAAATGACAAAGTTATCATAATATTATTTTACTGCAGCAGTCGGTTCATCTGGAGAAGACTGATGGGGTAACTCCTTGTTTTCCCTTCCTGTAATCATTACTTCACATTATTTTACATTCACCTCAGTAAATCCATCCCAAGAGCAGAGATGTGTGACATGAAGATTATTATTTGCTATAAGCTTTATTATATAAGCAATAGAGTTCAGGAAATGATAGAAAGCTCTGCAGCTCCGTTGGCAAAACCCTAATGAAGTGTCATTTTAAGATAAATTCCTCCCAGTTTTGATGGAAAGCATGCAGGAAAGTTATCACTCAGATTTTCCAAAGACATAAATATTATGAAGACTGTGAAAACATGACAGGTAGAAATTGTTACTCTGTAGAGGGTGCAATTATTTATTCCAGATTTATGGTATAAATCAAATGTTGCATGAAAAAAAACCCCTCTTAAATATTCTTTGGAAGTCTTTCCCCATAAATAGCTCATGGATTCATTCTTCTCCATCCCCTGAATGCTTTGGGAACAGAAGGTCATGAACAGGAGCTGAACAGTTAAAAGGACAAGTTGATACAAATATTTTTATCTTCAGTAAGAATCAAAAAAAAAATCTTAAATGTATGAAAACAGAGTCCCATTTGTGTGACACACACAGGCAGGAACAAACACACACACACAAAGATTTTCACAGAATTACAGAATCCCTGAGGTTGGTACAGCCCTGTCAGCCCCTGGAGCCCACCCTGTCCCCGATGCCCACCTTGGTAAAGCTCTGCCAGCCCCTGGAGCCCACCCTGTGCCCGATGCCCACCTTGGCAAAGCCCTGACAGCCCCTGGAGCCCACCCTGTGCCCCATGCCCAACTTGGCAAAGTCCTGCCAGCCCCTGGAGCCCACCCTGTGCCCCATGCCCACCTTGGCACAGCCCTGACAGTCCCTGGAGCCCACCCTGTGCCCAATGCCCACCTTGGCACAGCCCTGACAGTCCCTGGAGCCCACCCTGTGCCCAATGCCCACCTTGGCACAGCCCTGACAGCCCCTGGAGCCCACCCTGTGCACCATGCCCACCTTGGCAAAGCCCTGACAGCCCCTGCAGCCCACCCTGTGCCTGATGCCCAACTTGGCAAAGCCCTGCCAGCCCCTGGAGCCCACCCTGTGCCCATGCCCACCTTGGCACAGCCCTGACAGCCCCTGGAGCCCACCCTGTGCCAAATGCCCACCTTGGCAAAGCCCTGACAGTCCCTGGAGCCCACCCTGTGCCCGATGCCCACCTTGGCACAGCCCTGACAGCCCCTGGAGCCCACCCTGTGCCCAATGCCCACCTTGGCACAGCCCTGACAGCCCCTGGAGCCCACCCTGTGCACCATGCCCACCTTGGCAAAGCCCTGACAGCCCCTGCAGCCCACCCTGTGCCTGATGCCCACCTTGGCAAAGCCCTGCTAGCCCCTGCAGCCCACCCTGTGCCCGATGCCCACCTTGGCCCCCAGCCCAGAGCACTCAGTGCCACGGCCAGTCCTGCCTTGGGCACCTCCAGGGCTGGGCACTCCAAACCTCCCTGGGCAGCCCCTGCCAGTGCCTGCCCACCCTTTCCAGGCAGAAATTCCTGCTGCTGTGCCCCCTGCCCCTGCCCTGACCCAGCCTGAGGCCGTGCCCTCTGCTCCTGTCCCTGTGCCCTGGAGCAGAGTCCAACCCCACCTCTGTGAATATTTCCTAAATCTTCCTGTTCCTGATGTATCTCTGGGGTTGCTGCAGACGTGGCATTACCAACATTCATAATGTATCAGCTGAACTTCATCTCATGCATTTTTCAGCAAAGTTGTACAGGCAGCACTTCAAGTCACTGCTGTCTGGGAGATTTGCAACTTCTGTTCCGACTTGGTGCTTATGCAAATGCCAACCCGGAGTGGTGAGAAGGATGCCTTGGAAGCTTCCCCTGACAGGTTTCCCAGCACACCTCAGCCTATCAATCCCACCTGGAGACCAAGAGCAGCCCTGGGAGAAGGGCTTGGGGGTGCTGGTGGGGGGAGAAGCTGCACATGGTCCAGCCCAGAGATCTCCTGTGTCCTGGGATCATCCCCAGCAGGGCAGGGGAGATTGTGCCCCTCTGCCCCTCAGGTGAGCCCCACCTGCAGAGCTGCTCCAGCCCTGGGGGCAGTACAGGAAGGACATGGAGCTGCTGGAGAGGCCAGAGGAGGCCCCAGGATGGGCAGAGGATGGAGCAGCTCTGCTGGGAGGAAAGGCTGGCACAGCTGGGATTGGCCAGCCTGGAGAAGGGAACCTTTGGGGGGACCTCAGTGTGGCCTTCCAGGACCTGAAGGAACGGACAAGAAAGATGGGGAGAGACCATTTCCAAGGGCTGGAGGGACAGGAGAAGGGGAATGGCTTCAAACTGCCAGAGAGTAGGGTTAGATGGGATATTGAAAAGGAATTTTTCTCTGTGAGGGTGGCACAGGTTGGGCAGAGCAGCTGTGGCTGCCCCATCCTTGGAAGTGTCCAAGGTCAGGCTGGATGTATCTTGGAGCAACCTGGACTAATGGAAGGTGTCCCTGCCCATGGCAGGGTTGGCACTGGATGATCTTTATGGTCTCTTCCAACCCAAACCACCCTGTAATTTTGTGATATCCCTCCGGGTCCTGCAGGTCCTGGTTCTCCCAACCACTTGTTACAGATCAGTCAATTATTCCATCCCCACACTCTGCAGGTTCCCTTCCAGGCTGCTCTGGCAGCTCCATCTCAGCATTTTGGGGCTGCCAGGATTTGCCAGCAGTGCCAACAAGCTCCACACGAGCAGCGTGTTCCGGGAGCCGACAGCTGGAGATGTGAGAAGCGCCGAGGAGCTCTGTCTCCTCTCGCCTCGTGGGAAGTTCTGGGCACATATGTTTTGCTCAGCCTAAAATTCCCATCCTGCTCCTTCCCAGAGACAAACAAGGTGAAACAAATTCCTTCCTTCCCGTCACGCCTCGCTCTGCTCCCGGGGTGGCATTACTCATATCACAGGGTGGCAGGGAAGGATGGCCCCAGTGCTCCAGCAACTGAGTTCCTGAGGAAAAGCAAGTGCTCTCCCATGGCTTCCCATCTGTCTGTGTTCCCCCTCCTGCTCCTGCACCAAGGAAGCCCACAGAGATCCATGAAGTGCCCACAGAGATCCATGACGTGCCCACAGAGATCCATGACGTGCCCACACTGTTTTCTAAGGACAAGTGCAGAAATTGCAGTTGGCTCACGATGCGTTTTGCCCTCAGCTGGAACTCACAGACTGAATCATCACCCCCTTTCCTCTCCCTGTGCTTTCCACACAGGAGGTGGTCACATCTCCCACCACCTCTCCGAGCTTGGCATGGACATCTCAGCTTCTGTTTTCCTCTATCTTGTCTTTGGTTCCCTTGCTGAGAGCACCTTATGCTGCCACAGACAGGATTGGAGGAGAAAGGGCCAAGAGGATCCTCTCTTCTCCCATCCCAAGGATGCCAGTTCTCCAAAGAAAACAGAATATCCTGGTGACAGCACTGTTGACGTCAGTAGAAAGCAAAAAAACCAAGAGTTCTTAAAAAAAAAAAAAAACAACCCTGCCTGAAAATAAACCCCAGACAGAACTAAAAAACAAACATCCTCTTCAGCAAAAAACTAACACAGCAGATAAAAGGTGCTTCTTAAATCAAAGGGTCTTCAATGGCTGTTGCAAGGCCTGACATTAAAGAACTCCAGGTCTATCAGAAGCCTCTTTGGTTCCACTCTTGCCATTGGGAGTTTGGGTTTGGAGCTCAGGAGCAGGATCTTGATGTGACTGATGCTGAAGTCAGTGCAGCAATAGGGCAAAATCCATCCTATCTTATAATATGGGAATGCATTAACAGAGATAAAATAAAATAAAATAAAATAAAATAAAATAAAATAAAGAAGGAAATAAGTGGAAAAGAATCAGAGCACATCCTCATTTGAATGGTTCCCTCCAATATTCCTCAGCAGAGCTAAACCTCAGGTGCCTCTGGACAGCCCAAATTTCCCATCCAAGGCAAAGACAGTGGCTCCAACACCACAATCCTGAGCATAGTTTGGAGCAGGGAGGTTTCCTGGGTGCAGCAGAGGATGATCTGCATAGGAATCTTTGCCCCCAGACCCTGTCCAGGGACTGTTTCAGCCCTGCCTATAAACCAAAACAATTCAAGGCAAGTCTGGAGCAGCTTTTAATGCACAGAGTGAGTAGGGACCACCAGAAAATTTAAAAAAAAAATAAAGGGAATGTTCCTAATAATCCATTACACAAACAAAAACAAAGGGAATGGAAACACATCCCGATGTCTGTGCAAACAAACAACGTGAACAAGCTGAGCACCACAACATTTCCCATTCCAGCTGCAATGGCTCTCAGAGCCTGATGTTCTGCTTTGAAAACACATTTGTGTTTTTCTCCAGGCTAAAAGAGCCAAGTGGAGGCTGGATTTTGGGATTCAAAGCTCCAACAAACCCTCAGGAATGGACCATAAATCCACCTGTTTGTGAGATGCTTAATAATGTTTCACCCATCGTAATTTGGTTGTTGGTTTAAAGTGTGGTACCTGATTTAGACTAATTACCACATTCCTAATAAAGCAGAGGCTCAGAACTAACAGCCCTATCAGCCAAACAGACAGATGTCCCTGTCCTGCTGCAAGAGACTCTGGAGCACCTTCTTGCATTGATTGTTGAAAAAAAGAAACAGAATTTTAAAATCTCAACACCATTTTGACCTAAGAGAGAAGTTTTTTTACAGTAAGAAGAATCATTCACTGGAATAACATCCCCAGGGCCATGGCAGGGCCTTTATTGCTGGAGATTTTCCAGATGAGATTGGACAAGGTGATAAATAATCTCATTGGGTTCCCTTCCCCACTAAAGGTTAGACCAGGTGATCCTTCAAGGTTGGTTTCAACCAGAGCTATTTTAGAGTTCAATGAATAATGTTGGAAAACTGACTCTGCCCCTAGAAAAATAAAATAATAATCATCAGTTTTTGTAGAAATGGTTGGAGGGAAGTAAGGCAGATAAGACCACACTGGACAGGGCTTGGAGCAACCTGGGCTGGTGGGAGGTGTCCCTGCACATGGCAGGGGGTGGCACTGGGTGGGTTTTAAGGTCCCTTCCCACCCAAACCATTCCATGATTCTTATGAAGCCTCGCTATTTACCCCAACTCCTTTTTACCTGTGCCACTATTTACCCTCTCTCTGTTTGTAACTGTCATATAATTACAAAACTTTCATGTGAAATTAGTAGAACTTCCTTTCTGGAGAAATGAAGTTCATGTAATATCTCTGGTTATCAGAAATTAGCAGAGAAAGCATCAATACCATTTTTATCTAATTGACCACTGTAGGCATTTATTGTTTCCAGTATTCCAGGCCAGACTCCAAGGTCCTAATCCTGGAACAAGCTCGAGTGGTGTGGGTGGATCATTTCACTTTGCTGCTGAACTGGAGCCTCAGGGAACATCTGCAGTGCAGTCCCTGCTGTGGCCACAATTCCTGCTGCCATTCCCTGCTGGTTTTAAACCAGCTGCTTTAGACCTGGCTCAGAGATTAAAAACCAACAGCCTGGCAGGTGAGGCCGGGCACAAAGTCTGCCTGATCCAGGGATGGGTGGGGCAAAGAGCAGGAAAGCTGAGGATGCTCCCAGATGTTGCTCTGATCATCCCCAGGGGCTCTGCCCAGAGCCCTGCACTGCCTGGCAGAACTTTCCAAGCACAGCATGGCATTTTAAGGGGAATAGTCAGCCCTCTCCATGGCATTTCAGGCTCAGTTGTACCCCATCTTCAATTAAGAGGCTGATAATTACTCAGGTGGTTAGTCTGGACCAAGCAGTGCTTAGACCCTTTCAGTGGCAGTAAAGGCAGCTCAGCCTGCAGGAGTTTGTGGATCCTCCTGCGAAAGCACATTCCTCTCTTCACTGATCCACTGGGGTCCTGTGCCCTTCTTCCAGGTCCTTCAAGTCCGTTTTCTGGAATCATCTGCCTGCCTTAACTCTCTACCAGACCAGGCTTAGAGATGCCCTCCCAGGTGAACCAGAAATCTTAGGAAAGGCACCTCCTTCGTGGCTCAAGGAACACACATTTATTTTGGAGTGCAGTGTCTCAAGTGAACTCCCCCCTGTGAGCAGTTCACACTCTCACAGTGCTGGTGGAACCCCGAGCAGAGACATCCCTTGCTGGTAAAGCTGTTTGAGGAGAGGGGACATGTCCAGAAATTGAAAATACAGCCCTGCCCTGAGGCACAGGATTAGAGACACTAAAACCACTTCTGCAACTCAGAGCAAGAGATAGTTGAGCAGTAAAGGACTGGAGGTTTTATTTCTTACGGTATTTATTGGTTATTAACTCACTTCAGTACCTGAAGGGACCTACAAGAGACATGGAGAGAGTATTTGAAAGGGCTTGGAGGGACAGGACAAGGGGAATGGCTTCAAACTGGCAGAGAGTAGGGTGAGATGGGGTATTGGGAAGGAATTGCTGGCTGGGAGGGTGGGCAGGCCCTGGCACAGGTTAGGCAGAGCAGCTGTGGCTGCCCCATCCCTGGGAGTGTCCCAGGCCAGGTTGGACAGGGCTTGGAGCAGCCTGGGCTGGTGGGAGGTGTCCCTGCCCATGGCAGGGGATGGAATGAGATGATCTTTGAGATCCTTTCCACCCAAACCATTCCATGATTTTTGCAGACATTCCAGCCTTTCTGCCTATCCTACACTGCAGTTACAGATCCAGGGAAATGATTCCCTTCCTATCAACTGACAATTCCAAGCAGGACTGCAGTGACTGGGAGGAATTCCTGACTGCCTCAAAGGTTAATCAAAGCATTCTAACCTTCCCTTAATCAACTCTCCAGCTGATCACAAACCACTTCCACCAATTAGGAGCATAAAATGACAATCTGGACAGTGTGACCAGGGACAGCAGGGACTGTCTAAAGCCCTCCCAGCTATTGACCAACATTTCATGGATCAGCTGCCCCCCAGCTTTGGAGAGGTCAGTCAATGAATCACTGCAGCAGTCCCAGGCCATGCAGATTATTTTCAACTGTGCTATCAATGCTGGGAGGAAAAAGAAATCACAAGATCTCACAAGGGATCTGAACTTGGCATCTGTTTGGTTCTGCCACTCTTCAGTCTCCTCCTTGCCAGCGCCCCAAAACTTCTCCCAGTTAGTCCCTTTCCACAGGTATAAGAAGGGGTAAAAATACTCATCTGTCTTTAAAGAACTTTATTTCTCTATATGGATGTTATTATATAGACATTTTCAGGAAGGATGTTTCCAAATATTTATGGAGGGTTTCAGTGACCAAATGCCTTCCACATACCTGGAGATCATACCTGGAACTCCATATCCATATCTATAACTCCCTGAAGGGAAGTTCTGGCCAGCTGGAGGTTGGTCTCTTCTCCCAGGCACTCAGCAATAGGACAAGGGGGCACGATGGGCTCAAGCTCTGCCAGGGGACACTGAAGTTGGAGAGCAGAAAAAATTCTTTGCAGAGAGAGTGCTCAGGCATTGGAATGGGCTGCCCAGAGAGGGGGTGGATTCCCCATCCCTGGAGGTTTTTCAGCTGAGCTTGGCCGTGGCACTGAGTGCCATGATCTGGTAAAGGGACTGGAGTTGGACCGAGGGTTGGACTTGATGATCTCAGAGGTCTCTTCCAACCCAATCCATTCTGTGATTCATGTATTTTATCTGAAAATCAATCCAATTCCATATCCATATCTGTACACATTTTCCAGATACTGCTTTAAGTGAAACTTTCCCAAGTCGAGGAATTCAGGGATTAAAGCAAAAAAAAAAAAAAAAGGAGACATAAATGCAGAAATAAAAGACTAGAGAGTCTTTAGCAGTTTGAGTAACACCTCAAATTATCAAACACGCTCTGATAACACCTCCAGCTTTATTTAATAGTGCAAGGCTAAAACCATCAATCCAACACAGAACTGTGTTTTCCATAAGCAACCTGGACTTGCATTTCCAACTATCCTTTACACGGCCAGGAAATGTTTAGCAATAATCAGGTAATAAATGAGAACATCTCTAAATGCTCTTCTAAAAGCCAACTAGGAGTGAAATGAGAGGCTCAAATCCATGTTCCAGGGACAGAGTGTCTGTGCCTGTCCTGCTATCCAAGGAGGATGTAAACAGACTCTCAGACTTCTGAAATGACAACCAGTGTTGCCACAGGGCACTCCAGAGTGGATTAAGGACAGAATTATTTCCACCCTTAACTCTGGGTCTGAAAAGCTCTTCGTGTTCCTTACCAGTTTGTATTTGCTTAGGTTTCAATAAGACTTCTTCAGCTGTTTGAGGGCAAAAGGCAAATAACCAGTTTACCAAGAATATTTGGCAATCAGAATTCAGTTGACCTAATTTTGTTGTTGTTTAAAGGCACTGCCAGATTATTTCAGCTCCTCTAAAATGTTAATTTTACCTTTCCAAAGGGCTGCAGGGTGAGATTGTTGCTCCCTGAGGTGCAAACATTGTATTTAGAAGAAGTCTGAGCTGCAGCAATGTGTGTATTTGAAGCATCCAAAGCCCCTGGTTTCAAGGGACATGTGCCAGAAACAAAAATACCTTCTGATGGGACTGGCTGGAGATCCCAAAAGATGTTTATGGAAATGTGGGGAACAGATTTCCTGGGTTCTGTGCCTCAGGCAGAGGTACAGGAGTGTTCTGGGACACATCACAGCATAAATGTAGCTCAGGTTGTCTCCAGGAACACCTCAGGCCACCTCCAGTGCTCATTGCTGGCTCCTCCAAGAGGTGAATATTCCAGTTAGCCTGAGAGGAATCCCTGCCTCAGGAAACCAAGGGAGTATTAATCACCTCATCCTAATCCCATTATTCCACTCACATGTAAGGAATGTGCTGCTGTTGTACCTCCATCTCCTTTGGGAAGATGGAGTAGGAGCAGGGAATTGAGTTATGCCTATTAAAATGGTGCCTTCTCCATAAGCATTACCCGGGAGCAAATTAATTTTTTTTCAGGCTGACAACCAAAACTGCTTTTCTTGTCCCACATCTGGTGCACCAGGTGCTGCAATTCACCCTGCACTGCATTGCAAACAGCCTGGTGTCCATTTGGTCTCTGGAAAACTCCAGTAAACACACAGTTCAGAAGCTTCATTGGCCTTTCCATGATCAGGGCATGGACACCAATTCTTCCCTTGGCTGTGTGTGTGCTCAGCTCCAATTCCCAGAGAAGCTGTGGCTGCCCCATCCCTGGAAGTGTCCAAGGTTGGACAGGGCTTGGAGCAACCTGGGCTGGTGGAAGATGTCCCTGCCCATGGCAGGGGGTGGCACTGGATGAGTTTTAAGGTTCCTTCCCACCCAAACCATTCCATGATTTGCTGAAATATTCCAGTCAGGAATGTTTCCATGCAGTGGAGCTCTGCAGTAGAGGGGTAAAAGCAAAGAGAAATCACAGTTGCCCACCATGAGATGCAATAACCACCTTCCTGGCACAAAGAGCCCAAGGCACCTCCCAGGCCTGGCAGACCCTGGGCCAGAGATGCAGAACTTCAGTTGGTTAAAACTTGGTGGTAACAATGCCAAGGTCATGGGTTCAATCCCCTGTGTGGGCCATTGACTGAAGAGTTGGACTCGATGATCCTGGTGGGTCCCTTCCAGCTCAGAATAGTCTGTGATTCTGTAACTTGTCTTTGTGTCAAAAAGGCTCTCAGGGATGTCCCAAAGTGCCTTTCACCCATCAGAGAGCAGCAAAGGCAGAGGAGCCTCTTTGGGAACTGCCCATAGTGGGAAATGCCCTTTAGGGATCCTTTCACTGCTTTCCCAAAGGCTCCTCAGGTGCAGGGAAGGGGTTTTGGAGCAGACAGGAAGGAAGAGGAGGCTCAGAGGTGACCTCAGCACTGTCTGGAACTCCCTGAAGGGAAGTTCTGGCCAGGTGGGGGTTGGTCTCTTCTCCCAGGCACTCAGCAATAGGACAAGGGGGCACGATGGGCTCAAGCTCTGCCAGGGGAAATTGAAGTTGGAGATCAGAAAGAAATTCTTTGCAGAGAGAGTGCTCAGGCATTGGAATGGGCTGCCCAGAGAGGGGGTGGATTCCCCATCCCTGGAGGTTTTTCAGGTGAGCTTGGCCGTGGCACTGAGTGCCATGATCTGGTAAAGGGACTGGAGTTGGACCAAGGGTTGGACTTGATGATGTCGGAGGTCTTTTCCAACCCAATCCATTCTATAATTCTATGATTTTGAAGGCATCACAGACACAGCACTAAGGCTCAGGGTGCAGACAGAGCAGCTCAGGGGCAGCTGGCACTCCCTGACAACTGGATGTTGAGAATATCCCGAATTTCTCTTTTTCCCTCTCAGGCATGTGAATGCAAACAACCCAACCTCCCTTATTTCCCAGTGCTAGAACAACACAGTGTTTTAAAAGCCCAGGGTTGCCTGTCAGTGCCAGCTCACAGCAAGAAACATTCCTGGGGGAAAGCAGAGGGGTCATTTCCTCTGGCTGGAGCTGGATTTTGGGCAGCTGGGTGAAATCTGTCACTCATTTCAGTCACCACAAGCACCACACCAGCACCAAGGCAGGGACAAGGAGACATCCAAATTAAACCACCCTGAAACGCCTCCTATTTGGCAGAGCAGCTCCAGCCATGGAATTGGTGGCCATGAAATGCAAATAAATCTGAACTCTGAGCTACAGCACCAAATATCCCAAAGAACCTGCAGATCCCAATAGAATGGATGCAAAACACAACATATCCTCTGGTTTGCCATTAGGATTAATACATGCCATTTTATTTCACTGCATTGTTCCAAACTGCTGAATTAACAGCACCTTGTACCTGCTTTTTACCAGGAAAAATTCACACAAACAAATGGGTACTAGTGAGGATATACAGGGACAGATACACATGAATTTTCCCCAGCTGGAGAACACAAAGCTTAGAAACAAAAACCAAATGCTTGAGATTCACTCCCTCTGAAAGAACAGCCAGAAATAAAACCTGGCAAACTTCCCCAAATTTCCCTGACAAGAGATATTAAGAAGACCTGAGATCCCTGGGAGTCTTTCTTTGTGTGATGGTTATTACTGAAACAGTGAGAATGATTCAGTCCTTTGAAACAAAACGCAGCCATCACGTTTTGTGAGGGGGTTTTGGGGTGTGTCATTTCTGTGGATAACAAAAAAAAAATAAAAAAAAAAAGCACAAAACCAAGTCATAAACCCCAAACTGTGTCCTGCAACCTTTAGATTTCTCTCTTCCTTTTTTCACCTTCCAAAATACAATTATTCCTTTGGGAAGTAGTTTATCTTCATTTATTTTCAGTGTCACACCATACTCAGATGCAGAGCACTAATTTGCAGGGTGGGTTTTTGGGTGTCTTGTTTTCAGAACTGTCACTGAGATCCTTTCCAAGCCTTCCACTCGAAAATGCCCCATCTTTCATTAAATGTCATTTGGATTGTGTCATCAAGAAGGCACTTTTATTAATCTGCATCTTAGAGCTAAAATATGCTCGTGCATATATTCCATCCTCCTCCCATTTACAGTCCTTATGCTTTTCCAGGCTGTGGTTTGGTCTGAAATATTCCCACACTCTCACACAGCTCCTGCAATGGGCACAAGGGAGCTCAGGCTGAGATCAGTCACTGGGAATTGCTTTGGGAAAGAACAAACTCTTACCCAGCTCCATATGAGGGCCACTAAATGAGAATTGAATCTGTAGCTCCTCAGACACCTCATTCCTTTATAGGAACCATTTCTTCCCATTTTCCTGCCTCCATAAAATATGGATAAATAGAGAACTTCACTGTAGCACCATCAAACACTGAGTGGTTGGAAAATCCAAACCTGTTTCTTACTAAGCCGTTTAATTTTAGCCTTTTTTTTTAATAGTTGTGAACTGTTTTCCTTTGCTTAACATAGTCCAGGGGGCATTTTCTGAAACATCAAAATAAGCAGTGACTCCACCTGACTCCCAGGGCTGTGTCTTTAAACTTCTCTTCCAAGGCTTCTGTATAGGTTATTTTAAGTGTTTTTTTGGAAATCTGGATTTGGGAGCTCTGGAGAAGATCCTTTCCCTCCACTGCCTGCAGAAAAAATTTGGGGAAAATCAGTATCCAAACTAGTCAGTCTTAGGTTTGTTTTAGTCTCTGTCTCCCTTACAGGTAAAAAGCTTTTATAAATCATCTTATCCTTCCAAATCAAACCCAGAAGAATTTGAAAAGTTTGGATAAACAAATTAAAAAATCCTGTATTTTACAGCTTCATAAGGAGGACATTGACTTGTCCAGTCACTCGTTTACTGTGGCAGAAAAAGAAGTTGCATATGGGAAAATAGAAAAAAAATAATCAAAAATCAAGTAGTTCTATCTAATATATTGTTGAGGGAAAATAATGTATTTTAGGAAGTTACCTCCAAAAGCTTTAAATATGAAGTTTGTTTCTAAGATTCTTGTGAGTATTTAAAATATAACTTTGTTGCTCTTCAGGAGCAGCTGAAATATCCCTGTTACCAACACTGTGTTAATGCCAATCCCCAAACAGCACCACACAGGCTGCAAGGAAGGACATCGCCTCTATCCCAGTCCAAACCAGTACACAGAACCAGTGACCTCTGCAGTGGTTGGCTGTAGAGCAGAGTGGAAGGGAAGCCCAGGAGGGAAATCCCAACTCTTGCAGGAAACAGGAATGTAGTGGTGGAACAAGGAGAGCCTGTTGAGTGCGGTGCACTCAGCCCACGGGATCTCCACGATGTGTCATCTTCTCGTGGCACTGAAAATGGAATGTAGGCTCAGAACAGGCTCCAAAACCCTCTGAATTTGCTTCTGTTCAAAGCCTTTTTGTTCCTCACAGCTTTTGGAAATGCAGTGCATCACACACTGCATGATGGGGTTTGTATTGTAGGGAGAGAAGATTTCTGTTCCAATTAATGCACAGCTTTTCCCCTTCACACAAAGGGAGAGGCTCCTGAGGAAAGGTCTGTGCTGAGCTCACCTAAATGATGCAGAAGGAAGCACAGCAGCTGCTGTGACTCCACACCACGAGCCAAGGAAGACCCGTGTGTGTCATTTTCCCAGGAGTCTTGTTCTGAAGAGCCCTTTAAAAACAACCCTTTAAGAGCTTTGCAGCCTGCTGGCTGAATCCTTCAGCACTCATTAGGGTTGGCTTCCTTTGTGTGGAAACACTTCAGAACTTTGTAACTCCAAGTGGCTTGGGGAGCAGAATGCAACGTGACATCCTTTGGGTGACACACCTTTGAGTCAGGACATCTCTGTCTTCTCTCAACCAGCCAAGAATCCCATTCCAATACCACAGGCTGCATCCCAGCTGGCTGCAGAGCTCCCAGGGCAAAGGGAGAAGACACAGGACTGATGGGCAGCAGTGATTGCCTGAATTATCTCCCCCTTTTGGCACAGGAGTGTGTTTTGCAGCCACCATCGTGTTTCTGTGATGTCAGGGAGGGTTCCACTCCTTCATGTTTGCCACTTTTTGTTAAGGCTGTGGCTCCCAAGCAAGAGGCACATTTAGTGAATGAAAGGTGGACTTGTCTGATTTCTGTGCCCAAGAGCTCAGCCTGAGCTCCATGGGATAGATCAGTGAGTGGGCAGAACATCAGTTGCAGCAAAGTATTTCCCTTTGGTGTCCAAGTCCAAAGAAAGGGTTGGTTCAATGAGGCAAAAAAACAAAGGAAAAGGTGATTTGGTGGTGGCCAGTCACCAGTGGTGTCCCCAGGGGTCAGTGCTGGGCCCAGTTTTAACATTTTTATCAATGATTTAGATGAGGGGATTGAGTCCATCAGCAGCAAATTTGCTGATGACACCAAGTTGGGAGGGAGTGTCGACCTGCTGGAAGGCAGGAGGGCTCTGCAGAGGGATCTGGAGAGACTGGAGGGATGGGGTTGATTGCAATGGGATGGAGTTCAACAAGGCCAAGTGCAGGTCCTGCCCTTTGGCCACAACAACCCCCTGCAGCGCTCCAGGCTGGGCACAGAGTGGCTGGAGAGCAGCCAGGCAGAGGGACCTGGGGGGACTGAGGGACAGGAAGCTCAACAGGAGCCACCAGTGTGCCCAGGTGGCCAAGAAGGCCAAGGGGATCCTGGCCTGGATCCAAACTAGCGTGGCCAGCAGGCCCAGGGCAGTGACCCTTCCCCTGGACTCTGCCTTGGGGAGGCCACACCTTGAGTGTTGTGTTCAGTTCTGGGCCCCTCCTTTCACTGATCACCAATAAAAGATGGAAGACCATCCTTTGCACCCTCAGAATTTTATCATCAGAAGAGAAGCACCCTCTTCTGGATTCTCCAAGTTTTAGAGGATCAAGAAGATCCTTAGATGAAGAGAGGATGGTTGGTCATTCTCTGCATTAGTCCTATCAATGTCAGACCAGGGCAGCTTGCTCAGAGTCTCACGAGTCCTCCAGGGAGCAAAACCAAACCCAAGAGCTAAAGCCAGGAGAATATTATCAATCTTTCAAACTGACTGAAAAGGTAAACAGGATTGACCACTGTGTGACCCCAGACAAATCTGTTTGGCTGACCAGCACAGGGCAATAATCTCCAGGCCATGTAAGTTATTGCTCTGCTGTCCAAGGGGGAACTGTTGGAACAGGGATATTTGCAGAACCATCTAGATGTTGGAACATCTCACAGCAGTTCTTTTGGGCAGATGCTTCCCCATTTTGAATGACATGTTGCCACCTGGGAGAGGTTCAGAGAGAAGAATTGTGGAGTGGTTTGGGTTCAAAGGGATCTTAAACACATCCAGTGCCACCCCCTGCCATGACAGGGACACCTCCCACCAGCCCAGGGTGCTCCAAGCTCCATCCAACCTGGCCTTGGACACTTCCAGGGATGGGGCAGCCACAGCTGCTCTGCCCAACCTGTGCCAGGGCCTGCCCACCCTCCCAGCCAGCAATTCCTTCCCAATATCCCATCTAACCCCACTCTCTGGCACTTTGAAACCATCCCCCTTCTCCTGTCCCTCCAGCCCTCTCCATCTTTCCTGTGGCTCCTTCAGCTCCTGGAAGGCCACACTGAGGTCCCCCCAAAGCTTCTCCTCTCCAGGCTGGCCAATCCCAGCTGTGCCAGCCTTTCCTCCCAGCAGAGCTGCTCCATCCTCTGCCCATCCTGGGGCCTCCTCTGGCCTCTCCAGCAGCTCCATGTCCTTCCTGTGCTGAAAAAGAAGACTGACAACTATTCCCAGGGAATTTTTTTCTCTTTTGCCTTCACTCAATTGTGTCCATCCACAGATTTATTTATATATTTCATAGAGTCATAGAATCGGTTGGGTTGGAAGAGACCTCCGAGATCATCGAGTCCAACCCTTAATCCAGTCATATATATATAATTTCTGTGTTCCAAGTAAGGGCACCACAGAAGAGCAGAAAGGAACAGCACAGAGCAGAAGTGAAGCCCCAGGGTCTGATCTCCAGGTGAAGGACAGATCTCTCAAAATCCTGTTCCCTCCTTTGCCATCCCTTGTCCCACTCCTGCAGAGGAAGCAAACCCTGACCAAAGACTGAGTGTAGTTTTATGTGCTCTGTCACAGCTCTTTAGTGCAGATTCTGGCTCTTTGCAGAAACAAAACCTTCTTTCCTCCCGAGGGTCCTAAGACTGAAATGTTTAGTGCAAGCAAAGGGCTTCCATTTCTTCTGTTTCAGGATCACAAGTGAATTGAGGCTGCAAATGATTTATAAGCATAATCTGCAGTAAATGTCTAACTCTGAGAGTGCTAAGTGCTGACCTGGGAGAAGATCAGTCATTTTGTTCTTCCAAGCTGTTGTCTTGTTGGTTCCAAGCTCTGCTCTACAAATAGGAAACCTAATTCTGTTGCCTTTGAAATTAAACAGCTATATCAGACTTAGCAGTTTGAAACCACAGGAAGGCATTTGTCAACTGGCTTTAATTATTCACATTCTCTCCTTGCTCCCTCCTTGCTCCCTCCTCATTTTCCTCCCGGTGATCAAAAGCGAAGCTGTGCTTTGTGTCATGGAATATCAAGCACATTTCCTTGTGCTCTGCAGACATCAGTCATGATCTCATCCATCTGAGCAGCACGGAAATGACTCGTGCAAAGTGATCTAAGGTGCCCCAGAGACCTGGCTGGGGATAAACAGCCCACATGGGTATGGTGGGTGCAGCAGGGCACGTTTCTGATGGCTCTGCAGTGCCTGGGAAAGTCTTTGTAAGAGCAGAGGTGGCTTTTTCCCAGTGTAGAGCTGAAGTCCTTCAAGCCTCACATATTTCTTCCTTCTGCACCATCTCTCAACACCACCCAGTAGGTGCACCCATTAAGAGCAGGACAAGATGCCTTCACATCACATCTTATAGAGTCACAGAATCATAGAATGGATTGGGTTGGAAAAGACCTCAGAGATCATCAAGTCCAACCCTTGGGCCAACTCCAGTCCCTTTACCAGATCATGGCACTCAGTGCCACGGCCAAGCTCACTTGAAAAACCTCTAGGGATGGGGAATCCACCCCCTCTCTGGGCAGCCCATTCCAATCCCTGAGCACTCTCTCTGCAAAGGATTTTTTTCTGCTCTCCAACTTCATTTTCCCCTGGCAGAGCTTGAGCCCATCGTGCCCCCTTGTCCTATTGCTGAGTGCCTGGGAGAAGAGACCAACCCCCACCTGGCCAGAACTTCCCTTCAGGCAGTTCCAGACAGTGCTGAGGTCACCTCTGAGCCTCCTCTTCTCCAGGCTGAACACCCCCAGCTCCCTCAGCCTCTCCCCACAGCACTTGTGCTCCAGTCCCTTCTCCAGCCTCGTTGCTCTTCTCTGGCCCCGCTCCAGCCCCTCAATCTCTTTCCTCAACTGAGGGGCCCAGAACTGAACACAACACTCAAGGTGTGGCCTCCCCAAAGCAGAGTACAGGGGGAGGGTCACTTCAGTTCCTTTCACTTGATGCTCAGAGGAAACACCTCAAATGTGTCCTGTGTCAAGGTTGGACTCAATGATCTTGGAGTTCTTTTCCAGCCTTAATGATTCCATGTGAAAAATAAACAACCTCACAGCACCCCATGGCACAGCAGACCCTGTTTGTTGTGCTCCAACCAGGGGTTTTCATTACACATAGAAGCTTTGTTCTCCTTATTCTTAATAAACTGCATCTTTTGCTTGGCAAACAGGAATATATTTCCAAAATTGTCACTGCAAATGAAACACTGGTAAGTCACAGCGACACAGAAACTTCTCTGCACAACCTGACAGCAAAACTCTGGCAATTAAGTTTCCATCCTCAGAAACAAGCAAAACAAATGTCCAACTTTCTATATAATGCACCAAGATGGTGATGAACTGTCGAAACAACACGAAACAAAACCTCATTAAAGAACCAGTAACTTGGGTTTGATGTGCCCTTCAGTGATGGGTACACAGAGAGAAGTTAGAACATTGCACTTAATGTTAAGGCTTTTTTTTCCCCCTCTAACTTTATATTTGGGAGCATCCTGACAAATGCAGATTTATCTGAGTTTTCTGGCACTTGGCTCTGCCCTTCCTCACTGTAGCACAAAGGCAGAGCAGAGTGGAAGGAGAGTAAAAGTTTCTCTCCAAGGAAAAATGAGAGGAACTCTGAGACCTTGGAGCAGACTTGGAACACCTAAAGGGAGCCCACAAGAAAGATGGAGAGGGACTTTTCACAAGGGCATGTGGGGGTAGGACTGGAAGGAATGGCTTCAAACTGAGATGGGATATCAGGAAGAAATTCCTTGCTGTGAGGGTGGGCAGGCCCTGGCACAGGTTGGGCAGAGCAGCTGTGGCTGCCCCATCCCTGGGAGTGTTCCAGACCAGGTTGGACAGGGCTTGGAGCAGCCTGGGCTGGTGGGAGGTGTCCCTGCCCATGGCAGGGGTGGCACTGGATGATCTTTAAGGTCCCTCCCAACACAATCCATCCTGTGATTCTGTGAAATAGGAGCCATTAATGACAATGCCCATTGGTGGTAGAACCACCAGGTCAGCAGAGCAGCCTTTCCTGACCAGGAACATTCACACACCCATAAAGCTTCCAAATACTGTTTTATCAGAAGTGGAGTGTTTCAAAGTCCTGCTCCCTTGACAACAGGAAATTTTTCAGTCTGAATCTGCCCTCCACCTTCTTCTCAAGGCCTCCCAGTCTTCCTTGCTTCATCTCTCCACAGTCTTTGGATAATCTTCCACCCAAGTACTAGAAGGGCCTCCAGTCAAGCAAACTGGGGTTTGACTTGGCTTTGTTTCCTCTTGAAGTAGCCCAGATTTCTGTGGTCATGCAGCTTCTCCACAGGGAAAAGGTCTTTGTCCATTCTCCTCCTTTCTGCAGAAGGAAAGAGTCCCTGAAAGACTCTGTGGTGCTCTTTGCCCTGTGACCTTGACTAACTCCTGTACCAAATTCCATGTGAGTAGAGCAAATTTAAAAGGAAGAGCAAGAGCTTCACACCCCTCTATATTCAGTAATAATGGACTTAACCCAACCTGCCATCAAAGAGCCACCTGGTGCTCTGAGTTGCAGCTTCCCTGAAGAGAATGCAGCCTCTTTTTGTCCCTTTTCCCTTGTTAAACAGGGAGGGCTCCCTTTTTCTAAGAAAAGCAAATTGCTCTGCATCTCCCCAGACTTTCCTTTTCATTTTGTGCCACCTGCCTGTGGTTTGGGCCATGGGGACCCCCAAAGTGAAGAGGAGCAGTGTGAATACCCCCCCAGGATGCAGCCACCAGCTGCCAGCACCAGGAGAAGTCTGGAGGCACAAGAGCAGCCCAGATCCTTTGGAAAGGTGACTTAATTGGAGCTGCTTCATTATAAAAGAGCCACCATTAGGAGAGCCAAGTGACACTAATGAAGCCTTGGGTGTTATCTTGCATTGATTAAACACTGTTTAAAGGCTCAAAATGATGGGGAAAGAAGGAGCTCAGGGAAGCCCAAAGGAGCAAAGGAAGCCAGCAAAGCAAATAAATTTGCAGGGATTTTATCATGCTAAATGAAGTTATTTTGACAGGAAAACAGCAAGGAGCAAGGTGGAGCAGCATCAGGAATTTTCAAGCATCTGACCATTTTCCCTAATTAGAAACATTAAATTAATCCAGCACGTGTGACAATATCTTTGTTACCTCCATCTCCCATTCCTGCAGGAGAAGAGAAAGCTCAGATCTGCTGATTGTGTTCTAATCCAATCTCCCATCACCTGGAGCCCTTCACTTCATCCCTCTCCCTGCATTTCCTGCCTGTTGGCTGCATTTACATATCAATCACACTTTGCACATCAAAACCAATCGTTTTCTTACATCAAAATAATTCCTATCAGACAAAATCCGTCAGGATACCAGTAAATAGAAGGAAATGCAGAGCTAATGGCAAAGTTACCTATTAATGTGCTGGCTTTGTTTTCAGTAGGCCCCTTGAGAATAAATGCAGTGTGACTACTCATTTAACTACTCTGTGGGTGACATCTTTGAAGATTTGAGTTCTGCTTTTTGCATATTGTCCAGATAGAACTCATTAGTCTTTAGAACCACCATTTTTAGAATGTTAATCCTGCTCTGAACAAACTGAAAAATAAAACACTCCAGCAAGTGTTGTTAAGAAAATCTGCTACACCAACAGTGCCTTTCCCCTCTGAAGAAGAGCTCATCCCATTTCCAGAAGACTTGGCTTGTAATAACCCACACTCAGCTGTCACATGAAAGGGAGGAGAGACAGAAATGCAAAGACTTCTAGTACTACTTATATTAATATAAAGTTTTTAGCTATAAACGTCCTCGGAGCAATCAAAGTTTTATGAACCCAGCACTGCCTGCTAAACTCTGGACAGAGCACAGGCTGGAAAGATTTTTGATTCCCCTATGAGGACCACACTTAAGCCAGGGAGAAATTATTAGCAATAAGCACTTCTGGACAATCAGATCCTTGTGTTTCCCAACACTGACCACCAAACAGGGATAGCACACAGGTTGGAAGGGTTTCCAACCTCTGCTATGAGGAGCACACTTAAGCCAAGGAGAAATTATTAGCAACAAGCACCTCCAGACAGTCAGATCCTTGTGTTTCCCAACACTGCCCACCGAACAGGGATAGCACACAGGTTGGAAGGGTTTCCAACCTCTGCTATGAGGACCACACTTAAGCCAAGGAGAAATTACTAGTAACAAGCACCTCCAGACAGTCAGATCCTTGTGTTTCCCAACACTGCCCACCGAACAGGGATAGCACACAGGTTAGAAGGGTTTCCAACCTCTGCTATGAGGAGCACACTTAAGCCAAGGAAGAATTTATAGCTATATTGTAATGGGTTTGATCCACGGCTTCCTCAGTAACTGGGTGTCGCAGGTTTGGCTTAGCTGTTACCAACCCTGGACTAGCCCGCCTTCCCCCTCCCAGAAACTTTCCCAGCAAAGGAAAGGGAAAAAAAAAAACTGAAAAGAAACGCACTCTAAAGAAACTGAACTGAGTAAAACCAATAAATTATATTTTCTAACATTCACAATCACACTGTATACAAAGTATGTAGGATCCCACCCCCAGGGGAAAGGGAGAAGGGAAATAGGGGACTGAGACCCTGGAAAATTGAGAACACAAACCGAACCAAAAGAAACAAATGAATCAGGCAAAACACAATTGAGAACCTCAAGGAAGGGGAACAAATATGAAACAATCTCACCCAGGACAGGAGAATCACAAACAACCGGAGGGACCAGACTCCAACCACCTCCCACCAGCTCCTCGGCCAAGGAAGGAAGAAAAAAAATCTAAACACCTCCTCCCCTGCTATGTGGAAGACACGTGTGGAATCCTTGTAACTTCCTTAGATACAATGGTTACTGAGGAAGCCATGGGTCAAACCATTACATTCGGTGTAACTAAGGAATTGGACATTACAAAGTATTTCACACATGTTTTCCACCTAAGAGTAGGAGGAGGGGAGATAGGAAGGGGTGGTAGTTTCCCTTCTTCAGGGAGCTGGGAGCAGGAGAAGCCTGGACAGTCTATTCTGTTTCTGTTGGTTTTCCTGTGCCAGGACATGGTGAGATTATTTCATGCTTGTTCTCGTTTCCTGAGCTCTTTAATTGTATTTATCTGTTTCATTTGTTTTGGTTTGGTTTTGGTTTTTTTCCCTATTTCTGGTTGACCAGTCCTCTTTTTTCCCTTTTCCCCCTGGGGTGGGGATTCACGTAGTGTGTACAAATTGCACATGTACTTGCAAATGTTAGAAAATATAGTTTCTTTTTAATTCTATTCAGTTTCTTCTAAGTTCTTTTCCTTTCAGTTTTTCTTTTCCCTTGCCAGGAAGACCCTGGGGGGAGGGAGGAGGCAGTCCAGGGTTGGTAAAAAACTAGGCTGGCCTGAGACACTACAAACGTCTCCAGAAAATTAGAGCCTGATGTACCCAGCACTTCCTATTGACTACGGACAGCACACAGGTTGGAAGGATTTCTAACCCTTGATATGAGACCACACTTAATGGCTAGAAAAGAACTTTCCCCACAACAGCTCCCAAAATAACATTTATTAATACAAATATGTGACAGTTATTGTGGGTTCTGCTTTGCCGGTGAGAACGTTCAGCTGCAGGATTGGATTGAATTGATGATAAAAGAGCCCAAAAGAAACCAGCACCAAACACATTTTACAGAGACAAACACACCAAACTTCAGTGTATCCCATTCTCACAACAGACAGAAACCAGCAATAAAAAACTGCTAATTAGAAACACAGCAACAAAAAACTACTAATTAGAAACACAGGCACCTAAAACACTTACCCAGACACTCTCAATAACACAGGGCAATAAAATATCTTGCACGCCACTCTCTCTGTAACACAAAGCAAAAGGAAAGACCAGAACTGCTTCTCATCAACACACATGTTGGAAAAGAAAGTGTACACTGAAAGTAGCAAAGTGTAAAGCAAGTTGCTGTTATTAGTATTAAAGTAGCAAAACACAGTTAGTGAAGAAGGTGCTTATAGAGTAAGATGTAGGATAGAATGTACAAAGGAATGAGCTTTGTAAGAAAGTAAAGTATAAGATATAAAGTATGGAAAGCACATGGTTTTTCTCACACCTACATTGTCCCAAGGGGTGAGAGGAGGCAGGACAAACTGCCAGCAGTTACCCCTGCAGAGACATGGCATTTCTCCCCAGGTTTAGTTTAAACTACACTTCTTTTTATACTTTCTTTTCTTCAGGTGGTTTCTAGTGACTGTAGTCAATGTTCTGGGGGGTGATACAGATGCCTGAGGGGGGGGTGGCTCCTTGAGTAGTCATAGAAGATATCACAAAGGAGGGTGATGCTGAAGGGGTTTTTGTTCTGATTTTCACATTTTGTAGATTTTAGGAACACAGCAGTTGTAGATTTTTAGAGGGTTAATATTTCTAACAGTTTAAGTTGAATGCTTTTCTATCACTACCCCTGTCCCAGAACAGGGAGCTCAAATTCCTTTAGTTAATTAATCTTGTTTAGACTCCTCTCCAAGGTAGAGCCGAAGGATATCAGAAGGCCTACAGAACAAAACATAAACACAGGTCAGAATGACCCAGAAGTCAGAACTGGATAAACTCCAAGGGACCTTTGTGTGCCTGAGGAAGAGGAGCTGATGAAGACAGAGGGTCTTGATGACCCCAGACCCAATTCCAGGGGTTGGACCAGGACTGGACTGAGAAATGTGTAAAGCAATGATTGGAGGGATCTTATTATAAAAGCCATGGAAACAAGAACTAAGACACATGCATGTCATCCTGTATTCCTGTGGGCTGTAGGCCCTGTGTTATTAAATGACCTTTACTTTTTATCTTACCCTACACTAACGTGGCTCAAAGTCCTGCTTTGGGGGGGGGGGGGTCACTCACGGTATCAAGGGCCGTGTCATTCTTTACAACACTCCATCCTTTGTTAATCTTATCAGTTTCAAAACACTTTGTCCTCTGCTGGGATCACCCCTCCAGGAGTCTGAGGCGTTTCCCTCAACTCATCAAGCTTAATCAGGCCATCACCCCACACTCAGATATTCCCTGGCCAAGGCAGCTCCAGGGCTCATGAAGGAAGTTTGGGATCACTTTGCCTCAGGGCACAGTGTAGACCTGGCACTTGGATTTTCCCATCTCACTTGGTGGTTTGGTCATACTTTGAAATAGTTGAGTTTTAAGCTCTATGGAGATATTAGAATCAGTGTTAATGATTCCATTTGGGCTTTGATAAATGGTCGAGTAGAAGTCAGGTGAAATCCTGGTGGAGCAGGAGGACTGACCCCAACGTGCCTCACCCTCTGAACAGCCCTTGAGGCTTCTCCCCTGTCAGTCTCAGCGTTTGTCTTTGCCTGCAGCAGCCTCTGCTCTGCTGTTTTCTCTGCTCAGAGGCTGCCCCAGGCAGCTCAGGGGGCTGTGATAGCTCAAATCTTCACCCTGGCACTTCCTGACTTGTTCTCCCAGCAAACAGAGAGGCCCAAAGATTCTGTAGTTCTGTTTACAGCCCAGTTCTTACCCTCTGCTGTTACAGAGACAAAAAGAAGCAGCAAATGTGTCATTGCTGCTCATCTGGGGCAAGCAAATATTGAAGCACCCTGGCCTGAGCTCTAATCTAGTTCCCTCTTAGGAAGGAGTTAGGGACACCTATTCACCTTCACAGTGGATTTAAATGTGGCCAAATTAACCTAATTGAGGTGCCCAGCTGTACAACCTGGTGTTAAAAGTGCCCCATAATTCCCATTACAGCAACATTTTCAGCTTGTTTTCACTCCCATCCGAGTAACTGCTTGGGCTGAAGATTTTCCATGCTGAGGGTCAGCCTCAGGCAGAGCATTTTACTGGATGTGGTGGGGAGAAAAGCAGAGAAATTAAGCAAAATGGGTATTCAGAAGGTAGAGAAAAACTCCACCTTCCCACCTGCCTGAGCACATAAATTATGGAAGAGCAATTAATGACACACCAATACTATTTCTTGCTTCCCCAAGTCCTGTCTCCTTCAGTGCACAAACAGGGATAGTGCTCACTTGCCCAGAGGACAGGCAGTGTTTTGTTTTATTCCTATTATTCAATGTGGTTTTCAAGTCCTTTTTTTTTTTCTGGAAGACCATTTGCCCACAGCTCAGCAGACAGAATTACTGACTTCTCCTGAGTTTTGCTGCAGAACCACAGCAAGACAAAGGGAAGCTGACAGAAATCTGCTCTGTGTTGCAGAGCCTGACCCCAGTAATAGACTCTGTGGAACAATAGATAATTGAGCCAGGCTTGAATGCATGACAGCAAAGAGAGAAATGGCAGGAGATAATTATATTACCAAATAATATCCCTCTCTCAATTAACACCCAGGTCCATTTAATGCTTCAATTATATTCTAAAATAGTTGGTTACATTAACTAAAATCATGTGGGGTTTGCAGCCTCTTGCCTCCTCCCTCTTAATATCTTTTTCCTCCCTATAATGAGAATAATTGGGCTGGTGAGTCTGCAGTTGTTCAGTTCTGTTGG
Source organism: Pithys albifrons albifrons (assembly GCF_047495875.1). Taxonomy (NCBI): domain Eukaryota; kingdom Metazoa; phylum Chordata; class Aves; order Passeriformes; family Thamnophilidae; genus Pithys; species Pithys albifrons. The sequence continues at coordinate 124,305,754 of NC_092458.1, forward strand.
CCCCTGCAGCAGCCCCTGCAGAATTCAGCAAGGCAAAGAGAGTGGAAAGAAAGGGAGGTCACCCTACTTAGGCTGTGTAGGTTTGAAACCAGCCCTGTCTTCATCACACACAGCTTTGGGTGCCCACCAGAGCAGGGGGCATCAGAGGCATGGCCACCTTTCACAGGGAAAGGAACGGAGCCAGCACATGGAAGGGTTACCCATCACAGGGGCCAAACCACCCCCAGAGGGTGCTGGAACCTCCCCTTTGACCACACAAATGACCTGTTGACACTGAACTCTGATCACAAACTCATTTAGGCTGGAAAAGAGCTTTAATCACTGAATCACAGAATGGATTGGGTTGGAAAAGACCTCCCAGATCATCAAGTCCAACCCTTGGTCCAACTCCAGTCCCTTTACCAGATCATGGCACTCAGTGCCACGGCCAAGCTCAGCTGAAAAACCTCCAGGGATGGGGAGTCCACCCCCTCTCTGGGCAGCCCATTCCAATCCCTGAGCACTCTCTCTGCAAAGAATTTCTTTCTGCTCTCCAACTTCAATTTCCCCTGGCAGAGCTTGAGCCCGTCGTGCCCCCTTGTCCTATTGCTGAGTGCCTGGGAGAAGAGACCAACCCCCACCTGGCCAGAACTTCCCTGCTAAGGAGCAAGCCACACCTCTGACTCACCTGATAACAGCTGGAGGAGCAGCAGCCAAACCCTTGCAGGAGCTCAGCGAGTCCAACCCATCACCTAACACTGCAAAGTCCATCACTAAACCGTGTCCCCAGGTGCCACATCTGTACCTTCTTTAAATCCCTCCGGGGATGGTGATTCCACCACTTTCTTGGCAACTTGTTCCAATGCTTGACAACCCTTTAGGTGATGAAATCTCTCCTAATATCCAGTCTAAACCTCTCCTGCTGCAACTTGAGGTCACCACCTCTTGTCCTGTCCTTTGTTTCCTGGGAGAAAAGCCTGACTCCAGCCCAGCTCCCCTCTCCTGGCAGAGATTGCAGAGCCAGAAGGTCCCCCCTGAGCCTCCTTTTCTCCAGGCTGAACTCCCCCCAGCTCCCTCAGCTGCTGCTCCAGCCCCTTCCCAGCTCATTCCCTGCCCTGCACACCCTCCAGCCCCTCAGTGTCTCCTCCATGAGACGCCAGATCTGGGCACAGCCCTGGAGGTGCCTCAGCAGTGCCAGCACAGGGGGACAGTCCCTGCCCTGGGCTGTGCCCACACAATTCCTGACCAAGCCCAGGTGCCCTTGGCCTCTTGCCCACCTGGGCACACCTGGGCACACCTGGGCTTGTGTCTAGTCATTGTCACAGCACCCCCAGAGCCTTTCCTAAGGGGCACTTTCCAGCCCCTCTGTCCCATCCTGGAGCTGCAGGAGGCTGGTGTGACCCAAGGGCAGGACTTTGCCTGGTTGAACCTCCCATATTTGGCCTCAGGCCACCAATCCAGCCTGATCAGACACATTGGCTAAGTGTTATCCATATTTAAAAGAGATCTGGAGTGAAGAAAGGAGAACATGCACTCATGGTCACATGTATTTCTGCACTGTAGACATGGGCAGCCTGAAATCAGGTTCCAGAGCCAGCCAGGAGCCATTTGGCCATGACTCTGTTCTTGCATGTCCTGGTCTTTCAATATTGTCCTACCAAGTATGTCACAGGAAACAGACAGAGAATTCCACGTGTCATCAGATGGACAACAATTCACAGGAGAAAAATCCCCTGGACAAACCACACCAAAGCCAAACCATCTTCTCCTTCTCCAGGTGTAAATTGGAGCAATAAGACTGAACTTAGGATTGAACAACTGGAATTTTGCTGAAAGCAAGAGCACAACACATGAAAATCCTGCAGAAATCACCCCATCTCTCTTCTCTTTGTCCAGAAAACAATTTTCACATTGTGTTTTCTTGTATGTCACAGACCTGTGCAGGGTCCTACTTGCACTGCTGCACTTTGAGGAGATGATTGAGGACTGGGAAAAAAGGACAGCAAAGAAAAGAACAGAGTTAGAATGTTTGGTGTGAGTCACACCATGTAAGTAAAACAATTTCAGAGACACCCACCTTCCTCCATGAAAGGAAACTCCCCAACAATTCTGGGGGAAAAAAAAGGCAAAACAAACAAAACCAGCTCTGGAAAAGGGAGAGAGAGGTGTGTGATTTTACAGATCTGCATCATTCAGGCTCTGCTGGGGACTGGTCCAGGGCAAAGAAAGAGGGATCTTGTGCTGTGCAGGTCATGCTACATCTCTGCTGTTCTCAACAAATCCAGCAAGAAATACAGAATTTTCTGTGCTGGAAGGTGGAATTGTTTTCCTACTTTCTCTACTGCTTTTAAGGCCAGAAGAGACCAAAGGTTCTGTGTAACTCTTGCAAGAATTTTTCATCCAGTTACCCCTGTAGAGAGGTTATTGCTTTGCTAATGTATTCCTCCTACACTCCCTTTCCAACAAAAAAAAAGAGAGTGTTTCTGCCTGTAAGAATGTTTGTTTGGTTGGGTTTGACCCCAATTATAGGAGCTGATCTATCAGAAGATATAATTACCTTCCACAGGCAATGTGGAGTCACCTCCCCTCCCCTGTGAGTGTAACTTCAGGAGATGTTAAAAAATAAGTCACTCTTTTCTTGTTTAGGTTTCTTTAATGGCTCCAAGCCTGGCAGCCCCATAATTTCTTCCTGTTTCTCATTCTGCTTTCTGTGCAAGCCCAGAAGAAAGTTGCCAGTATTCTGAACAAAGAAGAAACACATCTGAGCACTATCTCAGAAAGGAGGAGACACAAAAAAGCCCCAAGTGCCCAGAATAGAAATGCAGCTTTTTGCTGAAACGTTCCTTTTGGTACCCACGTGTACCCACCAGCTCCTCATTTGCCCGTGCATCTCATCCTTCCTTGCACCTGTCTCAGCTTTCAAACCCAGCACTTCAGGCAGAAGATGTGCCTAACAGCACATTTGGGAGGGCTGGGAGATGAGGGGGAAGCTTCCTCTCGTGTCTGCAGGCTGAATTTTTCCCTGCAGGAACCATCCACTGCTTGGGATGGGCTTTGGGAATTGCCATCCCCACCCTGGTCCCAGCCCTGTGGAGCAGGTCAGGCTGAGGAAAAGGAGCCAATGTCAGAGGGGAGGGAGGGGGATCTCCTACAGAATCTAAGGAAACAAATGGGCAGGATGTGGAATAGACCCCAAGAGAATCCTAATCAGGTCTGTATCAAGCAAACCCTCCATGTGTTGAAGGAACAACACTGAGCTCCTTTTGGAATAGGAACAGAGTCCTTTTCCATTAGTGCACAAACAACAAGGCTCCATCCCAGTGTGTGTTCTGGAGGGGTTTGTTTTTTCCCCTCCACACTGCAATATTTGAAGCACTTCTTAAAAATGACAAAAGCAGGGAAATTACATTCACGAGTTTTCTGTTTCAAATATTTATATTTTTTTACAAATTTGGGGGAGAGTTCTGGGATGTACATAAAGATGCAAATAAACATCTGGGAAGTGATCAAACCACTGAATGCAGGCAGGTTTTGGCACTTAAAGATTATGCAGGCAGGTCTGGACACAAAAGGAGGGAAAGATGTGGGGGAAGGCAAGCAAAGGAGTAGTGGTGTTCTCCCAAACCAGTTCCTGCTGCCTGGGAGGGATGGCTCGTGGGAACTGTGCAGTGCAGCCCAGGAAGAGGGCAAAGAGAAATCAGGACATCAGGCTCACCAAGGAGAAATTCTTTGCAGAGAGAGTGCTCAGGCATTGGAATGGGCTGCCCAGAGAGGGGGTGGATTCCCCATCCCTGGAGGTTTTTCAGCTGAGCTTGGCCGTGGCACTGAGTGCCATGATCTGGTAAAGGGACTGGAGTTGGACCAAGGGTTGGACTTGATGATCTTGGAGGTCTTTTCCAACCCAATCCATTCTATGATTCTGTGATTCTATAAAATTCAACCCCACTGCCAGGGACAGAGACATCTCCACTAAGATCAGGTTGCTCACAGCCCCCTAATCCTGAGCACTTCCAATGCTGAAAATGTTCTCCTCTGGACAACTTCTCCCTTGGAATCATCTCTTCTCCAGCTTAAATGTTAAAGAGAAATCCAATTTTGCCCTTGGGCAACATGAAGCAGAGTCAGAACTGGTATCCAACACCAAAGTTCCAACCAGGAGCTCTGCTCTGGTTTCACTTGCTCTTCTCTGAGTGGGAAATGGGAGCTGGGGAGGGATTCACACGTTCCCCAGGAGCCCTGGGCAGAGCAGACAGAGGCACAGCCACATCACCAGCTGGTGCTGCACTTACTGAGCGCTGCTCTTTAATCATTTGCTGTTGCAGCGAGTGAAAATCTCATTTGGCTGAGAATTTACTTTGTGCCAGCACTGGAGATTAGTCTGTGTTAGATCAAAATCAATGCTGTCACTGGAGTGTCCATTCCTTTCATTACTCTAAATAGCATTTTGTCCTAATACATTGAGGCACTGCAGTACAAGCAATAAAATCAGTAAATACTTCTGGCTTATTTCAGGGAATAAACAGCCTTTAATTCATCCCCCCCACCCTTCACATGTGGGCAGGACCAAACAGAACAAATTTGGAGAGGCTTTTTTTAGCACAAATGTTATATTTTCCCTGGGAGCAAACAAAAAGGGCTATTTTGGGGAGGAAAGAAGTGGGAAAAGGACTGGGAGAGATGGAGGAGGCAGCACAGCACAGTGGGATCATTCCCACTGGGAGACCTGCCAGGAGAGAACAGGTCAACCCATGTGAATGTTGTCACCAGGGAGGTGCCAGGTGTCAGCAGGTCCTGGAGTGGGTGGACTGAAGGAGCAGCTGTGACAAAGGGGGAGCAGCAGTGCCACAGACAAGAGGCTGATTGGCACTTCTTGTGTCATCCAACAGAACAACTGTGCTGCTTTTGCTCGTGTCTGATGTGCTGCAGTTGCCTGACACCAAATCCAATTGACAAATGCATCTGTTGCCCATAAACTTTTGGGACTCTCTGAAGTTCTCAGCCTTTGCTAAGGCAACTATCTGTGTCCACTCAACAGCCACACAGCCCTGGGGGAAGCACCTGGTGAGACCTGCGGATCAAAGAGCAGCAGATGTGCCCTCCTTGGGCCAACAATCCCCAGCAACTCACACACCAAAGGCTGCTCAGTGTTTAACAGTCACATTAGTGCCTTCTCCTGTCAGAGGTAACCCAGATAAACCTCAGCTCTCTGGCTGATTACCTGGAAAATTCCTTCCCTCCATCCATTGATGCCCATTGGTGAGTTTAGTGCTGGTGCAGGGCACAACTGGCAACTCCTGGATGGCAGACAATATTCCAAGCACTGCTCTGCCTCCTGCAGACCTTTAGGCTGTTCCTCAGGACTCTGGGACAACACCTGAAAAGACATAAACAGCTCAGTGTCAGTAGAGATGAGATGGGGAAGGCACAGGCACTGGAAAGTTGTGGAAACATCTTGCACTTCTCTCAGTCAAGTGTTTGTCTCGTTCCTCTCCCTTCCCAGATTTTTTTCTTGAGCTCTCAAAGTCCAGAATAACTCACCAGAGAGGGGCAAAACTTCAGTGCTTGTTACAGAGTTTGCACAAAATCTTTATCCCCCTGTGCTGGTTTAAAGGTAAAGTGGCAGGAGAAACGAACCCAACACAAAAGAGATTATAAAATTGCAGTTCACATTGCTGGGAGTTACAGCAGGAGGAGAGCACTGGATGTGCTTCAAAACACAAAATATTCAGGGAAATCTGGGAAAAGTAGCAATATGAAATTCAAGTACAAATAGTCAAAAAAAATCAAGCACAAATAGTCAAAAAAATTCAAGCACAAATAGTCAAAAAAATTCAAGCACAAATATTCAAAAAAAAAACCCCAAACTGTAGCAATGTGAAAACATTTCATTTTCATTTCACAATAGGAAAGTTTTCATCTATTTAGTCTTTGAAAAAAATTTCAAAAAATCGTAAATTTCCATCTGAGAAGGAAATATCAGACTTGGAAAGGAAAAATCAGGAACTCCTGAGTGAATATTCAAACTGAGGGGGAAATTTTAAGCTCATTAAGATTTCATTCCTTGCTCTCAAAATTCTGCTGCTCTTGGCAAATCCCACTGTTTCCAGACAGTGTCCCAACAGCAGCCACATGGCCAAGGGGAATTGTGAATATCCTCTTTGGAGCAGCTGAACTCTGCTCTGTGCAAGGCACAAACCACGAGTGTCCCTTCTCAGGAGCTGCTTTGCAAACACTGATTTGTGTTTTCCCAAATCCCCTCTATCTGTCCAGCAGCTTTCACACCTACCAAACACAACACGGGTTTTCTTCACTATTTTCTACAGGAAGAAATCTCAGCAACACCAAAATTCCGTGTCTTTCAGCCTGCTTTTTCAGGGGTTTTTTTGTTTGTTTCTAGCAATTGTTTTGTGTTCAGATCTCTTCTTCTTCCCTGGTCCTCAGCCCAGTCTGAAATAGAATCATAGAATCATAGAATCATAGAATGATAGAATGGATTGGGTTGGAAAAGACCTCCGAGATCATCAAGTCCAACCCTTGGTCCAACTCCAGTCCCTTTACCAGATCATGGCACTCAGTGCCACGGCCAAGCTCAGCTGAAAAACCTGCAGGGATGGGGAATCCACCCCCTCTCTGGGCAGCCCATTCCAATGCCTGAGCACTCTCTCTGCAAAGAATTTTTTTCTGATCTCCAACTTAAACCTCCCCTGGCAGAGCTTCAGCCCATTGTGCCCCCTTGTCCTGCTGTTGGTTGCCTGGGAGAAGGGACCAACCCCCACCTGGGTACAACAAATGGGGCTTTGTGCATCCAATATCCTGTTTAACTCCAGTCCACAGGGAATCCTTATTATTGGAGCCTTTAGGAGGGAGAGATCAGGCTGAAAACAGTGTTTAGGATGGAAAAAAAGCATGATAAATCTTGCATGAGGGAAAGAATAATTTGTTAGGTTTCTTTTGTTTTACTGGATAAGAATGACTTAGAAGAGTCCAAGTGGAAGGAGGTGACTTGATTTACAGCTTTATGTAGATTATGGTTGTGCTCAACATAAAACTGCCAAGAGCCTCATCTGAGATGCTCTAGAGGCTGACAAATTCCAGCGCGGAAAGCAAAGGTGATGTTGATGGTCTTAACAACCACCTCATGAATAATTACTTTAATGCTGGCGCTGAGCCTGACAGACATCGTTAGGCTGAGTCTGGGGACTAAACTGTGTTTGAAAGGCAGAGCAACATCTCTGCTGTGCCTTCCTGCAGTCGACCTGCTGGAAGGCAGGAGGGCTCTGCAGAGGGATCTGGAGAGACTGGAGAGATGGGGCTGATTGCAATGGGATGGAGTTCAACAAGGCCAAGTGCAGGTCCTGCCCTTTGGCCACAACAACCCCCTGCAGCGCTCCAGGCTGGGCACAGAGTGGCTGGAGAGCAGCCAGGAAGAGGGACCTGGGGGGACTGAGGGACAGGAAGCTCAACAGGAGCCACCAGTGTGCCCAGGTGGCCAAGAAGGCCAAGGGGATCCTGGCCTGGATCCAAACTAGCGTGGCCAGCAGGCCCAGGGCAGTGACCCTTCCCCTGGACTCTGCCTTGGGGAGGCCAAACCTTGAGTGTTGTGTTCAGTTCTGGGCCCCTCAGGTCAGGAAAGAGATTGAGGGGCTGGAGCGGGGCCAGAGAAGAGCAACGAGGCTGGAGAAGGGACTGGAGCACAAGTGCTGTGGGGAGAGGCTGAGGGAGCTGGGGGTGTTCAGCCTGGAGAAGAGGAGGCTCAGAGGTGACCTCAGCACTGTCTGGAACTGCCTGAAGGGAAGTTCTGGCCAGGTGGGGGTTGGTCTCTTCTCCCAGGCACTCAGCAATAGGACAAGGGGGCACGATGGGCTCAAGCTCTGCCAGGGGAAATTGAAGTTGGAGAGCAGAAAGAAATTCTTTGCAGAGAGAGTGCTCAGGCATTGGAATGGGCTGCCCAGAGAGGGGGTGGCTTCCCCATCCCTGGAGGTTTTTCAGCTGAGCTTGGCCGTGGCACTGAGTGCCATGATCTGGTAAAGGGACTGGAGTTGGCCCAAGGGTTGGACTTGATCTCGGAGGTCTTTTCCAACCCAATCCATTCTATGATTCTAGGAAAACCCCCAAATCTTGACACACAACCTGTCTGAATCTTCTTTGTGTTATTATCTCCCACATCTACTAAACTCTCCTTATGGCTTTGCCCTCTTGGAAAACCTTCATTTCTAACAACATTTCCAAAGCATCTCTTTTCCACTCCAAAGTACTACCACACTTCCAGCACTTCACAGGGAGCAGGAACTCTGAAGTGTAAGCAAATGCTAATAATATCCCTTGTCAACAGAGTGATCATCACTCTTCTTTCATCCTCCTGTTTGCAAGGGTCAGGAGAAAAATTAAATGCTTGCAATATTTCTAATGTGACTTCTGCAGAGTTTCTTTGGAATGTGCCAACTAGCAGGAAGTGGATCTATTAAAGGCAAATATCAGCATGTCCATTAAAATTAGTGGATAGGTAATTTCTGTGTCATTTTTAAAAATCAGGTGGGACTGTGCAGATCCCAAGGTGGAAGATGCACAAGAGTCTTATTTCCTTAGAATAGCAGAATATTGGCACCAAAAGATGGTTATCCTTCCTCAGTTGTGCTTTCCTTTGGTTTTCCACAGTTAAATTAATTGGAAGTTTCTTCTCAGTTTTTGGAGAAAGACAATGAGCAGAAAAGAGACTTGGGTGTTTCTGAGCCTATTTAAGAGCCATGAAGGGGCTCTGTGGGCTTCCTGTGCTACCAGTGGCTGAGAGAAGAGCCTCTTATCTCCAGGAGGGGAAATGTTTGCAGTCCCAACCCAGTGCAAGAGTTTACAGAAACCCAGAATCATCAGGGTTGGCAGAGACCCTCAGGATCACCCAGCCCCACCAGTACCACCACAATCACCCCAATCCATGTTCCCAAGGGCCACATCCAGACACCTCTGGGGCACCTCCAGAGACAGTAACTTCACCACCTTCCTCAGACACATTCCAAGGCCTGGCCCTCTTGTAGGGAAATATTTTTTCCTAATCTCTGATCCTACCCAGCCCTGGTGCAGTTTGAGGCCATCTCCTCTCCCCCTTTCCTCTGGGCCATGGCAGAAGAGCCTGACCCCCCTCACTGCCCCCTCCTGGCAGGGAGTTGTGTAGAGCAATGAGGTCCCTCCTGAGCTTCCTCTTCTCCAGACAAGCCCCCACAGCTCCTCCTCATCAGAATGTATTTTCTAGATCCTTCACTGGATTTATTGCTGGTTATTTTTCCTTCTTGCTGTTCTTCCCTTGTGCATTATGGGCAGATCTTCCACTTCAGCCTCCAGGTCCTAGTGGAAAACTGTCTCCCCCTGAGTCCCCCCACCATGCAACACCCCTGTGTTCATCACTGCTCTGCACAGAGACCCCAGGAGTTCTCACCAGCACCCAGAGATCTCCACAGCAGGGAGTTTGGCAGATCTTCATCCATAGGAGGTTGAGAGGGACTGCCCAGGGAGGTTTGGAGTGCCCAGCCCTGGAGGTGCCCAAGGCAGGACTGGCCGTGGCACTCAGTGCTCTGGGCTGGGGGAACAAGGTGGGCATGGGGCACAGGGTGGGCTCCAGGGGCTGGCAGGGCTTTGCCAAGGTGGACATCGGGCACAGGGTGGGCTCCAGGGGCTGGCAGGGCTTTGCCAATGTGGACATCGGGCACAGGGTGGGCTCCAGGGGCTGGCAGGGCTTTGCCAAGGTGGGCATGGGGCACAGAATGTGCTCCAGGGGCTGGCAGGGCTTTGCCAAGGTGGGCATGGGGCACAGGGTGGGCTCCAGGGGCTGGTAGGGCTTTGCCAAGGTGGGCATGGGGCACAGAATGGGCTCCAGGGGCTGGCAGGGCTTTGCCAAGGTGGGCATGGGGCACAGAATGGGCTCCAGGGGCTGGCAGGGCTTTGCCAAGGTGGGCATGGGGCACAGGGTGGGCTCCAGGGGCTGGCAGGGCTTTGCCAAGGTGGACATCGGGCACAGGGTGGGCTCCAGAGGCTGGCAGGGCTTTGCCAAGGTGGGCATGGGGCACAGGGTGGGCTCCAGGGGCTGGCAGGGCTTTGCCAAGGTGGACATCGGGCACAGGGTGGGCTCCAGGGGCTGGCAGGGCTTTGCCAAGGTGGGCATGGTGCACAGAATGGGCTCCAGGGGCTGGCAGGGCTTTGCCAACCTCAGTGGTCCTGGGATTCTGCTTTACAGAGAAGTTTTTCATTCTTTCTCCTCTGTATCCTCTTTGATGTGAAACCATCAGGCCTGATCAGCAATGGCCACTTGGTCAAAAGCCTCACCTCTGGTGAGCAGGGACAGGACCTGTGGCTGGAGCTGTGCCAGGGCAGGGGCAGGTGGGATCTCAGCCAAAGGCTCTTCCCCCAGAGGGTGGTGGGCACTGCCCAGGCTCCCCAGGGCAGTGGGCAGGGCCCTGAGGCTGCCAGAGCTGCAGGAGCCTTTGGCCATGAGACAGGGCCAGTGGGGATTGTTGGGGTGTGCTGGGGTGGCACTGGGTGATCCTTGCAGGTCCCTCTCAGCTCAGGATATTCTGTGATTCTATAATTCTGTCAGGAATCCAAAGTATCCAGAGAAAGTACATCCTGTGCTTTGGGTCTGACAGAAGCTGAGCCTTTAATCAAGAAAAACTGTGTCTGAGGCCAGTGCTGGGTCCAGTGTTAGAGCCTTGCCAGGTCAGAGATGCCATAGGCATAACTGCCAGTCCCCTGCTCTGTCCACTGCTCCCAGCTGCACGTAGGGAACCAGTGTAGGTGTTCCCTCCTATGGATCCAGGCTTGTTCTCCAGCTCCAAGTCACTTGACCAGAGGCCAACAGTTTTATTTTATTTTAAGTAGGAAGAGAACGGAACAGAAGGACTTGAAACAGTGACAGCTTTCTGAGGAGGTGGAGAAGAACAAATGCTGGGAGTCTTTTTAATCAAAAGGTCACAAAGGTCCCTCAGAATCACTAGATCTGATGCACAGCATGGCATGGCCCCCGAAATTTCACCCTGCCAGTCCTGACTGAGCTGTGACTTCCCCCAGAGGAGATTCCAGGCCACCCTTATTTGCATGAAGGGATAACACCACAGATTAAATGTGTTCAGCCTGCCAAGGAAAGGGAGGGGGTTGTGAACAGCACTGAGCACTGGTTCTCCACCACCAGTGTGGAGATGATTTCTTGCTGCCTCCTACAAACCCCCTCCAGTGTGCCCAGCTGCAGTTTTTAGCTCCCAGTTCCCATTTTGCCTGGCCCCAATACCATCAGCATGCCCAAAGAGCACTGAAGGGAGGAACAGGCTGGATGAGGAAGCCCTCATTGATTCCTCAGAGAGGATTCACCAGAGACAAGTCACAATAACGCTCAACATAAAAGCAAATAATGGAGGTTATTCAAAGAGAAGGAAGATCCAACCAGGCAATTTGTTAAGGCTGAAAAGAAGAGTTTGCCCATTCATCACCAGCAGCCCTGCAAAGGGAGCTTGTACCTCATTTGCATAAGAATAACAGTATGGTCACACTGCCACAGCTCAGGTCAGCCAGGAAAGATGGAATTGGTTCGTGGAACCAAGAGACATTTGTCACAGTCACTGTTATTAATGGCTTGCCAGATGTTGCAGGCAGAGCTGGCTCTGTGGATGAAGACAGAGATAATAGATCTGTTAACACAGTGAAGGTGTGGGGCACTGGAGGCAGCACTGGGGCAGGTCAGGCCATCAGCTCCTTGGGTGGATCAGGACTCAGACTGAAAATGAACTTAGAAACTGGGTTGTAGTTTCTTTGGTACCTCCACAGACAACACCCAGTGTGGGTCATCCTGCATTTCTCTGTCTGTAACTGTGTGGGGTCATGAGGGGCATCAGGGAGAGCATTGCCAGCAGAGCAGGGAGGGGATCCTGCCCCTCTGCCAGCCCTGGGAGCCAGGTGGGATCCTGGGGGGCATTGGGAGAGCAGGGCAGGGAGGGGATCCTGCCCCTTTGCCCAGGCCTGGAAGGCACATCTGCTGTGCTGGGTCCAGTTCTGGCTCCTCAGCACAGCAGGGACAGGGAGCTCCTGGGGCAGGTCCAGGGGAAGGTGACAAAGGTGCTGAAGGGCCTGGAGCATCTCTGGGAGCAGGAGAGGCTGAGGGAGCTGGGGCTGTTCAGCCTCCAGAGCAGCTCCTGAGAGGGACCTCCCCATGGCTGGCAGTGCCTGCAGGGAGGGGGCAGAGCAGGGGACACTGAGGGCACCTCCCCATGGCTGGCAGTGCCTGCAGGGAGGGGACAGAGCAGGGGACACTGAGGGCACCTGCCCATGGCTGGCAGTGACTGCAGGGAGGGGGCAGAGCAGGGGACACTGAGGGCACCTCCCCATGGCTGGCAGTGACTGCAGGGAGGGGGCAGAGCACGGACCAGGCTCTGCTCAGGGTGCCCAGCAATGGCACAAGAGGAACGGTCAGGAACTGATGCCCAGCAAGTTCCACCTGCACAGGAGGCAGAACTTCTTTGCTGGGCAGTGACCCAGCACTGAGCAGAGCCCAGAGAGGGTGTGGAGTCTCCTCACTGGAGATATTCCAGACCCATCTGGACACAATCCTGTGCCATGTGCTCTGGGATGGCTCTGGTTGAGCAGGGAGGTGGCACCAGAACACCCACTGTGGTTCCAGCCTGACCCATCCTGTGGTTCTGAACGTCCCCACTGTCTCTATGTCAGATGTTTGAGATGTTGAGATGTCTCTAGGTCAGAGGTGATGTCTGAGCCCCTGGAAGGTTTAGGTGCCCATGCAGCAGTGTCTCTGTCCCCAGTCCCTCACTTACCAAACCTCCAAGGAGCTTGGCTGGGAGCCTCAGGTGAACCTCCCTTTGGGGTCCCTGTACTTGCACAAGAAGGAGAAAAGTGAGGAGCCCAATACCTCTCATTACACACCAGTCCACAGAAAGCATTTTCATTCCAACATTAGCAGAGGTGTCAAGACAGTGAAGGTCTTGTTGCATTCCCCTATCCTGGCCACCTTCCCAGTGCTGTGTCTGAGCAGGTAAATGCCTCTGTAACAGCCTCCAGTAACAAAGGCAGCCTGGGATTAGATAAACAGTGATTTTTCCACTTCTCTTTTTGCTGCTGATCATTTCAGATTCCTTCACAAATGCTGATTTACAAATTCACTGCCCTCTTGGGCTTCAGAGGAAAACAGTAAGTCCAGGGCTGTGTCCAGCTGCCAAAGGCAGAAGGAATTTCCTGCTCTGCTGCTGCTCCCTCTTGCCTGCTGGAGGAAGCATCAGCTAAAAATGTGTCTGCTTCAGAACAAAATACCACTCTCAGAAGCTGGAGGAGGACTAACAGCCCCAAAATAAAGGGTTTAGTCACCATTTGAGAGCTCAGTACCCAATGGCAAAAAAATTGTGTTTGTACACAGAATAGAAAGAGGTTCCCGTGCATCTCCCCCACTGCTCCCGAGAGCTGATTCCATGGTGGGTGCTCCACGTGCCTCAGGTCCTCACTATTCATTCCACACAGGACTCCCACGTATTCTGTGTTGAGGGAAATAAATATCCACTTGTTCACACAGAGAAGATCCACACTGGGATACATGGGAGGTGTGAAAGTCACAAACAAGGGCAAAAACTTAATCCAGGCCTCTTAAAAACTGTTGTAATGTTGATCACAGAATCACCAAGGTTGGGAGAGACCTTCAGGACCATCCAGTCCCACCATCAGCAGCACCATGTCCCCAAGGGCCACATCCAGACACCTCTGAAACACTTTCAGACTCCACCACCTCCCTGGACATCTCACTCCAATACCTGACCACTCTGACACTCTCACATCTGATCTGAACCTCCCCTGGAGCAATTTAAGGTCTTTTCTTCTCATCCTTTCACTCGAGATGTGGCAGAAGACCCTGAACTCCATCATTACAACTTCCCAAAGTGATAGTCCAGCATAAATGGGAAGGTCTTCCCCTTTTCCAGGCACAGGCTCTTGTCTGGGTAACTCTCAGCCACACTGACTCTGCCACTATTAACATTGCAAAGGACTTTTCTTCTGAATCTTCTCTTTTAACATCATCCTTGATGTGCCTGAAAGTTCCAGTGAGACATAAACTATGAGGCATTTTAACAGAAAATATCTTTTTTTACCAAACCAGGATTATATTTGTGGGTTAAAAAATAAAGACATTCAGGTACCATTCCCTTCTTACCTCTCCTTCACCTTCCCTCTCCCCCAACACCCACCAAGCATAAAGGACAGCCCAAGTTCAAATCCTTTTGTTGCTTTACTCAAAGATAAATCCAAAACTCACCCCATGGAACAACTGCAGAAAAAGAGGAACATATTTTATTACAGGCCTTGTGACACCATCATTTTTCTGAGTTACAAACCCAAACTGTCATTATTTATAGGCAGGCAGTAGAATCTGTTGCATTTTATTTTTAATTGCCAGATCTTGTGGGGGGAGGGAAAAAAAAATCCCATCTGAATCCATGTGAGGACATTTTCATTTCTCTGCTCCAGCACTGATCTGAAGGGAAGTTGTTTACAATCCCATACTGGGGAGGCAAATTAGGATGCCTGCTCAGAGTCTGGAAAGAACTGCTCAGAATGTTTCTGCAGAGCAGCTTGGGAGGGAAAGAACTGCTTGGAAATGTTGATTTTTGCCAAGGAGTCCTTTGTGTCCATCTTGTTCATTGCTGGCTAATTACCACCTTTGCAGGCAATCTACATGGTTAGATCTCCTTGGAAACTAGCAGGGCTAGGGGGAAAAAAAATAAGCCTAAGACTCTATATTTGAACTCAGAAATCATTTTTTTTAGCACTGAATTAAGGCCAAATCATCTCAGATTTCTAATGAGTATTACCAGGAACAACATTCTATCAAAAGAAAGATGAAACATCTTCCCTAAGGTCTGTCCACTCCTTATGAACCCCCATTAGGCTCAGAAGATGTGCCAATGGCTTCAAAAATATAAATATATAAGGAGAAAAGTGCTCTCCCATGGCAGGAGAGAGGGAGCACAGGGCCTGGTGGTCCACGGCCCACCCACTCTGGTGTGACCCTGCACGAGGCCCCTTGGAGGGAACATCCCATCTCCATCCTTTCACTGGCTCTTCAAACACCTCATCTATGGTTTCAAACTGCCAGAGGGCAGGGATAGATGGGATATGAGGGAGAAATCCTTCCCTGGGAGTATGGGCAGGCCCTGGCACAGGTGCCCAGAGAAGCTGTGGCTGCCCCATCCCTGGGAGTGTCCCTAGCCAAGTTGGACAGGGCTTGGAGCACCCTGGGCTGGTGGGAGGTGTCCCTGCCCATGGCAGGGGGTGGCACTGGATGATCCACCATCCCTGGAGGTTTTTCAGCTGAGCTTGGCCATGGCAGTGAGTGCCATGATCTGGTAAAGGGACTGGAGGTGGACCAAGGGTTGGACTTGATGATCTCAGAGGTCTTTTCCAACCCAATCCATTCTATGATTCTGTGATTCTATGATCTTCCAACCCAAACCATTCTATGATTCTGTGACTCTATGATCTTCCAACACAAACCATTCTATGATTCTATGGGTTTACCAAACAACTTCCAAATTTCCTGACATTGTCCAACTCCATAGCTCCAAGGGCAAAAACTTTGCAATCCACTACCCAAAGAAAACTTAACTTGAGACTATTTTAAAACCAAACCAATTGTGTGAGATCCATGGCCTGATGGAATTATCCATTCTCCACCTCCATGTCAACCTTTTTGGTCTTCATCTTCTTTAAAGTGAAGAGTCCAAGCTCTTCTTCCCATGTCTTTGAGCAGGTGCTGGGACTCCTCCACCCCTTTGGCTGCCCATTCCTGTTACCTTATCCTGCTCTTCCACAGCCTCCTGAGGTCCAGGGACCACCCTTGGTCCAACTCCAGTCCCTTTACCAGATCATGGCACTCAGTGCCACGGCCAAGCTCAGCTGAAAAACCTCCAGGGATGGGGAATCCACCCCCTCTCTGGGCAGCCCATTCCAATGCCTGAGCACTCTCTCTGCAAAGAATTTCTTTCTGATCTCCAACTTCAATTTCCCCTGGCAGAGCTTGAGCCCATCGTGCCCCCTTGTCCTGTTGCTGAGTGCCTGGTCAGATCTGTAGAAATAAAGCACGAACCCACAACAGTTTATTATTTTTGTGTTAAAATCCACATTCAGTCACCCAGAATCAAAGGCCATCAAGATTCCTTGAGAGCTGGATGTTGCAATCTGGGATAACGGGACAGTCCAGCACTGCCAAGTCTTTGTGCCCTTTCCAAAAGGTGCCTCTCAAAGCACCTTCTTTTGAGGCAGGAAACTGGTGAGTCGTGCATGGGAAAATCCTGGGCAATGATGGATTATTTTCAGGCAGGTTGAAAAAACCTATAGGGAAAAATAAAGAACAATCCAAAGGTTTTTACATATTTCTTTTAGCCCCTCCTTTTAGATTTTTTTTAGCAGAAAAGCCCCTCCTCATCCAAAAAAGGCATTAGAAAGTTTTTCATGTATTCCCTCAGTTTTGGGGCTATTTCATCCTTGGGAACAAGTTGGTTTCCTAAAATTTTACTGGGAAAAAAGAATGAAAAATCTGACCCAGAGTTCAGTATTTCACAGCCAAAATATCACCTTTTTGAAAGCCTGAAATTAAATGTTTTTTTTCCTTCTTAAACTCCTTTGGAAAAATCCTGTTGGTCAAATCAAATCCAATTTACAAAAGTATTTCAGTGCTTATAATTCTTCTTTTTTTCCCTCCTTATATCCCTATAGAAAAGGATAATAGCAATTAGAGCAATTATAGCAATTTCCCAGCAACTCCTTTGAGATATTTTTTCAAACAAATTTACAGACCTCTTTACTTTATTATGCAGCTCAAGTGAAATAGCAGAGTTTAGACACCACTGAATTGCTTCTTTCAAGACAAAATGTTGCTATTTGCCAACATGGGAAAATTTCCCTTTATGGTTTTTATATTTCCAGTCATGTTGGGGCTGACATTGTACTTGCCTCAATACATCCTTGAATAAATTCTTGTGTATGTGGCTATAAAATCCTGCTGAGCTGCTGCTCATTGCAGGAAGGTTTGAAGGGTTTGCATTCAGATTAAAAGTAAGGAAAAGTCTGGCTTGGACCCTGTGCTGGTTTAAAGGGAAACCAGCAGGAGAAACGAACCCAACACAAAAGAGATTATAAGTCAGAGTTACAATTTAATAACAATATTACAATCAATGCAATGGCACAAAGAGAAATTGGGTTTAACCCCCAACCCCAGCAGTGTAACCCACCCCCTGGGACACAAACACAGGGGGGTTTGGTGGCCCCTGTGCTGAGCCCCACGTGGTTCCTCCGAGGCCAAAGGAAAAGGAAGGGACAAACCTGTTGGTGCAGATGATGGCACAGTCTGGGGGAGAGTGGTGGGCTCCTCCTGGCCAGGGTCTGATCCTCCTCTGGATCCAATGAGTGGTCCCAGAAGTCCCCAAACCCCAAGATTGTATCCCCTGAGGTGCAGGTGGGAGCCCCCAGTGCCTCCCCCAGGGCAGGGAGTTCCACACTGGGGGATCTGACTCTGGCAGTCAGGGGGGATTTTGGAATTGTTGCTGACCCATCAGCAGAGCTGAGCCCTCAGGTGGGTGTGGAGGTGCCAAGGAGTCCCTGCAGGGCAGTTCTCCCAGCTCCTCTGCCAGGCTTCTTTCCCAGCCAGCTCCCAGCCTGAGGGCTCAGCTGTGCCCTGGGCAGCTGCTGCCAATGGGCCATTGGGAACAGTTGGTGGGCAATGAATGGAGGGTGGAGAATGCCCAGCTTTGGTCACACCCACACAGGGATCAACTGGTCCCACCTGCTCAACTGGGACAGACCCAAACATATTTTCATTCAACCTTCTGTTCTGGTACAACTATTTAAATCAAAAAAGAAAACAAGCCATGAGTTGAGTTGGTTTAATCTTCTCACACTCGAATTGCTTTGAGGAGAAACCCACAAAACCTGACCTAAACTAACCTGTTGTTGAACATGGAAGGTCCCAGATCAAAGATAAGCATCAGGCCTGTGAAAGAAAAACCCACAACCCTTCAGGCTCCACAAAAAGCAGGAGCAAGTTTTTTGAAGATACTTCACAGGGACACAGTTATTGGGGAAAAAAATAGTTGCCTGCAGCTTTGGGGGGCAGCAGCACTCGTGGAAAAGCCACAATTCTTGTGGATCCCTCATACAGATTCTGCTGGTGTGGTTGACTCAGTGTGTTTTCATGGCATTGGTGGGAGTTCAGGGTTTCTGAGAGCTCCACACACTGCCAGACCCTTTCAGAACCTCACTGAAGCTCTGACAGAAATCTAAAAGCCCCAAACTCCAGCCAGAGTTTCCAAAGGAATCCTGAGGAGGCCACACAGAGTGATGGATAAGGCTCATTTCCTCAGGAGACACAACCAAAGTGCCATCCTGACCTCACCATCTCCAGGCTCTCAAAATACAGCAGCCTGAGATAAAACATTGACCCAGATGAAATTAGAGAGGGGTTTTTTTTCCAAATTTCCTTTTCCCAAATGACTGTTTAAATGTCACTTCCAGCCTGATTTCTCAGTTTTGGGGTTTCTTAACTCTGCATGAAATGGGAGAACAGCAAGAAAGTAGGTTTTTGTATTTCACTGTGACTGTTTTTGGCAGGGAAAAGGGAATGAAGGAAGGCAGTGATGGCCTGATTATTCAGCTTAAAGAAAACACAATCCCAGTATCACCTGCAGAAAGGGGAGAGGAGGGGAAGAACATCAGAGCTGTTCAGATAAATGACCTCATTTGAAGAGGGGGAACTGCCTGGCCCTGGAGACAAAGTTATTTTTGAGGCAACTTTTGGATGCCAGAGTTTGGGTTGGAATT
This sequence comes from Pithys albifrons albifrons, assembly GCF_047495875.1. Classification (NCBI taxonomy): domain Eukaryota; kingdom Metazoa; phylum Chordata; class Aves; order Passeriformes; family Thamnophilidae; genus Pithys; species Pithys albifrons. Next base: position 124,324,579 of record NC_092458.1, read on the forward strand.
TTAGGCCAAATGAACCAACAGCCACAAAAATCCACCAAGTCACCCCCAGGAGAGGCAGTGACAGAAATGTTGCTTCTCCAGCATCTGTAGGAAACATTGGAGTGAATTTTCTTCTCAGGTGTGTAAAAAGAAGTTCAATTCAAATCCTGCCTGGTTTTTTTTTTTCAAGGAGGAGCATCTTGCTCTCCTGAAACACGTTGCCTGGAAGCAAAAGCCATGAAGATCCTCCTTCAATGGAAAGGAAGTTGTTAAGAAAGAGATCTCCATTATCAGTTAAAAAAAAAAAGATAATTATAATCCCTGTCTGTTTCAATTTTTCCAGCCTTTTCAACCCCTTCTGGAGCTTTGTGCCACTGCAATAGCAGAAAGAAAACCAATATTCTTAGGCAATGTCTGTGACCTGGGGGCAGCTTGTGTGGGTGGAAAATGAGTGAGGAAAAAAGTCTAATTTACAGGAGGAAGTTTGGGACAGTTTTTCACCTTTCTTTTCAAGAATTGGAGGGTAGGAGGGATCATATATCTGTATTTCAAAGTCATTTTGTTCTCCATGGTCCACTTTTCTTGGAAAAACGTTCTCAAAGTTATTTCAGATCCTCTAACCCTGAAATGATCAGATCCAAGGTCTTCTCTGTCCAGTTCTGTGGCAAAGTACCAGGAGCTGTTGGGCTTGGTCTGCAGCCTTAGCTCCTTGTACAGCACATTGATGGGATCAGGTCCTTCCTGTCTGACAAAAACTCTCCTCTCCATCTTTCCAGTGTCTTGTATTTATGACAGTTCATTGATCAAGGGCAACATCTCCCTGCCCTGATTCCTAAATGTTTCCCATGTTGGAATCACAGAATCATGGAATCAGCTGGGTTGGAAGAGACCTCAGAGATCATCAAGTCCAACCCTTGGTCCAACTCCAGTCCCTTTACCAGATCATGGCACTCAGTGCCACGGCCAAGCTCAGCTGAAAAACCTCCAGGGATGGGGAATCCACCCCCTCTCTGGGCAGCCCATTCCAATGCCTGAGCACTCTCTAGAAAGAATATCTTCTGATATCCAACCTAAACCTCCCCTGGCAGAGGTTGAGCTGTGCCCTCTTGTTCTCCTGCTGGTTACCTGAGAGAAGAGACCAACCCCCACCTGTGTACAACCTCCTGCCAGGGAGTTGTGGGGAGTGCTGAGGTCACCTCTGAGCCTCCTCTTCTCCAGGCTAAACACCCCCAGCTCCCTCAGCCTCTCCCCACAGCACTTGTGCTCCAGTCCCTTCTCCAGCCTCGTTGCTCTTCTCTGGCCCTGCTCCAGCCCCTCAAGATCTTTCCAGAACTGAGGGGCCCAATATCGTAGAATCATAGAATGGATTGGGTTGGAAGAGATCTCCGAGATCATCAAGTCCAACCCTTGGTCCAACTCCAGTCCCTTTACCAGATCATGGCACTCAGTGCCACGGCCAAGCTCAGTTGAAAAACCTCCAGGGATGGGGAATCCACCCCCTCTCTGGGCAGCCCATTCCAATCCCTGAGCACTCTCTCTGCAAAGAATTTCTTTCTCATCTCCAACTTCAATTTCCCCTGGCAGAGCTTGAGCCCATCGTGCCCCCTTGTTCTCCTGCTGGTTGCCTGGGAGAAGAGACCAACCCCCACCTGGGCACAACCTTTTGCCTTCCTGATGAGAGCAAGGGAACTAAAGTAGGAAGGCTGAGCATGAAACAGAGAATCCTGGAATCATGGAATGGTTTGGGTGGGAAGGGACCTTAAAGACCATCCACTGCCACAGGGACACCTCCCACCAGCCCAAGTTGCTCCAAGCCCTGTCCAACCTGGCCTTGGACACTCCCAGGGATGGGGCAGCCACAGCTGCTCTGCCCAAACTGTGCCAGTTCCTCACCACAGTGAGCACCAGGCAGGGGTGACAGACCATCCTCCATAAAGGAGGAGAAGGAGTTGGGAATTTTACACACAGTTTGTGAAAGAAATTACTCAAGTCATCCAGGGCAATGTGTTGAGTAAGAACATGACACAAGAGCAGTATCAGCAACAACCGATAAATGTTGTCCCTCCTCAAAATAATAGAACCTAAACATAACTGAGCTGGGCCCCCCAAAAGTCCTCTGGTCTTTGGTCCAGAAACCACCCATGCCAAGGGGTCAGTGACCACAAACACAGTAATTTGTGTAGAGTCACAGAAATACCTGCCCTGAACCTCTAACTTGAGCTTTTCTGGAAGCCAAAGGTCTGGTAAAGAATCAGAGAGGAGCAGAGATGTGGAACAGCAAACTCTTTATTCCAGAAATCTGGATGCAGTGCCAGGCATTTGCCCTGGAGGTGGTTCTGAACTAACACCCACTCCAAGCACTGGGATTTCAGGTAGCAAACAAGTTTTGGGGTCCAATTTGGGATCTGCTCGCTGATAAAAGGCAGAAGATGTTGATAACCAACTGTGTCCACACATCTTTGCAGATTCAGGATGTCCTTTGCCAAGCCAAGGCTTCTTGGCTTCCCTGTGCTCCAAATGAAGATAAATTTAGCAAAGCAGATGTAAAAACAGCATTTTAGAGACTCGAGTGGTAAATTCTGTGATGAAATTGGGTAGAATCCAAGACAAAAACTACAAGGTCAAACGACTCCCAGAAATGGAGTCATGGGTTTAGTTGTTTTTTTCTTAAATTTGGGTTATCAGCTTCGTTTTCCATCCTCCAGAATAAAAGGGCCAAGAATCAGAGATGAATGGAAATGTTTGTACAAAGCCTTACCAGGCTGATTTCTTGCAGCTGTACAGGCTTCAAAGAAATGAAAATAGAATTTTATTTTTATCAAGTTGGATTAGAAGGCAATGATGAAGCAGGTAATGTGAAAAAACAAGGTATCATCCTTCTTTGTAACCACAAATACACTTCATTGCATGTCTTTTCAGGTGAAAGCTGTGCTGAAATAAAAATCAATCACACTCCTGCTCTCTCTGAAATTATGCTTGTGATTCTGTGGGTGCAAATAAGCCTCTGGATCCTTGAAGAGATTTGCCAAGTCAGTGTTTATTGAATATTCTGACCTTTCAAAACAAGGAGTAGCAAAACATCCAGTTCAGTGGAGAAACAATCCTGTACTGATTCCAACAGTGCAGGACCAGCTCCTAATTTCTTTCTTTTTCAGGAAAAAAAAAGAATCTGTGCTCTGTGATAATGACTGATTGCAGTTGGGAGAATCACAGAATCATAGAATGGATTGGGCTGGAAAAGACCTCCAAGATCATCAAGTCCAACCCTTGGTACAACTCCAGTCCCTTTACCAGATCATGGCACTCAGTGCCACGGCCAAGCTCAGCTGAAAAACCTCCAGGGATGGGGAATCCACCCCCTCTCTGGGCAGCCCATTCCAATCCCTGAGCACTCTCTCTGCAAAGGAGTTTTTTCTGCTCTCCAACTTCAATTTCCCCTGGCAGAGCTTGAGCCCATCGTGCCCCCTTGTCCTATTGCTGAGTGCCTGGGAGAAGAGACCAACCCCCACCTGGCCAGAACTTCCCTTCAGGTAGTTCCAGACAGTGCTGAGGTCACCTCTGAGCCTTCTCTTCTCCAGGCTAAACACCCCCAGCTCCCTCAGCCTCTCCCCACAGCACTTGTGCTCCAGTCCCTTCTCCAGCCTCGTTGCTCTTCTCTGGCCCCGCTCCAGCCCCTCAATCTCTTGCCTCAACTGAGGGGCCCAGAACTGAACACAACACTCAAGGTGTGGCCTCCCCAAGGCAGAGTCCAGGGGAAGGGTCACTGCCCTGGGCCTGCTGGCCACGCTAGTTTGGATCCAGGCCAGGATGCCCTTGGCCTTCTTGGCCACCTGGGCACACTGGTGGCTCCTGTTGAGCTTCCTGTCCCTCAGTCCCCCCAGGTCCCTCTGCCTGGCTGCTCTCCAGCCACTCTGTGCCCAGCCTGGAGCGCTGCAGGGGGTTGGGGTGGCCAAAGGGCAGGACCTGCACTTGGCCTTGTTGAACTCCATCCCATTGCAATCAGCCCCATCTCTCCAGTCTCTCCAGATCCCTCTGCAGAGCCCTCCTGCCTTCCAGCAGGTCGACACTCCCTCCCAACTTGGTGTCATCAGCAAATTTGCTGATGTTGGACTCAATTCCCTCATCTAAATCCTCAATAAAGATGTTAAATAGGACTGGAAACCCAAGACAGAGGAGATTGCAGGGATTTCTTTAATTTTCCAGCAGATGATAAGCAGTTCTCCTAGATAAGCCCCTGAGTAGTTCACTTTGTGTCCTGGCTCTGGCTTTATTAGCAAATCAATTGTGCCCAGGCCTGTCCTTTAGCATGGAGTGGGACAGCCCACCCTTTATCCCTGAACTCTGTGGTTTCCAGGATAACCTCATGCAATCTGCCTTTTAGGGATAATTTGCCATAAATTGGGTGTGCTCAGTTCTCCCCAGGTCCAAACCATGCCAGGGAATTTTATCACACAGGAACATTTTATTTTCTAGTAAAGTTGTCACCAGAGTTGTTGTCCTGGCCTTTTCTACTTCAGAACAGCCTTAGAAAGGCACAACCTGATGTTTCCAACACATATTTTTTATTTATAACCTGTAGAATAACATGAAACCAGTGTCAACAACAAAACAGGAGCTGTGCAGGACAGGTTGTCATGAATTTTGAGGCTGTGGAAGTAACATATCACTGAAACAATAATTTAATCATTAATGTGCTTATTTTTCTGTGCCTCAATAGCACTTCAGAGATGTTGCCATGGCACAAATACTTGTCCATGTACAAATACAAAGCAAAAGGAGGCATGAAAAGGGCCTGCTTGTCCCATTTAAATACTTGAAGCCTGTTTTGATTGTCTAATTTATTAGAGTTCCAATATGATCTACCAAATAATTAGAGAATATTGCATATTATAACTGACCTTTTTGTCATCTGCAGAGCTCAGTGCATGTCTCAGTGTAATTTAGCAATTTAATGTCTTGTAACACAGTTGTGAATGTTTTTGTGTGCAAATTCATTAAAAATGCCCCGATTGCACAAATAATTTCTAATCTCAAAATTCCAAAGTGTTGAGCAGCCGCAGTTTTGACTGTGATTCCTGTGTGCATGCAGGTCATCCCCACATTCCTGGTAGGATGAGGGCAACTTGGGAGTTAAGCAGGTGTTTGGAAGGTCCAACATTTTCTTTTATGAGGAGTCCTCCCAAACCTCCCTTGTACTGCCCCCACCTCTGGAATATTTGGCAGTACCAGGTGGCATTTTTTGTTCCCTGCCCTGTTGGCAGGAGAAATGGGGCCTTTTATGACCAGCTCCATCAGCAGCAAATTTGGTGATGACACCAAGTTGGGAGGGAGTGTCGACCTGCTGGAAGGCAGGAGGGCTCTGCAGAGGGATCTGGAGAGACTGGAAAGATGGGGCTGATTGCAATGGGATGGAGTTCACCAAGGCCAAGTGCAGGTCCTGCCCTTTGGCCACCCCAACCCCCTGCAGCGCTCCAGGCTGGGCACAGAGTGGCTGGAGAGCAGCCAGGCAGAGGGACCTGGGGGGACTGAGGGACAGGAAGCTCAACAGGAGCCACCAGTGTGCCCAGGTGGCCAAGAAGGCCAAGGGGATCCTGGCCTGGATCCAAACTAGCGTGGCCAGCAGGCCCAGGGCAGTGACCCTTCCCCTGGACTCTGCCTTGGGGAGGCCACACCTTGAGTGTTGTGTTCAGTTCTGGGCCCCTCAGTTGAGGCAAGAGATTGAGGGGCTGGAGCGGGGCCAGAGAAGAGCAACGAGGCTGGAGAAGGGACTGGAGCACAAGTGCTGTGGGGAGAGGCTGAGGGAGCTGGGGGTGTTTAGCCTGGAGAAGAGAAGGCTCAGAGGTGACCTCAGCACTGTCTGGAACTGCCTGAAGGGAAGTTCTGGCCAGCTGGGGGTTGGTCTCTTCTCCCAGGCACTCAGCAATAGGACAAGGGGGCACGATGGGCTCAAGCTCTGCCAGGGGAAATTGAAGTTGGAGAGCAGAAAGAAATTCTTTGCAGAGAGAGTGCTCAGGGATTGGAATGGGCTGCCCAGAGAGGGGGTGGATTCCCCATCCCTGGAGGTTTTTCAGCTGAGCTTGGCCGTGGCACTGAGTGCCATGATCTGGTAAAGGGACTGGAGTTGGACCAAGGGTTGGACTTGATGACCTCGGAGGTCTTTTCCAACCCAATCCATTCTAGGATTCTGTGATTCTGTTTGAATGAGAGACTGACAATAGCAGAGTTCTCCAAACTGGCCGACATGGGCATGATTTTGCTACCTGGCCATTGTGTTTAAACAAACCTCATGTTTACTGGGAGAGGAGGAAACATTTAGAAATATCTTTTTTTTTTTTGCAATGCAGATTAATAATAAGTGTATATTTTTGTCACGAAGAAAAAGCAGAGAGAGCAAAAATAACTCTCAAGTGAGAGTGCTGCTGTTCACTCCCTTGTTCCTGGAACCATGACAGCCATTATATAACCAAAAAGGAAAACCAGATGAACTAACCAGCTAATTGGGTTGATAGCAAATAAAAAACATAATTAGTGCAAGTCTTTTGCAGCGAAGGCTCTCACAGTGTGGCTGTTCCTCAGCCCTGGTGGGGAACAGGGAGCCTGCCACGTGTTTAAAACTTATTCTTCAAGCATTTCCATGGAAACACAAGGATGCAGAATCCTTGGATCACTTATTTCAGGAATTGGTGTTCCCAAGGTTCAGGTTGGAGCGAGGGCTTGGTCCAGGAAAGGCTGAGATTCTGGTCTAGAATCCTGGGGAATGATGGTTTATTTTCAGGCAGGTTGGAAGAACCTATAGGGAAAAATAAAGAGCAATCAAAAGAGTTTTTACATATTTTTTTGAGCCAAGGCAGAAAAATAAGCAGAAAAGCCCAACCTCACCCAAAAATGGCATTAGAAAGTTTTTCATGTGTTCCCTCAGTTTTGGGGCTATTTCATCCTTTTGAACAACTTTGTTTCCTCAATTTTATTGTGAAAAAAGAGTGAAAAATCTGACCCAGAGTTCAGTATTTCACAGCCAAACTATCACCTTTTTGAAAGTCTGAAATTAAATGTTTTTTTTCCTTCTTAAACTCCTTTGGAAAATCCTGTTGGTCAAATCAAATCCAATTTAAAAAAATATTTCAGTGCTTATAATTCTTCTTTTTTTCCCTCCTTATATCCCTATAGAAAAGGATAATAACAATTAGAGCTACAACCTCCCCGTGAAGGGATTTGTGGGATCTCAGGGTGGCAGAATTTGGGGGAGGAAAAGACTAAAAGGGCATCTTGTAAAAAAGAGAGGAAGACTAAAAATTGACCTTAATTTTTTTCCTCACAGAAGCTGCCTGAGAGTTGGGAAATGACAGCACAGGGAAGAGCCTGGAGAGTTTCCAAATCAGCCAAATGCCCCCAGGGAGATTCAAGTGTCTGCAGGAGTGTTATGTGAGAGATTTTGGTTAAACACAGTCACTGGGCTTGGTTGTCCCTGTCTTTGGGGGTCAGCCCATGTGCTGGGAAAGGCAGGACAGGTTGGTTGTGATGCACAAGGGCTTGAGCAACACAAGGCATTGTGAGAACACCAGTAAAATTTATTGCTGTATAAATAAAAGTGACTTCATTGTTCCTGTAGGAAATAAACACTCTGAAAGCAGCCACGGTGTGGCAGGTGGGCACCTCTGGGTGGGCAGGAACCTTCAGATTTCCCCTGATCCCAGTAACAGAATTGGTATCTGTGTTCCCTTCCAGCCCTGCTGGGCTTTTTGGATGATTTCTGGTAAGTGATGTTCAACCAGGGAGGTCTAGGACATGGTTACCTTTAATAGCAAGGTCAAGAATAAGGTATCAGGAATAAGGTATCACAGAACCTGCACTGTGGATTCTGTGGTTTCACTGAATTATCTCCACTGCTGTCTCTGTAGGCAGCAAGTTTTGCTTCAGCTCTTGCTCCTTCCCTGCCACTCACTTCCTGTTTTCCCCACCCCAGGTGGCACTGACAGCTTTTTGGAGATGGAACTGGGAGTTTTAAATTGAATATTGGGATAAAATTGCTTCCCAGAAAGGGCTGTCAAGTACTGGAAGAGGCTACCCTGGGAAGGTGTTGAGTGACCATTCCTGGAGGGCTTTAAAACATGTGTAGATGTGACATTTGGGGAATGGTTCAGTGGTGACCTTGGAGAATGGCTGGACTTGATTATCTTAGAGGGCTTTTCCAACCCAAATAATAGAATGATAGAATGGATTGGGTTGGAAAAGACCTCCGAGATCATCAAGTCCAACCCTTGGGCCAACTCCAGTCCCTTTACCAGATCATGGCACTCAGTGCCACGGCCAAGCTCAGTTGAAAAACCTCCAGGGATGGGGAAGCCACCCCCTCTCTGGGCAGCCCATTCCAATGCCTGAGCACTCTCTCTGCAAAGAATTTCTTTCTGCTCTCCAACTTCAATTTCCCCTGGCAGAGCTTGAGCCCATCGTGCCCCCTTGTCCTATTGCTGAGTGCCTGGGAGAAGAGACCAACCCCCAGCTGGCCAGAACTTCCCTTCAGGCAGTTCCAGACAGTGCTGAGGTCACCTCTGAGCCTCCTCTTCTCCAGGCTGAACACCCCCAGCTCCCTCAGCCTCTCCCCACAGCACTTGTGCTCCAGTCCCTTCTCCAGCCTCGTTGCTCTTCTCTGGACCTGCTCCAGCCTCTCAAGATCTTTCCTGAACTGAGGGGCCCAGAACTGAACACAAGGACACTCCTAAACCTGACAGAGTTCAGGAAGAATTTGCAAAATACTCTCAGGCACAGGGTGTGACAGCTGGGGATGCTCCTGTGGAGACCTGAGGGCTGGATTGATGATCCTTTTGGGTTCCTCCCAGCTCAGCCACTTCTGTGATTCTGTGCAACCTTCTCTGTGTTCACACCAGGCTCTGACTGGGAGGGCAAAGCAAATTATTGATAAAGCCCCAAAGATAATGAACTAAATTCCACCAGCATTGCCAGTCCAACATAAAGCCCCAAAAGCCAGAGCCTTCCTAGGCTGCCCATAATTATTAGAGGGGTCTCTTGCTGCAGTCACACAGTAACTCCTGTGGACTGGCATTTCCTTGGGCACAGCAGAGAGTTCAGCACCGAGTGTGAAGCTTTAACTTCAGAATTCCTGGCTTTGGTTTCACTCTGCCTGCCAAGGTGCCTGCAATGCCTCCTGCTTGTGTTTGGTCATGCCTTGTCCAGCCTCAGTGCTAATGCCAGGAGGCAGCCTGGCACCCTGGCACCCACTGGGCTGGGTTCATCCTGGGCTGCCACAGCTTCCAGAGTTTCCTTCAGCCCTCAGACACAGCAAGAGCTGAAAAGGTGTCACAGGGTGAGACTCACTGGCTTAAAACACAGAATTGCTCTCAGGTTTCTGTGCTGCTCTCAAACTTTGAGCCTTTCTTTGAACAGAGGAACGTGATGAGGTTGAAGAGAGGCTTGGCTGGCAGTGGGACAGACCAGATGGAGAGACAACCTTTCTTTACCCCTGGGTATTTCAATCACCCTGGAAGCTTCACAAGGCTCTGTGATCTTTCTCCACAGGGATGAGCCTGAATATCCTGAAAAACTACAGCTGCTGTGAGACTCCTCCACAGACAATCTGCTGCAAGGCACATGTTTGGAAGACTGAGAGAATACAATGCCCTTTGAGCCACACTGAGCCAGCAGGAGCAGCCCCTCCATAAAGCAGTGGAGCAGCATCACAGCAGTGCTGCTCTCTAGATGGGATATTGAAAAGAAATTCTCTTACTCAGAGGGTGGGCAGGCCCTGGCACAGGTTGGGCAGAGCAGCTGTGGCTGCTCCATCCCTGGAAGTGTCCAAGGCCAGGTTGGACAGGGCTTGGAGCACCCTGGGCTGGTGGGAGGTGTCCCTGCCCATGGCAGGGAGTGGCACTGGATGCTCTTTGAGGTCCTTCCCACCCAAACCATTCTGGGATTCTGTATTCAGAGTTCATCATTCAGGTTTTCCTTTTCCCTTTACAGTCTGGCAGAAGAATGAGAGCAGTTGGCCAGAAGGGAGAGAACTAGGAGTTCAAGGCTGAAATTCCAGCAGGAAGAAGCCTCAGAGAGCAGAAGGATTTTCAGTAAAAGACAACAATTACCCCAGACTTCACTGTATCCTCAACTTCATGCAAAGCACAGTTGATTAAACCACTCTCCTCCTCAGAAAACTCTTTTTCTTTCTTGCACATCAATGAAATGAAGCTGTTTATCTCAAAGTGCTGGGAAAATAATAAAATTAAAACCAGTGACTGTCATTTGGGGGGATTAAATTCTTGCAAGACCCTCACAGAGCAATGGTGTTTAGGCCCATACCATCAGAGATGAGGTTCACTTGATTTAGAGGCCACAATCTTACAGAATTCAGATGAAATCTGAAGCACTGGAGGTTTTCCTTTGCTGGGAGAAGGACACACAATTCCCTGTCTCCTTATCAGCAAGACATTGATTTTCCATGGCATATGCTTGAATTGCTCCTGGAATAAATTATACTGTAGCCCACCTTTCCTTTAAAAAGGGTGGGATTGGTTCTTTCTGAAAACTGGTGGGTTCTTTCAAACTCCTCGTGGTTATTTAATGCTTTCCCTGCAGCAAAGCAATTGATGGAAGAAAGAGCTCAGCAATAGTTCATCTTCTCTGCTCAGCCCCAAGTGAATCCATTTCCTCCTTTCTCTCTGTTATCTCCATAAGATCTCTCTCGCTGCATGAGAAACCTCATTCATTAAACTGCAAAGGGGGAGAGGGGGAAGGAACCTCTGCTTGATTCTTGCAGAGTTTAAATAGGGCTGGATGGAATTTAAATATGAAATGGGAAACAAGAGTTTGCCTTCTTTGTGTTTGTGTTTAGCAATAAATTGAGGTTGCTCGAAGTCCTTTGTGTTGTACATCTAAGAGGTTAGCAAGGATGATTTTATTTTTTTTTAATTTTATTTTTATTTTTCTTTTATCATTTTATTGACTAATAGCAATTTGATGCCAGTAGTGATACAAGAGGAAGTTGTGAGTTGATTCAGAGAAATAATAAGAAAAAAATACACCTGAGATCAGCTCAGTTGGTTAAAACTTGGCTGTAATAATGCCAAGGTCATGGGTCATGGGTCCAGAGAAGAGCAACAAGGCTGGTGAAGGGACTGGAGCACAAGTGCTGTGGGGAGAGGCTGAGGGAGCTGGGGGTGTTCAGCCTGGAGAAGAGGAGGCTCAGAGGTGACCTCAGCACTGTCTGGAACTACCTGAAGGGAAGTTATAGCCAGGTGGGGGTTGGTCTCTTCTCCCAGGCACTCAGCAATAGGACAAGGGGGCACGATGAGCTTAAGCTCTGCCAGGGGAAATTTAAGTTGGAGAGCAGAAAAAAATTTTTTACAGAGAGAGTGCTCAGGCATTGGAATGGGCTGCCCAGAGAGGGGGTGGATTCACCATCCCTAGAGATTTTTAAACACAGATTGGACGTGGCGCTGGGTGCCATGATCTAGTAAATGAACTAGAGTTGGACCAAGGGTTGGACTCGATGATCTTGGAGGTCTTTTCCAACCCAATCGATTCTATGATTCTATGATTCTATGGTTCAATCCCCTGTGTGGGCCATTGACTTTAGAGTTGGACTCGATGATCCTTGTGGGTCCCTTCCAGCTCAGAATAGTCTGTGCAATATCTGTGCAATAATGCCTGCCTTGTTTGTTTGTGTGTCTTTTCCTGGCAGCCAACGTCCTGGAAGAAGACTCAATGGAGCAGGACATCGAGAGCCCTGTCACTATTCATCAACCAAAGTTGCCCAAACAAGCTAGAGAGGATCTGCCAAAAAACATCAGCAAAGAATGTGCCAAGAGGAAAATCCAGAGGTACGTTAGGAAAGATGGGAAATGCAACGTCCACCACGGGAACGTCCGAGAGACCTATCGCTACCTGACCGACATCTTCACCACCTTGGTGGATCTCAAGTGGAGGTTCAACCTGCTGATCTTTGTCATGGTTTACACGGTGACCTGGCTCTTCTTTGGAATGATCTGGTGGCTGATTGCCTACCTGCGAGGAGATATGGACCACATAGGGGACAGCACGTGGACCCCCTGCGTCAGCAACCTCAATGGGTTTGTCTCAGCCTTTTTATTCTCAATCGAGACGGAAACCACCATCGGGTACGGTTACCGCGTCATCACCGACAAGTGTCCCGAGGGCATTGTCCTGCTCTTAGTGCAGTCGGTTTTAGGTTCTATCGTCAACGCTTTCATGGTTGGCTGCATGTTTGTGAAAATATCCCAACCCAAGAAGAGGGCAGAGACCCTGGTGTTCTCTACGAACGCGGTCATTTCCATGCGCGATGGAAAGCTGTGTCTGATGTTCCGAGTAGGAGACCTTAGGAATTCCCACATTGTAGAGGCATCAATACGAGCCAAGTTGATCAAATCCAAACAGACAAAGGAGGGGGAATTTATACCACTCAACCAGACAGATATCAACGTAGGTTATTACACAGGGGATGATCGACTCTTTTTGGTTTCACCACTGATCATCAGCCATGAGATTAACCAGCAAAGTCCTTTCTGGGAGATTTCCAAAGCCCAGTTGCCCAAAGAGGAGCTAGAAATTGTTGTAATCCTAGAAGGAATGGTGGAGGCAACAGGTAACCTTTCTTATACTTTGTGTAAGGTAAATGCTTTCATTTTAGCAAGGGAAAGCAGCGGGTTTGCTTCGCTTTATAAAGGGCTCACTTCCATAGTCGTTACATTTGCAAAAGGCATCTGGGCTCTGGTTAGCTCCAAAATGAGCAACATGCCCAGTTTAATGGTCTGTTCCACCTTCCCTGATGGAATCAATGTTGTCCCTGCCCCGTTTGGAGAATGGGAATTCTCATTTTCTGAATTTTTCACAATGTGTCTCGCAGTTATTTGTCGTTCCGACTCAACCACCAGGACCTTGTGGGATAAAATTGCTCAGGGAAAAAAAATTTCAATGCAAAGCTCTGTTTATGATAAATATGGAAGCACCACAGTCCTGCTGCTTCCCATCCCCCGTGGGTACCTCCACAATAACTGCCTGCCATGTGGCATTCCCAGGCTGTTTGGATCCTGTAGGAAGTGATGATGTGTTTGGTTGTCTCTTTCTCATTCTCGCTTGTTCTCTTGGTTTTAACTCATAACGTGGGGTTTGTTCCATTGAGTTCACCAAAGATCTGCCTGATTTGGGGTTTCACTGAGGCTTCCTGCCCACCACAGGAATGTACAGAACCCTGGGATACGCATAAATGAGGAATGGTGTGTCACAGGAGTCTTGCTGAGATGCTCTTTGGTCCTTACCTACAATTACACAACAGCAAAAATCACTCGATGCAGGGAAAATAATGCTTGGGATTTGCAGCAAATGGGCCAGGAAAGTGATGTTTGTTCTTTGCATTAAAGCCAGGATAACAGGAGGATACTTTTTATTTCTAAATTGCTGTGCTTCCCACAGTCTGAGTGCTGGTACACTTGTTTTAGAAGCTTGGGGTATTATTTTTCCTTTAATGACAACATCAGAGTCTGAAAGGAGTAAATATAATGGTGATTATAAATGGAGAAATGATGTGCTGGCAGAGGAGAAAACACTGAGTACAGAACCATAAGAATGAGGTTTGCTGGTTTTCTCCTCTACTGCAGCAAAACCCAGGCAAGTTTGAGGGTGTGGATTACACAGCTCTGACAGAGGTACAACCTTTCCCACCCTGACTCATGTTTTGCAACTGGAGCCAGGAAATAAAGAGCAATCTCTTACCAGAACATGTGTGTGTGTTTCACACGTCTGTTATGTGGTGTCAGAAGAAAACTGCATTTTTTTCACCATGTAATAAACGTGTGAGACAAAAAATGGAGCGGAAAAAAAAAATCAAAATCAAATTGAAAGGAACTTGGCAGAGAATTGGAAGTGGCAAGGGCAAGGCTCCCAAATTTTCCAGGAAGTAGGTGGCACTGAAGAGAAATCAAGATGAAATGTTTAGTGTTCCTGATTCCTGCAGCTGGCACTGAGATTTCAAACATCTGCATCACCTTGGGGTGAGACGACGAGGAAATTGCTGTGCAGGAGCTGAAACCACCTCGAAACTCTGACTTGCAGCTGAGGAGGGAACTTGACATCCCAAGGGGAGGTGGATGTTTCCAGGTTCACTGAACATCAGGTATTCCAGGGAAATGATTGGCAAGGAGTGGAAGAAGAAAATTGTGTCTCACCCAAAGCCACCTACGAGATCAAAAGGCAAAATATTTCTGCAGTGCAGCAAATGTGGGTTTGTTGCCTTAAAACTCACCACCTTCATTGTCTAACCCTTCTCTCCTCAGCTCACCCTCACCCCTGCACACCCCCAGGGCTCTCTGGGCTGCCCGACACTGGCCACACAGAATCATAGAATGGATTGGGTTGGAAGAGACCTCAGAGATCATCAAGTCCAACCCTTGGTCCAACTCCAGTCCCTTTACCAGATCATGGCACTCAGTGCCACGGCCAAGCTCAGCTGAAAAACCTCCAGGGATGGGGAATCCACCCCCTCTCTGGGCAGCCCATTCCAATCCCTGAGCACTCTCTCTGCAAAGAATTTCTTTCTGCTCTCCAACTTCAATTTCCCCTGGCAGAGCTTGAGCCCATCGTGCCCCCTTGTCCTATTGCTGAGTGCCTGGGAGAAGAGACCAACCCCCACCTGGCCAGAACTTCCCTTCAGGCAGTTCCAGACAGTGCTGAGGTCACCTCTGAGCCTCCTCTTCTCCAGGCTGAACACCCCCAGCTCCCTCAGCCTCTCCCCATAGCACTTGTGCTCCAGTCCCTTCTCCAGCCTCGTTGCTCTTCTCTTCTGTTGGGTTGGAAGAGACCTCCAAGACCATCAAGTCCAACCCTTGGGCCAACTCCAGTCCCTTTACCAGATCATGGCACTCAGTGCCATGGCCAAGCTCAGCTGAAAAACCTCCAGGGATGGTGAATCCACCACATCTTCCCCTCAGCCACCCTGGAGGCCACTCCCTCTCTGCTTGGAGTGGCAAAAAATTGAAGAGAAAATCAAATCTGTCCTTATCTCAAACCTTGTGAGTCCTTATAAAGAAAGAAATGGAAGGTTTGAGAACCCAGTGAGGCCATCCAGGGTTGAGGTGTCTCCCTGGCAGTGCCATTTACCAGTTGGATCACTCTGTTCTGTTTGGGTAGGGTCTCCTGCCTCATGTCATGAGAGGGGAGGGCATCAAATGATGTCATAATTACCAGCACAATTTCAAAAATGTGTTTGTGCTGCTTGTTCTGTGCTTTGGACCAAGGGTTGGACTTGATGATCTCAGAGGTCTCTTCCAACCCAACTGATTCTGATTCTGTGATTCTTTGCCAACGTGCTTTGGGTTATTCCTGTCAAAGGTACAACCAGGCCAATCTACCAAACCCAGACATTTTCCACCTTTTCATTTACAAACATCTCCAAGTCACATCCTGGCAAACACTGAAAGCCAACTGAGGCCACCCCATACTCACATTTCCCTCTTGCACCTGGTGCAGGGTGAGGGAAGCAAAAGAAATCTGCAACTTTTGGCCAACCCATCTCTCAACAACCCAACACTGGCCAAAGTCTTGGGGTATAAATGATCAAAGCTGAAGGTAAGAAATTGTGATGTCAGCACTTGGTGCCAATCCTGATGGACCAAAAGCAGATTGAGATCATTAAATGATGTTAATCATCAGAAAAG
This sequence comes from Pithys albifrons albifrons, assembly GCF_047495875.1. Taxonomy (NCBI): domain Eukaryota; kingdom Metazoa; phylum Chordata; class Aves; order Passeriformes; family Thamnophilidae; genus Pithys; species Pithys albifrons. Next base: position 124,340,235 of record NC_092458.1, read on the forward strand.
CCACTCCCAAGTTTGACCAGTGAAAATAATCCTTTATTTTCAGAGCTTGCCCCTCTGAAAATGAGAAAGTGAGAAATAAACTCAATGAGAAATAAAAGTGGGAAATTATAGGATTAAAATTTGCTGTTATTGCTATTAATGATTGATACTGTTCTGTTTAAAGTTTTCCTGAGCAGGTGACAAACACATATAACATTTTCCACCTTAAGGGCTCCAAAAGCTCATCTACCTCTACATGAAACAACAACTCTTTATGTATTTTCACTTCAACTCTGCATTGGGTGTCAGGGCAGGAAATGAAGAATGAACTTTACTAAATGAAATTAAAACAATTCACCAAACTAAAATTCAGCAGAAAGTTGAAATCAAGGATCTTCTAATTCCCCTTGGAAGCATTGCCATAATTTCCTGAGATCCCAAAAGATGTTGATGTGTCTTTAGGAAGGCACAGACTGAAATATTACCCTGGGAGGTATCACCACACATTTATTCTGGCATGAAGATCATTTTGAAGGGCAGAAATTCAGCAAAGCCCTTCCAAAAAACCATGAAGTCAATCTGACCCCTCCTTAGAGCATCATCAAAAACTCAAAATGAGGCTCTTGGTTAAAAATAATTGTTGTGGATCATTTCAATATAGAATTTTCTGCATTCATTTACTTACAAACACATTCAAAAATATCTTTTGGGTTCAGAGGGTAACAATTTTGCAAAGATTTACTTCTGTGCTTTTCCTGATGGTGACACCCAACTCTGAAGTGTCTAAAAACCCCCAATTTTGGGACAACATAACCATGGTGTGAGGAACATGAGGCTGCAGTGAAACAACTGATGAACCTTCAGGAGCAGGAGGCAGAAGTCCAACCAATCTTCCCTGTATCTGAAGGACACATCTGTTAGTTCCACCTTTTGCAGCCATTTCTGAGGCATTTCTGATTCTTTTAAATCATTAATCATAGAATGGATTGGGTTGGAAAAGACCTCCAAGATCATCAAGTCCAACCCTTGGTCCAACTCCAGTCCCTTTACCAGATCATGGCACTCAGTGCCACGGCCAAGCTCAGCTGAAAAACCTCCAGGGATGGGGAATCCACCCCCTCTCTGGGCAGCCCATTCCAATCCCTGAGCACTCTCTCTGCAAAGAATTCCTTTCTGATCTCCCACTTCAATTTCCCCTGGCAGAGCTTGAGCCCATCGTGCCCCCTTGTCCTATTGCTGAGTGCCTGGGAGAAGAGACCAACCCCCACCTGGCCAGAACTTCCCTTCAGGCAGTTCCAGACAGTGCTGAGGTCACCTCTGAGCCTCCTCTTCTCCAGGCTGAACACCCCCAGCTCCCTCAGCCTCTCCCCACAGCACTTGTGCTCCAGTCCCTTCTCCAGCCTCGTTGCTCTTCTCTGGCCCCGCTCCAGCCCCTCAAAATGCAAAGGGCACCTCACCATTTCCCAGGTCAGAGGACTCCCCGGGCAGAATCAGCTCAGTGAGTGTGTTCCACCTGCTCTCCAAGTGCTCACAGGACTTCTGAGCCTGTCTTAGAAGAGCTCCAGGCCAGTGAAGGGCCTTTTCTTTGCCTTTCTCAGCACTTTTCAAGACAATATCTTTGAACTTGAGCTCAGCTTGTCCACCTGCTCTTGGAACGGCGTCAATGCAGGGCCAGCACTGAAGAGTTTTCCTGGGAGAGGAAACACAGAGCTCTTGTTTCTGATTTTGGACTTCTACTTTGGGTCACCCAAGGTTTTTATCTTCCTGGAAATGAAGGTGATGAAATCCCAGCACACAGTGATTTGAGGCAGGGCAGTGTCTGATCCCTGGAGGTTCTGCTGAACTGATTCTTTCCTGTTGATTACCTTGTTCACTCATGTTTGATCTCCAGATACAGAACATTCTTCCACAGCCTGAAGTTCAAAACCCTGGGAAAGATCTTTGGCTGACTCTGCTCCCTCATTCTTCCACAGCCTGAAGTTCAAAACCCTGGGAAAGATCTTTGGCTGACTCTGCTCCCTCCCATATTTCTACAAGATCTTTTCACTTCTCCCCTTGCTGCTTATTTACTTCCAGCTCTATAATATTATTTCCTCTTGTCTTCACTGAATTGTAATGAGGGATAAACACTTTCCATGACACTCCCTGATAACTGCAAAGCCTCTCTAATGTTACACACATTTACATTGGTTTCTAATGAGGGATAAACACGTTCCATTACACTCCCTGATAATTGCAAAGCCTCTCCAGTGTTACACATATTTATATTGGTTTCTAATGACCTCAAGCAGAAAGATAATTCACCTTCAGCACAAAGTTTTCACAGAATTGGATAGAGCTGCAACTGTGAAGTCAAAATTGACCTAAAAGGTTGAAGAATGAGCAAGCAGAGGTGTAAAGTAAACCAGAAATTCAAAATCAACAGTTGAAAGATGTGCTGGTTTAAAGGGAAATGGGCAGAAGCAACAAACCCAACACAAAAGAGATGATAAGTCAGAGTTACAATTTAATAACAATATTACAATAAATGCAATGGCATGAAGAGAAATTGGGTGTAACCCCCAAGCCCAGCAGTGTAACCCACCCCCTGGGGCACAAACACAGGGGGGTTTGGTGGCCCCTGTGCTGAGCCCCACGTGGTTCCTTCGAGTCCAAAGGAAAAGGAAGGGACAAACCTGTTGGTGCAGATGATGGCACAGTCTGGTGGAGAGTGGGGGGCTCCTCCTGGCCAGGGTCTGCTCCTCCTCTGGATCCAACAAGTGATTCCCTGAGGTCTTCAACCCCCAAGATTCTCTCCCCTCAGGTTTGGGTGGGAGCCCCCAGTGCCTCCCCCAGGGCAGGGAGTTCCACACTGGGGGATCTGACTCTGGGAGTCAGGAGGGATTTTGGAATCGTTGCTGGCCCATGGGCAGAGCTGAGCCCTCAGGTGGGTGTGGAGGTGCCAAGGAGTCCCTGCAGGGCAGTTCTCCCAGCTCCTCTGCCAGGCTTCTTTCCCAGCCAGCTCCCAGCCTGAGGGCTCAGCTGTGCCCTGGGCAGCTGCTGCCAATGGGCCATTGGGAACAGTTGGTGGGCAATGAATGGAGGGTGGAGAATGCCCAGCTTTGGTCACACCCACACAGGGATAAACTGGTCCCACCTGCTCAACTGGGACAAGAGGGAAAACTCCTTTCTTGTCACCCTCTGTGTTCCTACACCTGAAAAAGTGAGCCCAAAGCCCCCCCAGCCCTGAACTGCACAGCTCAGTGAGGACCTGCACTCATTCTGCAGGCAATTTGCATGGATGGGAACAATTCCATCAACAGAGAACCAAGCCCTGCATCTAATGTTGCTAATGCTCTTAATAATAACAACCTCACTTTCCTGGAAGAGAACATTAAACCTGTTCAAAATACAGCCTTTTTTTTTTCCAAATGATAGTATTTCTTCCCTCCTACATCCCATCTACCTTAATCATCTGACTCCCCCAGAGCTGGCTCGACTTCAGTGACTGTCTCCTCTGCTTGTTTAAAAGTCATGTTATTCCCACTGCCACCCAAAAGACAGGAGTTTCAAGTGAAGTTATTAAGCTCCCAATACAAGGAGCAGTGTGTGGGTGCTGCTGAAAGAGGCTCTCAGGAATGGAAAAGAGATTCCTTCCCTTCTTGCTTCTCTCTGGGGCCTGGAGGTACCTGGATTTGTCAGGATGTTTTGGCTGTCTCCAAAAAAGTGAAGCCTGAGGCCAGTGATCCAAATTCTGCTCCAGCAGAAAGAAATAAGGGATCAGTCCTTTGTGGTGCTGGATGGACAGAAAAACACTCAGTTATTTTAACTTACTTATGCCCAAACTCTCTGATCCAAACCACTGAAGGTAGTGGGCATTGGATGACCCAACTTCCCCCTGGAGGCTCCATAAGGCCATTCCATCTCTTTATCTGCCAGCCAGAGTGCAAGTCAGAGCTAAAACCAGTTAGGTCTGACTCCCACCCAGCAGCCAAGCTCCTCTTACTGGGCACAGAGAAAGGAATTTTAACACTTTCTGAGGAGATAAAATTGGGAAACTCTCTTCAGTTCTGCCCCCCAGCTGTTCCCCTCGAGCTCTGTGCTTTGATCAGCTTTGAGTCCCAACCAGTCCTGCAGCAGCTCCATGTGCAGGTTCAGCCTCTGTCAAATGACAGTTTATTAATTTTGTGTCACTGATCTCAACTGAGAGCCCAGAAATTAATCTCAAACCAGCTCTGTTTTGTCAGAATTTCAGCTCTGTCCCCACACAGCTCTCACAGCAGCTCTCAAATCATTGCAGGTCTTCATTTGCTGGACCCAACCCCCCTGAATTTTCCCTTCATTAGCTGCCCTTTCAGCTCTGTTCAATCCCTGTGAATTCAGCAGGAGCAGGAGAAGGAGGGATGTTCCAGCTGCTACAGGAGGCAGGATTTCTGAGAACTGTATTATGCAGCACCTACAGCATTAATGAATTAAATCCTCCAGATTCATTCTTAAAATGCTGCCACTGTTTCAAAACCTGTCAGAGCCCCTTAATCAAATCACAGCCTTCATTCAGCACCAGGTTTTACCTGGTGCTGTGTCAGTCTGATGTGATGTCATTTTTTTGATGAGGAAAGAGAGAACAAGCAAAAGGAAAAAGTCAAGAAAGTTGTTTTTTCTCTTCCCCACTGCCCTCTCTTCCATACAGAGCCCAGAACCACATCCCTGCCTGGTTTGCCTGAGCTGATCACCTCAAAATCCTGAATTGTACAACCAGCAGCAGGACTGGGAGTGGTACCAGGCACTGAAGATGCATCCACATCCCTCCTGAGCATGTGGAGCTCTCTCTGGTAGCTCACATTGGTGTGCACAGTTCAAAACCTCTCCAGGTGTTCCTGTTCCCACCCCAGGCTGGGTCCTGGTGCTGACAAGGTGCAGGTGCACCCTCAGGGTTGTGGCTCTCCTTGTTCCCATAAAACACTGAAATTTAGGACTGGATGGAGCTCTGAGCAACCTGGAAGGTGGGAGGTGTCCCTGCTCATGGCAGAGGGTTGGGATGAGATGGTTTTTGAGGTCCCTTCCAGACCAAACCATTCCCTTTGGGGCCCAGCTGGTTGACCCTCTGTTTCCTCACACTTGGCACAGCAGGAGCAGAGAAGGAAAACTCAGAGCTGCCCTTTGAGGCATTGGAATGGGCTGCCCAGAGAGGGGGTGGATTCCCCATCCCTGGAGGTTTTTCAGCTGAGCTTGGCCATGGCACTGAGTGCCATGATCTGGTAAAGGGACTGGAGTTGGCCCAAGGGTTGGACTTGATGATCTTGAAGGTCTTTTCCACCCCAATCGATCAATTCAATGATCTATTCTGTCTCCTGGCTGGGTGGGGAGTGGTGTCAGTGCCAAACACCCCTTGGATTCCTCCCCTGCTCCTCCAGCCTTGGGAATGTTTGTTTTCTCAGAGCCTGAACTATTTTTGGTGTGAGTCTCCAGCCCTAAAGCACCAGAATCAGGGGGTGTGGTGACATCTCTGATCCTGCTTCTTCCTCAGAATCTTTGCTCCAGAAATTCCAGGGCTGTTGGGACATCCCTTCTGCCTGCTCCATATTGCCTTGGGATGGGGCGAGGAAACTCCAGGAGCAGGAAAAGGCTCCTCTGGTGCTGCTCTGCACCCCTGGAGCAGCACAATGCAGCATTAGCTCTTGGAAGGATCTAGTCCATTAACTTTTAAAATGACCTTATCAGGAAGGATGGCAGCAATTGTGGGCAAACAACACACTCAGAGCTTCTTTAAAACCCAAACTGCCCTCCCCTGAACCATCACACCTCACCAGTTAGATCTGCAGCTCCCTCTCCAAGACATGACAGCACAAAAAAAGGCTGCAAAGTGGATTTTATTCCCTTTTTCTCCATCCCTCTCCCATGGGCAGCAGTCCCCAGTGTTGTTCAGGAGGTTTGCAGTGCCAGGACTGTGGCTGTGCCCCTTTCCTCGGGGCAGTTTGGGGCAAGGGACAGCAGAAGGGCAGCAGATCAGCCTGATCTGCTCCAAGGTGGCTGTGGATGAATGAGAAACTGTTCATGAAGCTGAATTGCACCTTTCTGTGATAAACAACACAATTCAGAGCAGCCTTGTTTTCCTGGGGTGATCTCCTTGGAATGAGTCCTTTGGTGGTCACTCCACATGTAGAAACATCCCTGTGATTAAGCAGCCCCAAGAAAAACTGGAGAAATTCCCCCAGGGGATCCTGAGGAGTGACCCCATTCCTACAGAGACTTTTGCTACCCATCCTCATCCAGATTGAACCACTCCCCTCCCAAAGGCAAGAAATGCAGCAAGAAGGTGTTTTGTCTTTTGTGAACTTGGGGTGAGTGACCATCTTGTCACTGGATGTGAAGCCTTTGGCTCCCTGGTTGGGACTGGGCTCACTGGTCAGGCCAAAATGCACAATCCCAATCAGTCCATTCCCAATGAAACCGTAGCAGAGTTTACAGAATTATGGAATGGTTTGGGCTGGAAGGGAACTTAAAGCCCACCCAGTGCCATCCCTGCCATGGGCAGGGACACCTCCCACCAGCCCAGGCTGCTCCAAGCCCTGTCCAACCTGGCCTGGGACACTCCCAGGGATGGGGCAGCCACAGCTTCTCTAAGAAACTTGTTTCAGTGTCCTACCACTCCCACAGTGAAGAATTCCTTCCCAGTATCCCATCCAGCCCTGCCCTCTGGCACTTTGAAGCCATTCCCCTTCTCCTCTTCCTCCAGCCCTTGGAAATGGTCTCTCTCCATCTTTCCTGTGGCTCCTTCAGCTCCTGCAAGGCCACACTGAGGTCCCCCCAAAGCTTCTCTTCTCCAGGCTGGCCAATCCCAGCTGTGGCAGCCTTTCCTCCCAGCAGAGCTGCTCCATCCTCTGCCCATCCTGGGGCCTCCTCTGGCCTCACTCCAACACTTTTCTTTCACAGGATCAGTCAGGAAAATGAACAAGATTAATCAGCTACTCCTTCACTGACGGACACGCCCCAATGGACACACAACCAACTTGTTCAAGCTCACAGGGGATCTGATTTATTAATGAAAGTCTTCATAGCTGACCAAACTTGGAGGAATTCTTCCTGGAATTCTGGCCTTGAGCCTACCCTCCATCATGGGAGCAGCACCTGCTGAGCTGTGCTCTCATTCCAGAGGCTCCCTGGGGTTTGCCATCTCATGCCTGGTGAAATCAGAGCAAACCCCTCGCTCTGTGATTAATCACAGGCTCCAAAGGGCTTCAGCTTTGCAGTGGTTTTGGGACCATTTACCTGAGTGATGGTGGGCCATGCACTGCCTGCAGGCTGAAGGAGCTGCCATTCATTACAGGGCTTTCTTGTAGCCAAATTGTGCAATATTACCCTGGAAAGCTGCAGAAAAAAAGAGCAATGAGTGTTGCTACAGCATCTCCTCAAAGTGGAAATGAAGCGACGCTTTCGGCACAACAAATGTGGCTGTGAGGGGGGAGAGGGAGGAAAGGAGGAAATGCCACTGAACTTTACCCAAAATGTAAAGCCCAGACATTTCCACAGAACTTCCCTCCCTGTGTTGGCTGATTGAATCCTGTCACCCCACAGCATTTGGGGGTGATTTTCTGCTCAGTGTCACCACGTGCTTAAAGAGTCATGGGATGGTTTGAGTTGGAAGGGACCTTAAATATCATCAGTTCCAACATCCTGCCCTGGGCAGGGAACCTTCCACTAGCCCAGGTTGCTCAGAGCTCCATCCAGCCTGGCCTTGGACACTTCCAGGGATGGGGCATCCAGAGTGCCTGGTCCCTGATTTCCTAGTTTTTTTCTTGTATCATCTTCACTCTCCCAGTGCTGCTCTGAACTGTTAATTGTCTTCTCGCTGCTGCCAATTAAATCCTCCTTCCTCCCTTCATGCTCCACAAGCAATTTTTGTTTGATGATAATCAACCTCTCTCATTAGGCATTTGAAGGCACTGAGGGTTCCCAAGGCTCACACACCAAAGGTTTGCTATTTTGGGTGCAGGAGAATCTCCAAAATCTCCAGCCTTGCTCCCTCCACCCCTCTCTCCGTGCCTGTGTGTGTGCACATGCCACAGCCTCGTGTCCCCCTCAGGCAAAGCCTCCTTCATTCTGGGAGCCCAAAATTCTCAGGCATGATTCAAAGGAGGGAGCTGCACTGCACAGAGAGCAGGAAAAGGCTGAGGATGCACAATTTTGACTCCAGGAGAAGACATTCCCATTCCATGACGTGATTCATCTCACCCTCCTTCTGTTCCCAAAACCACCTCTCCAGTTTCGTCATCCCTACCCTGCTCTGCTCAAAGCCAAGGGGAGAAGTGGCCTTAGGAAAGATGCTGAGCTCTGCTGAGACCCTGAGAATGAGCAGCACCTTTGTGTTGAAGCAACAGGACCTGGAAATAATGTTGTTCCTGAACTTTAGCTCTCCATGGAATCCCAGTCAGTGCTCTGGACCCAAAACTCCTCGTGGCTCCCACCAAAGGGCAGCAGCCAGGCAGAATTCCCTCCCATGGCCAGTAGGGTGGAAACATCTCCCCCATGGAATCCCAGTCAAGGCATCAGACAGCCAGAATTCCCTCTCCTGACTAACAGAGTGGCGACATCTCCCTCATGGAATCCCAATCAGGCCATCAGCCAGGCAGAATTCCCTCCCATGGCCAGCAGAGTGGAAACATCTCCCCCATGGAATCCCAGTCTGGGCACAAAGCTCCTCGTGGCTCCCACCAAAGGGCAGCAGCCAGGCAGAATTCCCTCCCATGGCCAGTAGGGTGGAAACATCTCCCCCATGGAATCCCAGTCTGGGCCCAAAGCTCCTCGTGGCTCCCACCAAAGGGCAACAGCCAGGCAGAATTCCCTCTCATGGCCAGCAGGGTGGAAACATCTCCCCCATGGAATCCCAGTCAAGGCATCAGACAGCCAGAATTCCCTCCCATGGCCAGCAGAGTGGAGACATCTCCCCCATGGAATCCCAGTCAAGGCATCAGACAGACAGAATTCCCACCCATGGCCAGCAGAGTGGAGACATCTCCTCCATGGAATCCCAGTCAAGGCATCAGACAGACAGAATTCCCACCCATGGCCAGCAGAGTGGAAACATCTGCCCCATGAATTCCAGTCTGGGCACAAAGCTCCTCTTATCTCCCTTCAAAGGGCATCAGACAGCCAGAATTCCCTCCCATGGCCAGCAGGGTGGAAACATCTCCCCCATGGAATCCCAGTCAAGGCATCAGCCAGGCAGAATTCCCTCCCATGGCCAGCAGGGTGGAAACATCTCCCCCATGGAATCCCAGTCAAGGCATCAGCCAGGCAGAATTCCCTCCCATGGCCAGCAGAGTGGAGACTTCTCCCCCATGGAATCCCAATCAGGGCATCAGCCAGGCAGAATTCCCTTCCATGGCCAGCAGAGTGGAAACATCTCCCCCGTGGAATCCCAGTCTGGGCACAAATCTCCTCGTGGATCCCATCAAAGGGCATCAGCCAGGCAGAATTCCCTCGCATGGCCAGTAAGGTGGAAGCCTGATGGAGATGCTGCTGGTTTGAACAACCATTTGGACAACTAAACCCTGAGGGAGATGCTGCTGGTTGGAACCACAGTTTGGAACAGCCAAACCCTGATGGAGATGCTGCTGGTTTGGTCCATAGTCTGGAATATCTAAACCCTGATGGAGATGCTGCTGGTTTGACTGAGGGCAGAACCTGGACTGTGCTTTCAACATCGAGCACTCACATGGCAGTGCCAGAGACAGATCTCCTCAGCCAGCAATGCCTGGGCTTGGTTTTCCCTGTTTCCCTCCAAAACTGGGAGCCTGGCGTGGGTTTTACTTCCTGACAGGCACAACAGCACCAGAGTGAGGGATGTCCAGCCTTGGCCAAGGGCTCCTTGCCCAAAGGGTGTATCAATGAAGTGCTCCAGGTCAGCAGGAGTGGAATGTGAAGGAGAACCAATTGTGCTTGTCCTGGAAAGGGACAAGGTGGATTTCTGGGCTGCACAAATCCCTCCAACCTGTCTGGGAGCCAGAAGGAAACCAAGGAAGCCACTAAGCTCCAACTCCAAGGGAGTTCAGGGAAGTGCATCCTTAAATAACTCCTGCCCCAACCCCGGGGCATCCCGGGGATGCCTCAACTCCTGCTGCCCTTCCCAAAGCCACTTCTGCCCTGATCCCTCCGCGGGATTTTCCAGGCATTGCTCCTCTTTTTCCCTCGGTTGAGAAGCAAAGACGCGCTGGCAGAGCCCTGTGAGCCCTCTCTGTGGTACAAGAGTGCCACCTCATGACTGATGCAGAGGTGGGACAAGTGCACCCACCAGGTTCTCACCCAACCCCCAGAGACCTTCCCCCATTTCCTTACAAAGGGCTTTGTGTGCCAGGAGGAAAAACTTCGCGGCTTTCCTGAGCACAAAACTCACCTCAGCGTTGAGCAGAACTGAATTTCCCAGGAAAACAGACATTGTGGAGGTTTCTATCCAAGATTTTTCTTCCTTTATAAAGCCCTGATTTAATTCCAGACTCCTTTCCACCATCTCCTCTGGGAGCTGCAGTTTGGGATGTGAGCACCCTCCTCTCACTTCCCCAAAGAGCTTTCCAACCTCTTCTCAAGTTCATTATTTCTCCCTTAATAACAACCCAATTTCTCTCACCAGCTGAGATAAATATTGTTAAACTAAGGGGAATTTTGAGGCACTAAAAACTCTTTGTTTCTTCCATAAATCCCAGACTATTCTGAGCTGGAAGGACCCACAGGGATCATCGAGTCCAATTCTTCAGTCAGTGGCCCACAGAGGGGATTGAACCCCTGACCTTGGCATTGTCACAGCCAAGTTTTAACCAACTGAGCTGATCTCAGGGTCAAATGAGGTGCAGGAGATAAAGAAACTTAAAATTTCCCTTCTCCATCACCAGCTGGAAATGTTTGTGGCCAAACCTGGCACGTGGATTGATTTGTCTGTGCTCCTCCCAGCAACAATTAGCTTAAATATGATTAGTTGAAATATTAAGGCATAGAACAAAACAACTTTTAGGTGGTTTTTGCTCCCCACTTCCTTTTAAATCCAGGAAAATGTTACTTGGAGTTTGGAGTGTGTTGTTCCCATTTTTTCCCAGAATAGAAACATCAGGAGAGTAGAGCTGGAGCTTTCCCAAAATTCCAACTCTTCTGTTTCTACTCTCCTTTATTGGGCCAATTACTAATGCCAGGCAGTAATAATTAAAGATCCAAATCAGCTTCTCCCTCAGCACCCCAAACAAAACCAAACTCAATTAAAGCCAAGAGCATTAATTTTTCTAAAATGCTCATTGATCTTTGAGCAGGTGTCTTGTCATTGAACAGGAGGTCGAGGAGCTGAAATGTGGATACAAATTTGGACTGGCCTCGAATATTAAATTCAGAAGTGAAAGATTTTTGCAGGATCTCATTCCCTGAGGGAGTCGGTTCCTGCTTCATCCTGCACTTGAAAAACAGGCTGCTAAAATTGTCAGGTAGCCAAATATTATTAACCTGAAAGCATCAACTTCATATCTCATCTTGTGAACTGAAAAAAAGGGAAAAAAAATTCAGAAAAAAAAAAAAGAAACCCCAAACCCACTTGCTGTTCAGTGGGAGGATTTTTAACAGCACAGATGATTTTTCTTTGCATAACTGCTGGAAGGCCTGCAAAAGTTCATCAAAAAATCAGAGCTGCCTGAAGTCTGGCATTGGCTGAGTCTTTTGGAGTGATGAAGAGATCAACAAACCTGATTTCCATTTTAATTAAAGAGCATTGCTCTGACTGATGAACTTCCAGCACAGTCCATGTCATGGTTCCCCTCACAGAGAGTTTTATAAAGGAGCTGATCAATCACATCAAATAATAACATGAACAAATGTTTGGTTGCTTAAACTCTCTCCCACTAAGGAAATTAAAGGCTATAAGAGGTATTATCCAAACCCATTATTTGAAATAACAACAAAACCAGCCCAGATATTCCTCCTCCCAGAGCTTGGGCTTTAGAGTTTCCTTCTGAGCACCAACCCCCCCATCCTCTTGCTGCTCTTTCAGGTGAAACCCAAGCCACAAATAGACTCTCTGAGACTGGGCTGTCTTTAGAAAAGCTGATTTATTCAAGCTGCCCCTTCCAAAAGCAAACACCACCTCCCCACATTTCTCTTGTCCCATCCCACCTGAGAGGAGATGCCACCATGAAACCCTCCGGATATCCCAGTGGAACGTGGTGGTGCTCCCCCAGAATTCCAGGGAGTTCTGGAGACATGTTCTCCTTTCTCCGTGCTGCCTTTCCAACCATCACTGCTCCCCAGCACCCACCTGGGAGAAACAAGGGCTTCATCCTGAGCTCTTTCATCCCCTCCTCTGCTTTCCCAGCAAAGCCACAAGCCTGGGAATGACCAGCACAATACCTGGTGGGTGATTCACAGGCTCAGCTCCATGATCTTCCCTATCTCCTGAACTCCAAGCAGATCCACCCAGGATCCTCCCGCTCCATAGAGATCCACTCAGGATCCTCCTGCTCCATAGAGATTCACCCAGGATGCTCTCTGCTCTGGGCAGATCCACCCAGGATCCTCCCTGCTCCATGGAGACCCCCCTGCTCCATGAGACCCACCCAGGATCCTCCCTGCTCGATGGAAACCCACTCAGGATCCTCCTTGCTCCATGGAAACCCACCCAGGATCCTCCCTGCTCCATGAAGATCCACTCAGGATCCTCCCTGCTCCATGGAAACCCACTCAGGATCCTCCTTGCTCCATGGAAACCCACCCAGGATCCTCCCTGCTCCATGAAGATCCACTCAGGATCCTCCCTGCTCCATGAAGATCCACTCAGGATCCTCCCTGCTTCATGGAGACCCACCCAGGATCCTCCCTGCTCCATGAGACCCACCCAGGATCCTTCCTGCTCCATGAGATCCACTCAGGATCCTCCCTGCTCCATGAGACCCACTCAGGATCCTCCCTGCCCTCACCAGATCCACCCAGGATGGTCCCTGCTCCATGAGACCCACCCAGGATCCTCCCTGCTCCATGAGACCCAACCAGGATCCTCCCTGCCCTCACCAGATTCACCCAGGATCCTCCCTGCTCCATGGAGACCCCCCTGCTCCATGAGACCCACTCAGGATCCTCCCTGCTCCATGGAGACGCACCCAGGATCCTCCCTGCTCCATGGAGACCCCCCTGCTCCATTGAGACTCACCCAGGATCCTCCCTGCTCCATGGAGACCCCCCTGCTCCATGAGACCCACTCAGGATCCTCCCTGCTCCATGGAGACGCACCCAGGATCCTCCCTGCTCCATGGAGACCCCCCTGCTCCATTGAGACTCACCCAGGATCCTCCCTGCTCCATGGAGACCCCCCTGCTCCATGGAGACCCACCCAGGATCCTCCCTGCTCCACGAAGATCCACTCAGGAATTGTGGCACAGGATGACCATGTCCCATGCCAGGGGAGAACATCTCATCTTGCAGGGCAGGATTCAGGAGAAAGCCCATGGATTAGAAGCAAGATATTTTCAGAAGGTCAGGACAGGTCTCCTTGCTCAGCACTTTGCATTTTGAGAGCTGAGCCAACGTGTCCTGCAGCTTCTCTTGGACAGAATTCCCAGAAATCCTGATTTGTCTCCTGCTGTGCATCATGTCTGAGAAAAGAGGGAATCCATAAATGTAGGAGAAACATTAACCAAGTAAATCAACCATTTCTAACTCAGCCTTGTTTTCCAGTGGAAAATATAATTTTACTGGCATTGAAATCTCCTTTTTTGGGGGGGAAAAAATGTATTTTTTAATAGTTTGAAAAAGACTAAAGCAAGCCCATTTTTTTCTAATTTAGGTGTTTCATTATACAATATTTCAAGAAGCCAGAATGAAAACAGAAGGTTTGGTTTGACCCAAGTTGGGCTTTGTTTAGAATTTAACTTGAAACCAACTTTTGTTTTGTTGTTTCCTTTCATCTTGTTTAGAATGAAATAGAATTTGACGCATCAGAAAGTCCAACTGAGCTGAAATTACAACTTCTCCTCAGCTCAGTTTCCTTTGCAGGTCCATCTTTGTGCAGATGTGACCTGATGAGACCTGTGCAGATGTGACCTGATGAGACCTGTGCAGATGTGACCTGATGAGATCTCTCTCCTCCCACGGAAATGGGAAAATAGAAATCCCAAATGGCTCAGATTTGGAGGGGAAAAAACATTAAGAAAAAGGAAAAAGAAAGACCAAACAACCCAATGGAAGTTATTCCTTCTATTCTGATAAGAATAAAAAGATCTGTCTTCACTCCTTTCCCCTCCCATAACTCACATGAGAGAGGCAAAGATACATTAAAATGCTCATTTTGTCCAGATTTTGCTTCTTTCAAGAGCTTTAGACACTGAGACAAACAGCCAACCCCAGGTGTGCTCTGAAGGAAGTTCTCAGAACCTCTGGGACTTCCCCTTGGCTGGAGCAGAGACACAGAAACAGAGTCAGAGATGTATTTATGGGGTGTTTCCTCAAACCCACTGAAAACATCACTGATTTCTTGCCAGCTGTGCCCAAACATGAAAAGGAGGGGGGAAATCTTGGCAGAGTGTGGAGTTTGTGACATTCTAGAGCAATGTCAGCTGGAGAGGGACCTCTCATCTTTATTGATGATTTAAATGAGGGGATTGAGTCCATCAGCAGCAAATTTGCTGATGACACCAAGTTGGGAGGGAGTGTCGACCTGCTGGAAGGCAGGAGGGCTCTGCAGAGGGATCTGGAGAGACTGGAGAGATGGGGCTGATTGCAATGGGATGGAGTTCAACAAGGCCAAGTGCAGGTCCTGCCCTTTGGCCACCCCAACCCCCTGCAGCACTCCAGGCTGGGCACAGAGTGGCTGGAGAGCAGCCAGGCAGAGGGACCTGGGGGGACTGAGGGACAGGAAGCTCAACAGGAGCCACCAGTGTGCCCAGGTGGCCAAGAAGGCCAAGGGGATCCTGGCCTGGATCCAAACTAGCGTGGCCAGCAGGCCCAGGGCAGTGACCCTTCCCCTGGACTCTGCCTTGGGGAGGCCACACCTTGAGTGTTGTGTTCAGTTCTGGGCCCCTCAGTTGAGGAAAGAGATTGAGGGGCTGGAGCGGGGCCAGAGAAGAGCAACGAGGCTGGAGAAGGGACTGGAGCACAAGTGCTGTGGGGAGAGGCTGAGGGAGCTGGGGGTGTTCAGCCTGGAGAAGAGGAGGCTCAGAGGTGACCTCAGCACTGTCTGGAACTGCCTGAAGGGAAGTTCTGGCCAGGTGGGGGTTGGTCTCTTCTCCCAGGCACTCAGCAATAGGACAAGGGGGCACGATGGGCTCAAGCTCTGCCAGGGGAAATTGAAGTTGGAGATCAGAAAAAAATTCTTTGCAGAGAGAGTGCTCAGGGATTGGAATGGGCTGCCCAGGGAGGGGGTGGATTCCCCATCCCTGGAGGTTTTTCAGCTGAGCTTGGCCGTGGCACTGAGTGCCATGATCTGGTAAAGGGACTGGAGTTGGCCCAAGGGTTGGATCTCGGAGGTCTTTTCCAACCCAATCCATTCTGTGATTCTGTGATTCCTGACACTGACTTGGTGGCACCATGGAAATTTTATTCTAAATCTCTGTCCCTTTTTGAGGCAATTATTGTCACACTAGAGAGAACTATCTAGTACAAATTTGTCAGCAAAATTCCAGAGGAGGAAGAGAATACAATTCCAGCACATCTACTGCTTTTACACCTCAGCAGGTCCCTTGTGGGACACCAGTGACACAGACCCAGCAGAGCTGGTGGTTTTCCAAACCCACCCAGTGCCTGCCAGTGTCACTGGAGCCGTTTTGTGAGCACCAGACACAAGGTGCACCTCCATCTGATCACCTCAATATTCGTGTCACTGGACAAGGACTGTTCTGGTGAAGGACGTTCCACAAGGGTCTGGAGGGACAGGACAAGGGGGAAATGGCTTTAAGCTGAAGGAGGACAGAGTTAGATGGGACATGGGGAAGGAATTCCTCGCTGTGGGAGTGGCAGGACACTGAAATAAGTTTCTCAGAGAGGCTGTGGCTGCCCCATCCCTAGGAGTGTCCAAGGCCAGGTTGGATGGGGCTTGGAGCAACCTGGGCTGGTGGGAGGTGTCCCTGGTCACATCTGAACTACACAATGTTTAATGTCCCTTCCAACCCAAACCATTCTATAATAATAAGTACAGAGTAATTAAATAAAATCCCCTGATCTTCTCCCTCTTGGCCCAGACAAGGGGTAAAAATCAGCCCTTCCTTCTTCATAATTCCTACAGAAGAGCAGCTCCGTCAGGAGAATCCAGAGGCTGCAGGAATTCACCTCCACAGGAGTGAGGTAAGAAACCTTTGCATCTCTGCCCCTCTCCCTTTCACGTGCCAAGCCTTGTCCCTCCTGTGTTGCAGGCATGACGTGCCAGGCCCGCAGCTCCTACATCACCAGCGAGATCCTGTGGGGCTATCGCTTCACGCCCGTGCTGACGCTGGAGGACGGCTTTTACGAGGTCGACTACAACAGCTTCCACGAGACCTACGAGACCAACACCCCCGTGCACAGTGCCAAAGAGCTGGCAGAGATGGCCAGCAGAGCAGAACTGCCCCTCACCTGGTCAGTGTCCAGCAAGCTGGACCAACACGCCGAGCTGGAGACCGAGGAGGAGGAGAAGAACCAAGAAGACCAAAATGAAAGAAACGGTGATGTGGCCAACTTGGAGAATGAGTCCAAAGTGTAGGACCACCAAGGGCCACGCCACCTCCTGTATCTTCTCCCTTTTTGCTCCCTGTTTCTTTGAGGGTTTTTTTCCTTCCTCTGATTCTGAACACCCGGAAAAGAAACGCTCCAGACGTGAAATATCTGCCTGCCCAACTCACCCTCCAGAGGTGCCCAGACCCGGCCAAGGCGTGGGTTAAAGCTGCAATACCCATTGTGGGGGGGTGGCATCTCCACCTCCCACCCTGGCAATGACTCCTGGTGTCCTCAGCACCTCTTTGGGTTCAGACCTCCAGGTTTATCCACTCCAAAAAAAAAAAAGGAAACACAAACAAGGCGTTCCAAAGGAAGGACTAAAGTCATCAAAGCAACGAGCCTTGACTGTGGTTTCTCTGGGTTCCAGAGGTTTCTGGGGGGGCCAAGGCTGGGTGAGATGGGCCTTGCAGCTTTCAGGGCAGGGAGCAGAGGGCCCTGCAGTGCAGCACCACCCTGTACATACGCCTTATGTAACGACTTTCTCTTTCCATTTAGTAATAAACGCCGCATGTCCAACAGTCCTGTAGTGAAGAGCTCCTGACTAACCCACACAGCCCTGTCACCAAGGTAGGCTTAGGAACAACACCCCTAGGACCAGCAGGATGCACAAACCAACCCCCCCCACACACACACACACAGCAGGCACTTCAAATATTTGGAGGGTAATATTGATTTTTTTTTATTTTTTTGCCCCCTCTTCTGGTGCATGACATTTCCCCTCAGCGTGGCCAGACTGGCAGCTCTTTAGAGACCCTCAGTTTGCCAACCAGGTGGTTTCACTGCCTCTAAAAAGCCATAAGTCTGGGAGAGGGCAGGGTAGGTGAATTCTAAAAGAACTCCTGATATACTGTGAACATGTTTACAAACAAGGCAAAGCTGGGTCCTGGTTACTTTTTTTTTTATTTTTTTTTTTTAATTTTTGGCAGTTCAGCCTCAGATTTAGGCTGTGGCAAATTCCTGGCTCAGCAGAATGAAGGCAGCCAGCATGTCCCATGTGGAGGCATCATCCTTTCTGTGCAATATCCAGGGGAAACTCCTCCCTCCTCCCCACCCAAACCACGGGAGTTCAGCACTTTGCTGCCCAAACAGCACAAGCCATTGAAAACCGAGTCGGATTTTCCCTCCTCAGCTGGGAAAGACCCAGCTGGATTTTCGTGGGAAGCCACAATCCATGAAGTTTGCCATTTCCTGATGGCACAGCATCCCTGGGTACGTGTTCCAGCAGGAATTCCCAGCTGAACACACAGATCCTGCTCAGGAAAGAGGCTCCCCCAGAGAGTTTCCCACCTTAATGAGCTCCTTGGCTGTTGTAAATCCCTGTAAATCCTGTACATTCCACCTCAGCAACTCTGAAACCATCAGGGGCAGAGAGAACTCACACCCACCACCAACAGCATTTCTGCCAGCAGAGCACAAGAAGCTGCAGCCTTAATTTTATTTCTTTTTTTATTAGTATTATTATCCCTGCCTGCTCCAGGAGGAAGGAACACACTGAAGCTTTTTTTTTTTGTACAGAAACATTTATGTTAGAAGAGAGAGAAGAAAAAAAACAAAATAACCTCAGGAGAAACTCGGTGGGCAGGTGGAAAATTTGCACTGTGATAAAACTTTCACATTAAATTCCCTCCTCTTTTCCTTTCTTTGTTTCTGCTGATAGAGCTGCCCCTTGCTCATTTTCAGAGCGTGGCTGATCTGGGGGGTGGTTCTGCAGGTCCTCCAGCTGGAAAATCCACATTCCCACCAAGGAGGGCAGGGAAGGGAAGGCTGCCACCCCAAGCTGGATGGAAAGAGGGGGGTTTGTTTCAGTTATGGGCATTTCCCCCCCAAAAATGTTTCATGCAGCAGCACAAATAAGGAATTTTGGGGGCTGGTTCTGCCCACTCAGTAGAGGTTCCTCACACTTAAGTTCTGGGAGACACCACTCAGGTGGGACAGACCTTCCCAAGCTCATCCCTCTGCCAAGAGCACCATCACATCCCACCCATGAGTTTTTAGGGCAAGGTGGCTCCAGTTCCATGGGGAGCAGAGGAGCCAAAGCAGCTCCACACCCCGAGGGGACAACCCTTGTCCGTGCAGGAGCCGAAAGCAAAGTGTCCAACTGCTTTGTGCCCTTGGCATTGACTGGGCCGCTCTAAATCCACTGCTGCAGCCTCACAGAACCTGCATTAACCAGAACAGCAGCTCAGGGCCCTGATTCAACCTTTTTTTTGTGTGTCCTTTAGCACAAAAACTCGATTTTCTGCCCCTGGGGCATGTGCATGTGTGAGCTGCACCATGGCCAGTAGGACACTCCGAGCTTCAATGTGTGTGTTTGTCTCTCTCTTTCTCTTTCTCTCTCCCCTTGTATTTTATTCTCTTTGGTATCAATGTAGGATGGACTGTAAAGTTTATGAAATCTCATTCTTTTGTAATATAAGCTTTAAAAAAAAAAAAAAAAAACAACAAAAAAACCCCACCAAACCAGAAGCTTCCAAAGCTTTGGATGGGGAAGCTTCACGGGAACTTTGTACTAGAATGTCCCTTATCAAACACCTCTATTTTTCTACAATGATTAAGCAGTTGAACGATGTATTTTGTGTCAATGGTTTCCACTGAGTTGGTAAAGAGCCAATTAAGGATTGAATGCTGTTCATTAACAATGGATTTTCAAGCCGTACCTAACGAGTGGTGTTTTCATTAACGTGAAATAATTGAACCCACCAACCGTCATCCCTTAATCCCAAACAATATCCTGTGAAAGCTCAACTCCCTCTGGGAGTATTCTGGGGCAAATCCCATTTAAGGAGCAGGAATGGGACACCTTCCTGTAACTGACCACTTAATTAACCAAGACTCATTACACCTCTATATCATTCCTTAAGATATTTTGACACATTTTTCATGGAGCATCTTGTGATTTCCAGGAGCCAAAGGATTTCCAGAGGGGACTGGGAGCTCTCAGTGATCTCTTCCAGCTCCAAAGGGTCTTTGTATAAACTCAATGCCCAGAGTTGCCCAGTCCTCTCTGGCTCCTTCTCACTTTTATTTTTCTCTCTTTTTTTATTTAATAACACACTAATTTTTTTTTCCCCCACCCAAAATTTCCCACCCAGGTGTTCCAGGTGTTAATAATAAACACAAACCTCCTGCCCTAAATGGAGCATCACAAATTCCTTCAGCAAATTATTCAACCTGAGGGCAATTACTGAGCAATAAATACCCTCTTACCAGCACTAAAATAAACCTCAGAAATCAATTCAAGACAAAAATCCAGAAAATGCAGAGGTTCCCTCAGGTGTCATGAGCTGGTTTTGCCCAAAAACCCCCAAGCCTTGGGAGTCATCCCAACAAATTTCCCTTCTGGGAGGGTCCCCAGCAGCTCCCAAAGCAGGTGGGACAAGCACAAGAACATTGAGAGGTGGTTTGGAGTTCACCCCAAGGCTCTGCTGGAGTTAAAGAGGCCACTCAGGCCTTCCAAAACCAGGGAAAAAATCCCTGTCCTGTTCCAGAAGGTCCCACTTTGCTCAGCTGCACAAGGATTGAGGTCTTAGGAGAGGGAAGACCTGGATTCCAAGCTCTCTTCAGCCCAGGGATGTTCAAAGCCCTGTCCCACTTCTCCAAAGAAACTGACCCTGCCATGAGAGGACCAGCAGACCCCCAGCCCCTCTGCCAAATCCCAGAATCCCAGAATGGATTGGGTTGGGAAAGAGCTCCCAGATCATCAAGTCCAACCCCTGGGCCAACTCCAGTCCCTTTACCAGATCATGGCACTCAGTGCCACAGCCAAGCTCAGCTGAAAAACCACCAGGAATGGGGAATCCACCCCCTCTCTGGGCAGCCCATTCCAATGCCTGAGCACTCTCTCTGCAAAGAATTCCTTCCTGATATCCAACCCAAACCTCCCCTGGCAGGGCTGAAGCTGTGCCCTCTTGTCCTACTGTTGGTTGCCTGAGAGAAGAGACCAATTTGAGGCACCTTGGGGGTGACTGGAGGTGCTGCCCAGTGTTAAAGGCAACCAAACAAGGCTGGAGAACAACCTGAGCCTCCTCAAAAGGTATTTTGGGTTGGGGTCCAGCAGTGGGGCAGGAGGAGGAGGTGCAGAGCTTGTCCTTGGGTTGCAGGTTTCGTAGGAAAGAATGGAAGACAGGGAGCAAAGCAATCCTGACTTTTAACAAGCTCAGTGTTTAAAACATGGAAAAAACCAAGATAAGACACTTCTAATCCAGAGGTAAAATCACCAGAGAACTATGGAATGGTTTGGGTTGGGAGAGACCTCAAAGCCAAGCCCATTCCATGAGTTGGGCTTTCTCTGGGTGTGCTGGGCAAGGCACAGATGGGTTGGAGGGAAAGCTGGAGATGCCAACCTGGACATCAGTAACAGAACAGAGAAGTTTAGAAGGGTTTAAATATTATTTAAAAATGAATATCTGGGGTGGACAACCCAGAGATGGTGGGGCAGGAGCTGTGACAACCACACATGGACATGGGACTGACCCAAACCCACCTCAGAGGGTGTGGAGGTGACAATGTGACAACCACTCTGTTAAAACAGCAAATATTTAGTTCAGAGTGTCCTTCCCATCCCTGGAAGAGTCCAAGGTCAGGCTTGGATGGGGCTCTGAGCAAGTGGGAGGTGTCCCTGCCCATGGCAGGGGGTGGCACTGGATGAGCTTTAAGGACCCTTCCAACCCAAACCATTCCATGATTCTGTTTCCACTCAACATGGGAGTGGAGGTCAAACTCCTCCATGGATTCATATCCCCTCTAAACTAAATATTTAGATTAAAACTGGGGGCTTTTTTTAATAAAAATCACAAAAAGTAGGCAAGAAATTAAGGAAAGTTGTTGTACCACCAAACCCCCAGTCCTTGGAATAGGGATCATTAAAACCCACCAACTCCCACACCTGAGTTTCAATCCATATTTTTCCCCTCAGGCTGGTTGAAAATCAGGCTCTGAGATTTATTTTGTGATGGAAACAAAGAAGAGGAGCAACAGCATTTTCTGTTCTTGCCTCCCCTGCTGCCAATGAAGAACTGGGTACACTCAGACCCAGTTTTATATCCTGTCAGGAAATTATCACTTCCCTCCACACTGAATTTTACATCCCTTTAAAAAACTTGTGGAAAAGGACCGAGGAGACCCAAAAAAAAAAGAAAAAAAAAAGAAAAAAAATAATTCTCCTTGGAAAACTCAGGGAACAGTTGATTTTACACCAAGAAACCACGAGCCTGTTCCCTCCAAACAACAGGAATATCTGATTGGCACAACAGGCAGTGATAACACGGTGAGTGTTTGGCTCAGAGGGGCTGGAAGGAGAGCAGGGAAGCAACATCTTCCCCACCATCTTCCTTCTGGAATGGTTTCCAGGAGGATTGAGGGTGTTGGGAGAGCAGTTGGGTGAGATTGGGGCACAAGAGCAGAGCTGAAGGTCATGGAGGGGCACAAAGACCTTTCCCAAATGAGTCTGGGAATGTTCCAGGAGCTGCTCAGCACGTGGTGGGATGGGCTGAAAGCCCTTTGGGGTTGGAAGGGACACAGCCCTGAATTCCCTGCCCAGGGTGGGCAATACTGACCAGGGAGTGCCCATTTCCAGCCTCATCCCAGAGATCCAAGGGAGGGATGTTGTTGTGCAAAGGCCACGAGCAGAGTTGGATGGGAGAATTCTGGGGGAATTTCTTTCACTTGGAACAGCAAAAAAAAAATCAGCCTTGGTGGTTTGGGAAGGCTGTGCTGGTTGTCAGTGGGCAGGAGGGAACACGAGGGGTGTTGGTGGGAAAATAACTTGGTTTGATCCATGAAAATTGATGCTTTGCTTTGAATTTCTTCAGTCTGGGGGTACTTTGGCACAAAGAATCCCAGGATCACCAAGGGTGGGAGAAACCTCGCCCAGTCCCACCACCACAATCCCCCCTGACCCACAGGGGTCACACCCTGGGCACTTCCAGAGACTCCACCACCTCCAGGACCTCCTGAAAAGGAAAGATTTTAATTTTTTTCTCCTTATGGAGTGGAAATCAGCTCAGAGAGGCTGAAATCATTCAGATTTCTGAGGAGAGGAGAGGAGGGGAGGGGAGAGAGGAGAGAGGAGAGAGGAGAGAGGAGAGAGGAGAGAGGAGAGAGGAGAGAGGAGAGAGGAGAGAGGAGAGAGGAGAGAGGAGAGAGGAGAGAGGAGAGAGGAGAGAGGAGAGAGGAGAGAGGAGAGAGGAGAGAGGAGAGAGGAGAGAGGAGAGAGGAGAGAGGAGAGAGGAGAGAGGAGAGAGGAGAGAGGAGAGAGGAGAGAGGAGAGAGGAGAGAGGAGAGAGGAGAGAGGAGAGAGGAGAGAGGAGAGAGGAGAGAGGAGAGAGGAGAGAGGAGAGAGGAGAGGAGAGGAGAGGAGAGGAGAGGAGAGGAGAGGAGAGGAGAGGAGAGGAGAGGAGAGGAGAGGAGAGGAGAGGAGAGGAGAGGAGAGGAGAGGAGAGGAGAGGAGAGGAGAGGAGAGGAGAGGAGAGGAGAGGGAGGTGCCACCCAGAATGAAAAAGCCCCTGTTGCCTTTTCCACTGAGCCTGCACTGTTTTTATCCTCCATATCCTTGTCCAGGCTCTGGAAAACAATGAGGTTTGCCCACTGAAAATTACAATTACATGAGAAGAGTAGATGAATTTCATAAATGGATTTTCTTTCTTTCTTTTTCTTGGCCAGCTGAAAGTCTTCACTTCTCTGAGCTCTCTCCACTCACATCCCAGCCCTGAGTGATGTGTCCAAGTGTTCCTGGAGGCTCCCTGAGGCATCTGATCCAGCCCTTCAGCTGTTTCTGGAAGCTTTTTGCTCTGCTGCGGGTTTGGTTCACCCCAGAAATGCAACTTGCTCGTGCCAGCTCTAGAAAGTTGCATTTTATGTCCCACGACTGCAGTGCCAGGACTGAGAATCATCCCCTACAAACATACCTCGCTATTTTTGCAGATCCCTCCAACAGCTTCAGGGGCTCAGGTTTCCCCCCTCCCCAGCTGGGGGGATTTTTTCAGTGCCTCATTATTATTAATAGCTGCTCATCCTTCAGCTCTCTCACCTCAAATTCACTCTCAAGTTATTTCTGTGCTGGCACTTGCACTTTATCTCATCCACCATGTGTGTCTTCCCCTTCTTATGTTCTCCTGAAGCATCACAGCCTGAGGTAGAGCTCTGCCTTTCTGCCCCCAGAAACAGCAAAAAGCTCCCCTTCAACTGCACCAAATGGCTTTTGAAGTTCCTTCACGGAAATCCAAACACCCTTTCAGCTCTCCCAAGTGGTGGAATTCAGCCTTGGGAGGTTCCTTTGCTCGTGGTGAAGAGTTCAGGACTGCTGGGCTTTGACTTCTTGTCTCCTCAGCCTTTTCTTTGCCTCTTTGCTTGACACGAGTCACAGACTCCTCAAGGCTTTCCCTCTGTCTCCACAGTGGATGAACAGAGATCCCATTCACCAGGAGTTTGAGATTTTGCCTTATTTGCTCTACCAGTTTGTGCCAAATGTGCCAAACATCCCCCAAAAGGCAAAAGACTGAAACAATTCTGCACAAAAAGCTCTGGTGTCACAGATTTCTGCAGCAGGGGGTGTGACACACACAGAGGGGCAGGAGACACTTCCTTGCACAGAATCACAGAAAGTTTGGGTGGGAAGGACCTTAAAGAGCATCCAGTGCCACCCCAGTCATGGGCAGGGACACCTCCCACCAGCCCAGGCTGCTCCAAGCCCTGTCCAGCCTGGCCTGGGACACTCCCAGGGATGGGGCAGCCACAGCTGCTCTGCCCAACCTGTGCCAGGGCCTGCCCACCCTCCCACCCAGCAATTCCTTCCCAATGTCCCATCCAGCCCTGCCCTCTGGCACTTTGAAGCCATTCCCCTTGTCCTGTCCCTCCAGCCCTTGGAAATGGTCTCTCTCCATCTTTCCTGTGGCTCCTTCAGCTCCTGGAAGGCCACACTGAGGTCCCCCCAAAGCTTCTCCTCTCCAGGGTGGCCAATCCCAGCTGTGCCAGCCTTTCCTCCCAGCAGAGCTGCTCCATCCTCTGCCCATCCTGGGGCCTCCTCTGGCCTCTCCAGCAGCTCCATGTCCTTCCTGTGCTGCCCCCAGGGCTGGGGCAGCTCTGCAGGTGGGGCTCACCTGAGGGGCAGAGGGGCACAATCCCCCCTGTCCTGCCCTGCTGCCCACGCTGTAAGAACCATCTCTCCTTCTTCTGATTATTTGAGGGGGAATCACCAGAGATGTGTGTTGGAATAAACAAACATCACCCCACTTATTAAAACCATCATCAGTGTCCCCATCAAAATAGAAGGGAAACTCCCTGAAGGGAAGTTCTGGCCAGGTGGGAGTTGGTCTCTTCTCCCAGGCACTCAGCAATAGGACAAGGGGGCACGATGGGCTCAAGCTCTGCCAGGGGAAACTGAAGTTGGAGATCAGAAAGAAATTCTTTGCAGAGAGAGTGCTCAGGGATTGGAATGGGCTGCCCAGAGAGGGGGTGGATTCCCCATCCCTGGAGGTTTTTCACCTGAGCTTGGCCGTGGCACTGAGTGCCATGATCTGGTAAAGAGACTGGAGTTGGCCCAAGGGTTGGACTTGATGATCTCCGAGGTCTTTTCCAGCCCAATCCATTCTATGATTCTGTGATTTCAATAATAATTTCCCTTAAGGGAACACCTTCAATGCAGTTTAAAAAATCAATAAAATAAAGGGTGTTTGGTTTAATTGGCTTTAAGTGCTGCAGTGCAAATGCAGAGCAAGAGCCCCATTGGGATTGGATTGGTTGGTGCTTCCCAACAGTAGGACAATCCCAGAGTGACTGGAGAGATCCCAAACCAGAGGGAAAACAACCCTGTGGGAATGTGCCTGCTCAGATCTGCCTTTTCCTGCTCCTCCTGTCCCCCCTCCTGGATCCTTCCCCCCTCCCTTGGTTGGATTTTAGGACACTCCCAACTGTGGGAGTTTGGGCAATGCTCCAAACAAGGGGACAAGGAGCTTTCCCTGTAATGGAGCTGGATGTGGATTTGGGGATGGAGGAGAAGACAAGGCTTGGAGAAAACCCTTCCATGGCCACAGAGAAGACCTTGAGGGTCCTCTCCCCAACTCAACGAGCATCCAAACTTCTGAGGGAGCACCCACAGCCAAAAGCAGCTCCCTGTGCCTGGAAGCAGCAAGGAAGTTCTTCCCCACCTTTCAATAATTGGAACTAATTGATGTCCCTAAGACTGTTGTGCTGATTCTCCTCACTGTGTTAATCCATTTTCCTCTCCCTCTTTGCTCCCAACAAGACCCATGGGAATAAATTTTAAAGCACAGACAAGTTGTAACTTGGGCACTTTCCAATCACTCCCATTATTTCAAGCAAAGCAATTTCACATTTCCCCTCACAAAGACAAAGGTGTGGAAAGGTCTGACCACACCAGGGTGGATTTTGAAGTTTTCCTGCCTGTTTTCTGTCCCTTCTCATTAAAAAAGCAGCCTGAGCTTTTCCATTCCTTTTTTTCTGAGTCCCTCCCTCTGCAGCAATCCATGGAGCTGCAGATATCCTGGGGCTGCTCCAGGACATTCCCTGGATTCTCCAGCCTGCTGAGGAGCCTCTCGAGTTTCCCACTGAACTCTGCCCAGATCTGCCAGGCCATGGCACTCCTGGGATCTGTCACTGTGCTCCTCCCCTCTTCCCAAATATCCAGTGAGGATACAGGTCCCAATCCAGGACATTTTTTTCACTCTCTTCCCAAATATCCAGTACAGATACAGGTCCCAATCCAGGCCCTTTTTTTCAGCCATTTCCCAAATATCCAGGGAGGACACAGGTCCCAATCCAGGCCCTTTTTTCAGTCATTTCCCAAATATCCAGGGAGGACACAGGTCCCAATCCAGGCCCTTTTTTTCAGCCATTTCCCAAATATCCAGGGAGGACACAGGTCCCAATCCAGGCCCTTTTTTCAGCCATTTCCCAAATATCCAGGGAGGACACAGGTCCCAGTCCAGGCCCTTTTTTCAGCCATTTCCCAAATATCCAGTGAGGACACAGGTCCCAATCCAAGACAAATTTTTTTACTCTCCTCCCAAATATCCACT
The DNA here is from genome assembly GCF_047495875.1 of Pithys albifrons albifrons. NCBI lineage: Eukaryota > Metazoa > Chordata > Aves > Passeriformes > Thamnophilidae > Pithys > Pithys albifrons. Next base: position 124,366,934 of record NC_092458.1, read on the forward strand.
ATGGATAGAAGTCTCATCCAGGCCCCTTTTTTCACCCTCCTCCCAAATATCCAATAAGGACACAGGTCCCAATCCAGGACCTTTTTTCACCCTCCTCCCAAACACTCACTAAGGATACAAATCCCAATCCAGGCCCATTTTCACCCTCCTCCCAAATATCCAGTGAGGACACAGATCTCAATCCAGGCCCTTTTTTTCAGCCATTTCCCAAATATCCAATAAGGACACAGGTCCCAATCCAGGACATTTTTTTACCCTCCTCCCAAATACCCACTAAGGATACAAATCCCAATCCAGGCCCTTTTTTCACTTTCCTCCCAAATATCCAGTGAGGACACAGGTCCCAATCCAGGCCCTTTTTTCTCCCTCCTTCCAAATATCCAGTAAAGATACAGGTCCCAAACCTGGCCCTTTTCCACCCTCCTCCCAAATATCCAATGAGGACACAGGTCCTAATCCAGGACATCTTTTTTACCTTCCTCTCAAATATCCAGTGAGGACACAGGTCCCAATCCAGAAACCTTTTTTCACCTTCTTCCAATAAGGACACAGGTCCCAATCCAGGACATTTTTTACCCTCCTTCCAAATACCCACCAAGGATACAAATCCCAATCCAGGCCCTTTTCCACCCTCCTCCCAAATATCCAATGAGGACACAGGTCCCAATCCAGGACATCTTTTTTACCTTCCTCCCAAATATCCAGTGAGGACACAGATCCCAATCCAGGACCTTTTTTCAGCCATTTCCCAAATATCCAGTGAGGATACAGGTTTAATCCATGCCCCTTTTCCCACCCTCCTCCCAAACTCCCATTCCCTTGGGGATGGAGCAAAGGACACTCACTCCTCTGGCAGGATAAGGTTTCACTGTTGATCATTTAAATAAAAATTCTGGTGATTTCCCTCAACTTTTCATGAGTCAGAAAAGTTCAGAGTGTTCTTCTTCTTATTATTATTTTTTTTTCTCCTCAGGCAATTTGGTTTGTCCTTTATCTCCTCACTTTGGGTTCCAATCAGGAACTTCCAGACCAGTCACCAGCACTGAGGACACACCGAATCCCAAGTTTTCAGAAATCATGGAAAAAAGGGAAGCAGGGAAGAGCAGGGGAAGGGGGGTGGGAGGCAGGAAAAGCCCTGAAAAGCAGCCACAGGAAATCAAAGCCCTGCAAAGGGACCCAGGGAAGAAGTGACAGAGCAATGACAAGGAACAAAAAGAAATTCCGAGGAGTGAAAAGCAGGAAAAAAAAAAAAAGGGAAAAGTCCTGACAAGGAGAAGTCAAAGCAGCCCAAAGGTGTGAGAAGGGGAAAGAAAAACAGGGAAAGGAAATCAGAGCATGAAAAAGCAGGGAAGGAAATCAAGGCAGTGAAACAGGGAAGGGAAGGGAAGGGAAGGGAAGGGAAGGGAAGGGAAGGGAAGGGAAGGGAAGGGAAGGGAAGGGAAGGGAAGGGAAGGGAAGGGAAGGGAAGGGAAGGGAAGGGAAGGGAAGGGAAGGGAAGGGAAGGGAAGGGAAGGGAAGGGAAGGGAAGGGAAGGGAAGGGAAGGGAAGGGAAGGGAAGGGAAGGGAAGGGAAGGGAAGGGAAGGGAAGGGAAGGGAAGGGAAGGGAAGGGAAGGGAAGGGAAGGGAAGGGAAGGGGGAAAATCTGGGGGGGAAAGGGAGAGGATAAAAGAGAAGAGGGAATGGAAGTCAAAGCAGTGACACACAGGGAGAGGAAGGGAAAGGAAGTTTAAAGATGGGAAAGGAATGGAAAAGAGTTGGAGAGCTGAAAAGAAGGGAAAAACAGGGAATAAAAGGGAAGGGGAAGAGAAGGGGGGAGTGATCTGAAAAGCAGGAAGCGAAGTCAAAGCAGGGAAAGGCAGGAAAAAGAAGATGAGGGAGGAAATTCCCTGGAAAGGAGTGAAAATGGGTGGAAAGAATGACCAGCAAGGGAGAGGAAAAAGAAGGAAAAGTGAGGAAAGAAGGGAAGGATCAAGCAGGGAATGAAGAGGGTTATGAAAGGGGATCTTTCAGAAGGGGAAAAGGAAACTAAATACCTGAAAAATCAGTGAAAAGGAAGACAAAGCACTGAGAAGCAACAGGGATGGGGAAGGAAGGGGAAAGTATGTAAAAATAAAGGAAAAGGAAGGAAAATACTTGAAAAGGAGAGAAAGTCTGGAAATACTGAAAGTGTGGGAGTGGTGGGAATAATGGTATGAAAAAAGGGAAATGGAGAAGCAGAGGGGGGAAGTCAAGTTTATGAAAAGTGGGGGAAATGAGGGAAAGGGCCTGAAAAGAGGGGGAAAGGGCAAGGAATTAACACAGGGAAAAGCAGTGGGGGAAAAAAGGTTGAAAACAGGGAAAAGAAAGGAAAAGTGGGACAAAAATCCCTGAAAAGCAGGGAAAGGACAGAAAGGGAAGAAAGTAAAAGACAAGCAAGGAAAAGAGAGCTGGAAATCAGGGAAAAGGCCAGAGAAGACCACAAGGGGAGGGAAAAGGGGGAAAAAGGGGGAAAAGAGAAGAGAGTGACAAAGCAGGAATGAGTAAGGAATGAAGGGAAGATGGAAAAAAAGAAGAGCCATAAAAAACAGTGGAAATAATACAGGAAAATGGGGGATGTGCAGAAATAAACAGGGAATAGAACTGCAAACAGTGAAAAACAGGGAAGTGGAGGGGAGATGAAACTGCTCAGAAAAACCATGGAAGAGGTGGGGAAAATGGGAAACAAGAGAAAAGCAGGGAAAATGAGGAAGGGGGAGAAGGAACACACCTGAAAAGCACCTGGAAAAAAGTAGAGAAGGGAGGGGAGGAAACCTGGGGAGGAAAGGAAGCAAAGAAACAGCTAAAAAGTGTTGAAATAATGGGAAAAAAAGAGGGAAGACACAGAAAATACACAAAAGTCAACAGAGGAGGAGCAACGGAAAGGGATGGGGGGGTTGAAAGATCCTGAAAAATTAATGGAAAACTGAACTGAAAGCAAAGAGGGAAAGTGAAAAAGGGGGAAATGGAAGAGCCAAGAAAAGGGGGAAATGGGGGGATTTGGAGGAAGCCAAAAGTGCAAGAAAAGAGAGAGGAAGGGAAGAGCAGGGAAAGGGGAGCAAGGAAAGGAGGGAAAATATGGAAGGAAAAGCATGAAGGGAAACAAGAGAAGGCACAAAGCAGGAAAAGCTGTGGAAAGAGAGGAAGAGAATAAGCAGGGAAATAAAAGGAAGGAAATCCAAGGGAAAGGAAAAGCACAGAGTGGAAAAGCAGCAGAGGAAAGCAGGGAAAAGCCAGACAGGGAAAAAGAAGGGGAAAAAAGTAAAGCAGGGAAAGTGTAAAAGGTGAAAGATGGGGAAAGGGGGGGGGGGAAATGTGAAAAATGTAGGAATTATAAAGAAACCTCCAGCTGGGGAGGGGGGACAGAACTCCTGGAGAAGATCCTGAAACAGGGAGGTTTCCTGCTTGAGACCTTCACTTGGTTTCTTTAGAACAAACAAACTCTGCATTTATTTCTCCATGATTCATTTTCCAATCAGTGGTTTTGGACAATCAACATCCATCAAATCCATCTCCTCCCCTCTCCCTTCTCAAGGGGAGACCTCCAGGAGGTGGATTTGGTTATTCATTCCTGTTGCCTCAGGAATGCTCCTCCTTTTATTACTCAAGACCACAAGGAATAGCCATAAAACCCCAAGTTCCAAGGAATTGTAAAAATCCATGTGATTTTGCAGGAGATTCCCAAGGCAATGCCCAGTAGGACTCACCTCTGGTGGTCACCAAGCACTGGATTGGAGAAGCAAAGCTCTTAACCCTTTTCTCACAGAATCACAGACTGGTTTGGGTTGGAAGGGACATTAAAGATCATCTTGTTCCAAATCCCTGCCATGGGCAGGGACACCTCCCACCAGCCCAGGCTGCTCCAAGCCCTGTCCAGCCTGGCCTGGGACACTCCCAGGGATGGGGCAGCCACAGCTGCTCTGCCCAACCTGTGCCAGGGCCTGCCCACCCTCCCAGCCAGGAATTCCTTCCCAATATCCCATCTGTCAGTCTGAAGCCATTCCCCTTGTCCTGTCCCTCCATCCCTTGTCCCCAGTCCCTCTCCAGCTCTCCTGGTGCTCCTTTAGGCACTGGAAGGGGCTCTCAGGTCTCCCTGGAGCTTCTCCTCTCCAGGCTTGGGATTGGGATGCTCTGCAACATCTGCCATAAAACATAATAAGCAGAAACTAAAAAGCCTCTTGGGTCTGGACAGATCATGTAATATTTCATAGAATGATAGAATGGATTGGGTTGGAAAAGACCTCTGAGATCATCAAGTCCAACCCTTGGGCCAGCTCCAGTCCCTTTACCAGATCATGGCACTCAGTGCCACGGCCAATCTTGACAGGGCTTGTTTGGAAATCAAGGCATCCTAATCAGTGAGGAAAAAACCAGCTCAACTGGCATCATGGGGTGGGGACAAAAATGCCAACTGCAGATCTCCAGCATGAGGTGGCACCTGGAAAACCCCCTAAAACCCCCTAAAACTTTGGCCAAATGTCTCTCTTTGCTGGACAGATGGTGTGCAATTTTAACAGCATCAAAGGAAAATACGCCACGATCCCTGAGGTTGGCAAAGCCCTGCCAGCCCCTGGAGCCCACCCTGTGCCCCATGCCCACCTTGGCAAAGCCCTGCCAGCCCCTGGAGCCCACCCTGTGCCCCATGCCCACCTTGGCAAAGCCCTGCCAGCCCCTGGAGCCCACCCTGTGCTCGATGCCCACCTTGTCCCCCAGTCCAGAGCACTCAGTGCCACGGCCAGTCCTGCCTTGGGCACCTGCAGGGCTGGACACTCCAAACCTCCCTGGGCAGCCCCTGCCAGTGCCTGCCCACCCTTTCCAGGCAGAAATTCCTGCTGCTGTGCCCCCTGCCCCTGCCCTGGCCCAGCCTGAGGCCGTGCCCTCTGCTCCTGTCCCTGTGCCCTGGGGCACAACCCGACCCCCTGTCCCGGCTCCCCCCTCCTGGCAGGGATTGCAGAGCCAGAAGGTGCCCCCTGAGAGAATTACAAGAAGTTACCAAAATGCTACAATAAATGATCAAAAAGTCACAGCAGACACAAACTCCCTTCAGGAGATCAACACTTGGCAGTAACTCTACTTTGTAGCCACTTCTTTGGGTCCTGTTGACTACAAAGACACTTCCAAGCTATTCAGAAGTTCCATACAATGACCTTATTGAGGTGTCCTATCAATGAGCATCACACATTGTGTCTCACAAGGCTGGACTTTTCACTCCCTCCCTCCAAAAAGGATGTTTCTGATGGGTTTCAACAGGAATTCTTCAATAGAGGACCCTCAAAGTGGGACTTTTTCAGTTATCAAGAATAAAAAGGAAGAACATCGATGGTTTAATGAAAAGAAGGATGGCAGAGCCCTGAGGATGGAGAGAAGTCACATCCACAGGGGCATCCAACCCTTGTGCAAACCAGAACCCTCCAGACACCATCATACTTACAGGATGGGAGCCCAAATCCTGGGAGAGCAGCAGTTCTGAAAGGACTGAGGAACCATAATGGAGAATCATCTAAATTGACAATCTTTTAATGCAAATAACTGAGGCTGAAAAGGTTTCCAAACGCAACCCTTGGAGGTATAAACAGAACAAGCCACGGGTTCAGCTGAGAGGTTCAAGGACTGCAACCATTCCCAGGGGCTGGATCCAGCAATTCCACACCTCAGGATGGATTTTAGAACACCTGGAGTTTGGGCAGAGCCATAAAAGCTTTACAATTGAGAGGTTTAAGGAACTCCATCTACAGAGGTTAATAATTAACACATTTTTAGGTGGATAAAGTGAAACTGGAGGCAGAACTCGTCGTTCTGAGTGACTGAGCAGTCCCAGAGCTGAGGGAGGAGGAAGAGCATGGAAAACCAACTACCTGGATCGCTGCAGAGCCACGGGAAATCCTCACACTTGGAAGGACCCAGAGGAAGATGAGCTTTTCCAAGCCCGTGTCCTGCTGCACCGAGAGAGGCGGAGCCGGTGCCGCAGGAACAGCCGGATTGGGCTGTGGGATAACGACAGGCCAGTCCCAGCATCTCATCCCAGGGTCACTCCTGGCCTTACAATGGGCTCTGTGGAACGGCAGAAAAGCTGCAGAGCACATGAGAACACTCAGACTAACAGAGGAGGACACCAAGAACTACAAGCACAGTCCATGAGAACCAAGCAGAGCTGTGTTCACACCCCAACCACTTGCAGACCTTGCTGTTGTTGCAATTAAAAACTCCAAATTAGCTGTTAGGCCTCCAACTTTTACTTTCATCTCTTTAAGTCTGTTTCAATGTATCTGATATTTACATATTATAGTATAATTATACCTACCATACCATGGCTTGGAGTAGGTTAATTGCATAGGAAGATTTACTACGTTTACATTTGTTTGTTTGTTTGTTTTGTCTTAAATTACTCCTTTTTTTTTTTTTGTTTTAAAAAGCACAGTAAAGAGTCTGAGGACAAATTATTCAACTGTTTATCATACATAAGACTGCATGACTATAATACAAAGGGCTTGTCTTTTCATTTAACGTTACAATATACACAGCAAGTCCGGACTAGATCTTACAATCTGAACACAGGTATTTAACCTTTTCCATGCTGTTTATGTTTACAATGCACAGAAGTCCTGTAACCAAACTGTGTAGTAAAGCACACAAAACTGGACTGTAACATAACACAGTATGCAGAAGCACTGGATTTTATGATTTCTTCTTGATGGAGATATTATTTCTTTGAACTGCTTTATTTATTTTTGTTTTTTTGGCGCTTGCTAAGGTGTGGCAACCAGATTTTGTATTACCCTTATATTCCTAGACAGCAGTAAGTACTGGATTCCTTTTGATATTGCTAAACTCAGCATCCTGGTTCTAAGGTGACAGCCTCCCAAATCCTGTAAACTTCTCCCAATCATTGAGATTCAAAAGAAAAGCATAAAGGGAAAAAAAGAAAAACCCAACCACTTTCATCCACAGGGTCGATGTGTCGATACAGAAAGAACTGATGGATTGGTTGGTTAAAGGAAATCATGATTTACAAATGAGCATCCCAAGGATCCCTTCCCCTTTCCCATGGTAAGTCAGCTGCTGTGTTGCCACTGGGAGTATACAAAATTCCACCTTTTCCACTGAAAACAAGGATTTGGCCGCATGGAATTGAAGCCTTTGCTGCCAAATGAACTTTCCCAAGGGCTTCCTGGCAGAGGTAGATCACTGCTCCTGTAAGGGAGGGTGGGCAACACTGGGCATGTGGGATGGGCAATCGAGGAATCACCTTCTCCTTCCCCCAGCTCTCCACGCAGCTTCTGCTTTTCCCCCACAAACCAGTCTCTGGATGGGCCCATAGAGTTTGCAACTGCCAAGCTGACTGTGTTATATTAAGGCAGCGTTACCCAAAAATTAGGCACCTGTTAATTACAGCCTGCTGACCTCAGGTCTCGTGTGAGCGTTTTGCTTTACTCAGACTTATTGTTTTGGACCTGTTCATGCAATCAAGGTCTTGCCTTCAAGTTTACAATTATGTTAATAAGGAATACAAGAATCAACTGCTGGTTTCACAGCTTCTGGATCTGAGTGTCCCTTTTACCTTCAGAAGCCTGAACACATTTATAATGTAACAGATGTTATAGTCTCGAAGTAGATGTCAATCTATTATCTTCAGTACACAGATTGCTGTAAATGTATTGGCTATGAATTCAACAACAGTTCCAGTTTTGTTTAAGCAATAGTACAGCCATAATTTTCAACTGACATTTAAAAATGGTCTAGTTACACCTTGTGTCAAAGTGCAGAACTGCTACATTATTGGTTACAGACATCTATGTGCTATAAAAACAGCTTTGGTACAATAAATTATCAAAAAAGAAAATAAATTTTTGTAAAATTCACAGCATAATTGTGAGGCAAAAAAGCAGTCACATAAAATTCTGCAATTTTTTTTTTTTTTTAAAAATGTTCAGGATGAACAGAAGACGTCTTTGTGCAGAAGTAATGGTGGAGAAACCACGTGCCGAGAAAAAAGCAAAAGAATAAAGTAAAAAGCAGGAAGGGACACAGTTGTAGCTATTTCCATCAATGCAAACCACTACTCCTGTGACCTTCAACCAATAAGGAAGTCAACTTTATGACACACGCAAAGTGACCTTGCAATACCTTACAATAAGTGGGTCACAAAAGTCTATTTTAAAAGAAAGGCCTCTTGAATTACCCATTCTCTGTGTTTTCAGCATTAAGGACTGTCTGCAAAAGCATGTCCAAAAGTGATTGCATCTGAAATGGTAGGCTCTTCTAACTTAAGAGTCCAAATCCATAAGGCCAAAGGTTATCCCAAAGACCACCACTTAGACCTCCCCAGGACTGGCCAGGACCGACCCGTTGATTGCTTCTCAGTGCACCTCAGTTATGAAACCAGTCACATTTCCACACTAACTGCCCGCGGTCTCCAAAAGGTGGGACCGCAGAATCCCATCACAAATTGCTGCTTTGATCCTCAGTAGATTCAGAAAAGGAGAGTTCTGATCACCGCCACTTGGCATGCTCAATGTGCCTCACCAGCTCCGTCACAACCGTCCCTTTTTACAGCTGAAGAATAATATATTTGTGTCATCTGAAGGTCCCTCTTGCTTACAGTACTGCATTGCTGTGCCCATCTTTGTTTGGGGAACTAAAAAAAATATATATATTACTCACTCCCCTCCCACCCAAAAAACTTCAAAGGGCCTTTTTTTAAGAAATTGTGTGCAATGCCTTTAAAAAGAAACTACTTTGCAGCTACGACTAACATTTGAACAATAAGCCCTGTTGAATGAGACCGGGAAAAAAAAGCAAAACCCCTCCCCAAAAAACCAAACTAGGACTAAGTTGTGGCAAGTTAAAATGGGGGAAGCAAAAGGTGAACACCACTAAGCTATTCGTTAAGGTGGGTCCAGACATGGCTCTTAAAAAAAAAAAAAAAAAAATCAACCAAAAAAACCTCCCTCCCCCCCACCCCCCAAAAAAACCAACCAAAAAAAAAAAAACAAAACTTCATTGTCCCTTTGCAATCTTTTCAAGTTTAAAAAAATAGTCAACTTTGCCCTCCTGTAGCGGTTCAGTGAGTTTATCTCCTTCTGATTCAAGCAGCTTTGCACTTTGTTTTTGGAAAAACACCACTTCTATAAAAACACACAAGAAACAAACTTAGTTTCAGTTTAGTCACGAGCTAGCCACAGGACTTTGCTGAACACAAACTCCTGTCATGGGAGACTCTTCTCTATCAATGCCTTGCCTCATGGCAAGGTGTCCTTCAGTCATGTAATGAGCAGGCCCTGTGTTAGCAGAGAACTGGTACGTGGGATGTCCAGCTAGGCCAGTTTCTTGGCGCGGATTAGAGTAGACTGTTAAATTCATGTCCATCGCTCCGTTCTGTCCAAAGTCCAAGGTATTAGCAGCCACTGGGCGGTTCTGATAGGCCTGATTGCCTTGGTTACCAGTAGAGGAGGAAGATGTAGAGGAAGAAGTAGTTGAGGAAGACAGGGATGTCATGGAGTGGTGACTGTGGCCCACCTCCATAGAATCCTGGGTGGAGGAGCTGTTTGTTGGAGAATTGTAGACTCTCGGCCTGGTCCGGCTGCCCAAGGCTTGCTGTCCATGATGGTGGTGGTGGTGGTGGTGATGGTGGTGGTGGTGGGAGCTGTTGCCGTGGTGATGGTGTAATGCATTCTGTTGTTGAGGGTTTACATGGAAGGTGGTTTCTTGAACTGGGTGGTTCTCAACAGTGACCTGTGTCGGAGCTTCGGTGGCTGTCCAACCGATCGGAGGAGGAAACTGTTGTCGAACCTGGCAATGAGCACAATTAAAATTAAAATGCAGGCTCTAATCTGTCCATTTACAGGATCACAGAGTCATTCAGGTTGGAAAAGACCTCCAAGCTCATCAAGGAACACCACCTTGTCAACTGGATCAGAGCACTGAGTGCCACGGCCAGTCGTATTTGAACATTTGCAATACATGACAGATTAAGTTATTCATATTTATATCAACTTTTAGAAAAGTTAAACAAGCCCTGCAGTTGCAGAATTATTCCAGAAATGCAAGCATATAGTTAGGAATCATTTCTAACACTGTCCTAAATATGCCTTGAAGAGAAATAAATTTGCATCTTGGATGGTTTTTTTTCAAACACTTTGAGTAAGTTCAACATGTCACAGAATCCCAGACTATTCTGAGCTGGGAGGAACCCACCAGGATCATCGAGTTCAACTCTTAAGTCAATGGCCCACACAGGGGATTGAACCCATGACCTTGGCATTATTACAGCCAAGTTTTAACCAACTGAGCTCATCTCAGGGTCAACATGTGACCACCCTGCTGTCAAACTTGCAGAAGCAGCTTTAGGTAACAGGAATAACAAACAACACAATATTTGTACAACACACAGAACAATAAGGCCCTGATTTCTGGCTGAGGGCTCTGGAGAGAATAAGCAAACTAAGTAAATTAATTATGCTGCAGTTCATACCTTGAGTGGTATCAACAGCATCAGAGGAACCTCTGGAACAACACAGCTGGTTAAAGGTTGCTGAGACACCAACATCTACCTACACTCCAATTTGTGCACAAACTAAACTGTCTGCTTGGGAGAATTTATAGCTTTATCTGTTCTGTACCGCAGTGAAACACCACAGATTTGGCCTGTTCAGACAGACATACCTGTGGGCTGTGTGTTTCACAGTCCATAGCCTGAACAGCAGCAGTGAAGTGCCCACCACTGTGTCGATGCTGGTGTGTGGGGTCCGACCGTGCCCTCCCGCTGTTGCTCGTTCCAGAAGATCCACCTGGAAAAGCACAACGTGCACAATTAACTAAAGACACCACATTTAAAGCTGGGAAACAGTGGCTGCATAAAGACACCTAAACTGCTTCAAGGTGCAAATACACAACAAACACTCCCATGCCTACTCATCTAGGTTTTAGTTTTTGTAAGGGCTGTGGCCTGTTCCAGCTGATCACAAGAATTGTTTCATGAGTGTGGCTGAGGTGGGTTTTTAACAGGAAAAAACAGACAGTATTTCAAAGAATTATCACAGAATCCTAGAATGGATTGGGTTGGAAAAGACCTCTGAGATCATCAAGTCCAACCCTTGGGCCAACTCCAGTCCCTTTACCAGATCATGGCACTCAGTGCCACGGCCAAGCTCAGCTGAAAAACCTCCAGGGATGGGGAATCCACCCCCTCTCTGGGCAGCCCATTCCAATCCCTGAGCACTCTCTCTGCAAAGAATTTCTTTCTGACCTCCAACTTCAATTTCCCCTGGCAGAGCTTGAGCCCATCGTGCCCCCTTGTCCTATTGCTGAGTGCCTGGGAGAAGAGACCAACCCCCACCTGGCCAGAACTTCCCTTCAGGCAGTTCCAGACAGTGCTGAGGTCACCTCTGAGCCTCCTCTTCTCCAGGCTGAACACCCCCAGCTCCCTCAGCCTCTCCCCACAGCACTTGTGCTCCAGTCCCTTCTCCAGCCTCGTTGCTCTTCTCTGGCCCCGCTCCAGCCCCTCAAGATCTTTCCTGACCTGAGGGGCCCAGAACTGAACACAAATTATAGAATAACCTGAGTGGGTGTAGGAGAACAGAAATTCAAGCTAGTGAACTGAAGACAAATTTGCAGGTGCAAGCTGCTAAGGCAAGAATGGAATTTGTCTGGAGACCTTGAGCTGGTGCAGAGGCAAGAAATGAAGCCTGCAGAAGCCCCACAAGAACACATCCTAAGAACTCTTTTTATAAAGTTAAAGTAAGGTGCATAAGGACTGTTTGGATCTAGCAATTTTGTCAAATATATATTACTTAATAATTAGCTATAGCTGTGCAACGTTAGATGGTTTGCATGGTGTGTGTAGGTTTCAGAATTGTGTGTAACTGTGTGGAAATACAGTCCTGTGTAAAGCTCTTCTTGTAGTCAGTATATCCCTGTGCAGAAGTGGATAAAAAGACTTAATGTAAACATAGTTAGGCCCTTCTGTCCTTGTTTCACCATTCCCCCAGTAACTGTAACCCAGGATGAAGAGGACCATGAAATAAACTACCAGAAACCCCAATAAAACAAGATGCAGTCAAGTGATGTATTTAATCATAGAGACAGAAGCTTCTTAAAGCCTTACCAAAGGCTCAATTAAGAACTGTGTCTGTGGAGTTGAGGTGTCGTGGTAGGTGGGAAGGGATGAACAAGAGTCATCCAAACCCAGGATACCCCAGTGTCCCAGTTCAGCAGGTGGGACCAGTTTATCCCTGTGTGGGTGTGACCAAAGCTGGGCATTCTCCACCCTCCATTCATCGCCCACCAACTGTTCCCAATGGCCCATTGGCAGCAGCTGCCCAGGGCACAGCTGAGCCCTCAGGCTGGGAGCTGGCTGGGAAAGAAGCCTGGCAGAGGAGCTGGGAGAACTGCCCTGCAGGGACTCCTTGGCACCTCCACACCCACCTGAGGGCTCAGCTCTGCCCATGGGCCAGCAACCATTCCAAAATCCCCCCTGACTGCCAGAGTCAGATCCCCCAGTGTGGAACTCCCTGCCCTGGGGGAAGGCACTGGGGGCTCCCACCTGCACCTGAGGGGAGACAATCTGGGGGTTTGGGGACTTCTGGGATCACTTGTTGGATCCAGAGGAGGAGCAGACCCTGGCCAGGAGGAGCCCCCCACTCTCCACCAGACTGTGCCATCATCTGCACCAACAGGTTTGTCCCTTCCTTTTCCTTTGGACTCGAGGGAACCACGTGGGGCTCAGCACAGGGGCCACCAAACCCCCCTGTGTTTGTGCCCCAGGGGGTGGGTTACACTGCTGGGGTTGGGGGTTAAACCCAATTTCTCTTTGTGCCATTTCATTAATTGTAACATTTTTATTGAATTATAAGTCTGATTTATCATCTCTTTTGTGTTGGGTTCATTTCTCCTGACAGTTTCCCTTTAAACCAGCACAGAAACACCTCCCTGCCAAACCCCCAGAGCTCACCTGAGCTGGAAGATGTACTGGAGGTGGTTCCTGACGACTGGGACTGCTCCATGGCGGGGCTGGTGGACACGCTGTTGCTCGTGTTGGTGCCCTCGTCGGCGGTTTTCTTGAAGAAGCTGTGCTGCAGGGCGTAGTAGGGCTGGATCCGCGTCTTGGGGTCGTAGTCGAGCATCCTCAGGATGAGATCCTTGAACTTCAAGTAGTCGGCGACGGTGTGGCCCGACTCGCCGGCGCGGCGCCCGCCCGGCCCGCCCGTCTCCACGCCCAGGATGTTGTGCAGCTTGCGGGTTCCGGGGGGTTTGTATTCCTGCGGGGAATGGGCGCGGAGTGAGAGCGAGGCCAGGGCAAGGCACGGGGGCAATTCCATGGAAAAGGAGGGAAGGACCATCGGCACTGCCGGGGGGGTGTTTAATCACCGAGATGGGACGACAACAAAACCCCACTCCAGAACAAGATGGAAACCAAAGTAATGTCTCACTGCTTATATATTAAAATATATATATGTAATTATTTTTTTAATCATCTTGGTTATTTAACCCACCTTTTTTCCACCTTTGGTCTTCTTCGAGTTCCAAAAAAAAATCAAAGTAATGTCTCACCATTTACATAGAAAAATATAGAAATATATAAACATATAAAATTTATAAATATAAAATATATAAAAATAATATATGTAAATAGATATATATCATATATTATAGATAGATATATAGTATATTATATATATATTATTTTAAAAGAATCCTGGTTATTTAACCTACCCTTCCATCTTTGGTCTTCTTCAACTTCCAAGGAAAATCAAAGTAACATCTCACCATTTATATATAAAAAATTATAAATATATAAACATAAAATTTATAAATCTAAAATATATAAGAATAAAAATAATTATGCAGTTATATATATATCTTTTATATATTTATATTTATATCTATTTTTATATTTAATTATTTTTAAAGAATCCTGGCTATTTAACCTGCCCTTCTTCCATCTCTGGTCTTCTTCAAGTTCCAAAGAAATTCAAAGTAACATCTCACCATTTATATATAAAAATTATAAATAAATAATCATATAAAAATTTAAAATATAAAATATATAAGAATAAAAATAATTATGCAATTATATATATCTTTTATATATTTATATTTATATCTATTTTTATATTTAATTATTTTTAAAGAATCCTGGCTATTTAACCTGCCCTTCTTCCATCTTTGGTCTTCTTCAAGTTCCAAAGAAATTCAAAGTAACATCACACCATTTATATATAAAAATTTATAAATATAAAATAGATAAGAATAAAAATGATATATGTAAATACATATATTTTAATATAATTATTATATTTTCATATAATTATTTTTAAATAATCCTGGTTATTTAACCTACCCTTTTTCCACCTTTGATCCTCTTCAAGTTCCAAAAAAACCCAATCTCACCATTTATACATAAAAATATATATAAATATATAAAACTAAAAAGAATTATAAATATAATTATGTTTTAATCATCCTGGCTATTTAACCTGCCCTTCTTCCACCTTTGGTCTTCTTCAGTTCCAAAGAAATTCAAAGTAACATCTCACCATTTATATATAAAAATAAAGAAATATATAAAAATGTATGAATATGAAATAGATAAGAATAAAAATAATATATGTAAATACATATATTTTATATAATTATTATATTAATATTCAATTATTTAACCTACACTTCTTCCATCTTTGATCAAGTTCCAAAAGAATCTCATCTCACTATTTATATATAAAAATACATATAAATACATAAAAATAAAAATATATAGAATTAGAATTATGTTTTAATCATCCTGGTTATTTAATCTACCCTGTTTCCTTCTTTGGTCTTCTTCAAGTCCCCCAAAAACATCAAAGCAACATCTCACCATTTATACATAAATGGATACATAAACATAAGTAAATTTATAAATATAAAATATGTAAGAATAAAAATAATATTAAAATAAATATTTATATACTTTTTTAATATTTATATATAATTATTTTTAAATAATCCTGGTTATTTAACCCATCTTTTTTCCATCTTTGGTCTTTTTCAAGTGCCAAAAAAAATCAAAGTAATATCTCAGCATTTATATACATTAATATGTAAAAGATTTTAAATATAAAATATATAAGAATAAAATAACATATATACATTTTTATATTTATATATAATTATTATATTTATATAAAAATATTTTAAATTATCCTGGTTATTTACCCAACTCTTTTTCCATCTTTGGTCTTCTTCAAGTTCCAAAAAACCCAAAGTATCATCTCACCATTTATATATATACAAATACATAAAATTTGTAAATATAAAAGATTTAAGAGTAAAAATAATATATAGAAATTTTGTATTTAGATGTAATTATTTTTAAATATAAAATATTTAAGAATAAAAATAATATATACAAAATTTGTATTTAAATATAATTATTTTAAATATATTTAAGAATAAAAATACTATATACAAATTTTGTATTTAGATATAATTATTTTTAAATATAAAATATTTAAGAATAAAAATATTATATACAAATTTTGCATTTAGAGATAATTATTTTTAAATGTATTTAAGAATAAAAATAATATATACAAATTTTGTATTTATATATAATTATTTTTAAATTATCCTGGTTATTTACTCAACCTTTTTTCCATCTTTGGCCTTCTTCAAGTTCCAAAAAGACCCAAAGTATCATCTCACCATTTATATATATATACATAAACACATAAAATTTATAAATATAAAATATTTAAGAATAAAAATAATATACAGAAATTTTGTATTTAGATATAATTATTTTTAAATATAAACTATTTAAGAATAAAAATAATATATACAAAATTTGTATTTAGATATAATTATTTTTAAATATAAAATATTTAAGAATAAAGATAATATATAGAAATTCTGTATTTAGATTTAATTATTTTTAAATATAAAATATATAAAAATAAAAATATTATATACAAATTTTGTATTTATATATAATTATTTTTAAATCATCCTGGTTATTTACCCAACCTTTTTTCCATCTTTGGTCTTCTTCAAGTTCCAAAAAGACCCAAAGTATCATCTCACCATTTATATATATATATAAACACATAAAATTTGTAAATATAAAATATTTAAGAGTAAAAATAATATATATTTTGTATTTAGATATAATTATTTGTAAATATATTTAAGAATAAAAATAATATACAGAAATTTTGTATTTAGATATATAATTATTTTTAAATAATTCTGATTATTTACCCAACCTTTTTTCCATCTTTGGCCTTCTTCAATTCCAAAAAAACCCAAAGTATCATCTCACCATTTATATATATATAACCACATAATAGTTTTCAATATAAATATTTAAGAGTAAAAATAATATATAGAAATTTTCTATTTAGACATAATTATTTTTAAATATATTTAAGAATAAAAATAATATATAGAAAATTTTTATTTATATATAATTATTTTAAAATATAAAACATTTAAGAATAAAAATAATATATACAAATTTTCTATTTAGATATAATTATTTTTACATATATTTAAGAATAAAAATAATATATAGAAATTTTGTATTTATATATAATTATTTTTAAATAATCCTCATTATTTACCCAACCTTTTTTCCATCTTTGGTCTTCTTCAAGTTCCAAAGAAACCCAAAGTATCATCTCACCATATATATATAAATACATGAAATTACAAATGCAATTCTTTTTAAATCACCCTGGTTATTTAACTTACCCTTTTTCCATCTTTGGTCTTCTTCAAGTTCCAAAAAAAACCCATTTATATATAAATACATGAAATTACAAATGCAATTCTTTTTAAATCACCCTGGTTATTTAACTTACCCTTTTTCCATCTTTGGTCTTCTTCAAGTTCCAAAAAAAACCCATTTATATATAAATACATGAAATTACAAATGCAATTCTTTTTAAATCACCCTGGTTATTTAACTTACCCTTTTTCCATCTTTGGTCTTCTTCAAGTTCCAAGTGCTGTCTGGCAACTTCTCAAAGAACTTCCTTGCTTTTGGTGCTTGGTCGAGGATGTGGGTGGGTGGTACCCCTAAAACTTCCACTATTTTATTCATCTGATCCACCTGTTTGGAGCAAAGTTCTTGTGAGTGTGACAGACCCCATTGATTAATTAAAAAAAATCCACTGAATGAGCAAGAAAGGAGTTAAGAGGGAGAAGCAGAGAATTAATAACAGTTTGGAAAACTGACACAAGCCACTGTTGCTGTTGATGCTTAATCATTACCAGACTGCCTCAATTTCTGCAGGATAATTAAGCAGATGAAAATAATGAGATAAAAAGCAGTGCTTTGTGCTCCCTACCTCGTTTGCCCCACTGAAGAGAGGCTCCCCAGTGTGCATCTCCACCAGGATGCAGCCCAGGGACCACATGTCGATGGCAAGGTCGTAAGGCATTCCCAGTAGCACCTCTGGTGAGCGATAGAAACGGCTCTGGATATACTGGTATATCTGCAAGAAAAGAATCTCCAGGTCACAACAGCATCCCTGACAATCCCACTACCATGGGAGAACACTCTGGAATACCAAGGAAAGACATGGTGTCAGTGGTGATGAAAATATCCCCACTCTGGATGTTATTTTTTAGGAAAATAGCAGCATTCTCATAACAAACCCCAGAGAAATGCAGATTCATTTATTTGTGTTTGTGCTTCTCAGCATCTCCAAATTATCCTGTTAGTGACATAAATCACAGAATCACAGAATGGATTGGGTTGGAAAAGACCTCCGAGATCATCAAGTCCAACCCTTGGTCCAACTCCAGTCCCTTTACCAGATCATGGCACTCAGTGCCACGGCCAAGCTCAGCTGAAAAACCTCCAGGGATGGGGAATCCACCCCCTCTCTGGGCAGCCCATTCCAATCCCTGAGCACTCTCTCTGCAAAGAATTTCTTTCTGCTCTCCAACTTCAATTTCCCCTGGCAGAGCTTGAGCCCATCGTGCCCCCTTGTCCTATTGCTGAGTGCCTGGGAGAAGAGACCAACCCCCACCTGGCCACAACTTCCCTTCAGGCAGTTCCAGACAGTGCTGAGGTCACCTCTGAGCCTCCTCTTCTCCAGGCTGAACACCCCCAGCTCCCTCAGCCTCTCCCCACAGCACTTGTGCTCCAGTCCCTTCTCCAGCCTCGTTGCTCTTCTCTGGACCCGCTCCAGCCCCTCAAGATCTTTCCTGAACTTAGAAAATATCTTTAAAAGCCTCTTGATGATCTTAGAAGTCAGAGAATCCCAGAACATGTTGAGCTGGAAGGGACCTCAAGGATCATGGAGTCCTGCACAGGCCCATCCCCAGAAGTCACTACAAGCCTCAGAGGGCTTTTCCAACCTTAATTCTGTGATTCCCCATCTCACATTTATACCCCCCACGAACTGTTGGTCTCCAACACCCTATTTAAAATTAAATCACTCTTCTAAAGTCATCCTGAGTGAGGTGTGAAGACTCCCCCAGGGTTTTCAGTGCTGCTCACCCTCTGTCCAAGCTGGCACGAGCTGCCAAAGTCCACGATCTTGATGGCGCTTCGCTTGGGGTTGCAGAGCAGGATGTTCTCGGGTTTCAGGTCACAGTGAATGATGCTGAGCTCAGGGGTGGCCAGGAAGAGCAGGGCAGTGCACATCTGCTGGGCAAACTTCCTGGTGAGGTTCAGGGACACCCCCCTGAAGTTGGTGTTCCTCAGCAGGTCGTACAGGTTGTAGGACAACATCTCGAACACCAAGCACAGATGGTTCCGGAACATGAAGTGACGCTTCAGGTGCACTTGGGGAAGGGGGAAAGGAGAATTAATTAACACAGAATTAACACAGCTCTGTGTGCTGAGAGCCAGGGACTGGTTACACCACAATCAGTATGGAGGAAGCTGAATTATGAGTAAAATAAGGCAGGGTTGGTTTTTTTGATTTATGGAATATTTTTGTGGTTTACACACCCTACAAACCTGCACCATCCAAAACAATTACCTAAAAGAAGGGATCTATTACCAAAACAAGCTGCCACTCCCTTACATTTCCAGAGAAAACATTTGCCCACCAGATTCAATGAGAATTTATAATTTATAAATTGCAATATATAAGCCGTGACTTGATTACTTCAATTAATAATTGATTACTTGAATTAACAATTGATTAAAAATAATGGATTCGAATGAATTAAAATCAATATCCCCAAGGCAATATATCCATTTCAATCAGGCACAACGTCAGTTTAGGAAAGCAACCAATCCAGTTATCCAAGCCATTTCTTTTCCCATGAAATAAATGGAATATTCAGCCCATTAATCAGTTCAAGGCAAGCAGGGTCTGTTGGTCTGCCAAGTGTGCAGGTGAAATAAAAGAACACTTGAAACTGGGCATGTCTTTAAGCCCTTTCTGACACAGGATGGTGGCAGGTTTAGTTTTGGTTTTATATAAATATGTCATTAACAAATTTAAGTTAAAAAGACCTCCAACACTTTTACATTGAATACAGAAAATGCTTTCTGAATATTCTATAAAACAAGTTAAAATTTAGGTGGACACTCATCAGATAATTTAATACCAACATAAATTAAAATGATTTGGGAGATTTCTTTCCAAGCTACAGAAAGAAACATCAGGAATCCAACACAGACATGCAAACCAGGGAAGCACAGCTGTTGGTTTTGGTATTTTGGCTTCTCCAAACTACAAGATGCTTAGAGCCTGTTTCATTTTCCTTAATCACTCCTTTCCATCCTTCTCCATCTCTCTTTACAGCAGGGGGTTGCCTTCTTTCCATCATTTTTTTTCCCAATTCTCCACTCCAGAGGATAAATGGGATTTAATAAACTTTTTCCATGAGCTGATTTATTTCATTATTGGTATAATTTTAAGCAGCTTGATAACAATAAATCAAAAAAACAGCATTCCAATCTACAGCAACCATCAAAATAATGAGATTTCAAATATTTTCTGAGCTATAAATGGGCAAATCTTAACACTGACACAAATCTTGTCTCAGTGCTGTTATACCAAATTTTGGGGGTTTCATACATGAAAAAAATAATGATGAAGCTGCTGTTGCTTGAAAATATTATGTTCCATATTCTGTTATTCCTATAAAATACAAGTTCTCATCCAGGAGAGTTGTGAGATAATTCAAAGAGTGACAATGATGGATTGTCACACGAATCCATGGCAAGTTCCTGAGATCTCCTGAAGTGGAGAAAGAAAAAATCCTACAGAAGTTTTTCATCACTGCAAAGTAACAAACCATTTGATGTGTTCCTTTCCTGGCTCTGCTTTAAAGCAAACTGGAAAACTTGCACCCAGTTTTATGAATGATTTGGAAGTGTGTTGTTCTCTGCATGTCTCCAGCACCAGCAGAATGTCAGATATTCCCAAGAAACTGGCAGGGGAGGAGAACCCCTGACTCACCTATGTAGTACTTCATCTCAGTGTCATGTTTGTTCATCAGCTCCAGCAGCCTCACTTCAATCTGGGCCTGGTTTAGAAAAGCCTTCTTGTTCTTGATGATTTTGATGGCCACCCACTCCTGCTCCACTCGGTCATAGGCCTTGACAACCTGAAAAAACAGCAGCCACAGCCATCAGGAATCTCCCTCCCCTTCTCCAAACACTCCCTGGTCTCACTTGGGGAACTCAGCAAAACTTGTGCAGAACTTTGAAATTCCATTTCTTGATACTACGACAAAGATAAAACTATTTATTGCAGTGATAATTTGATTTCTTCCCTTGATACTACAACAAAGATAAAACTATTTATTGCAGTGATAATTTGATTTCTTCCCTTGACACTACAACAAAGATAAAACTATTTATTGCAGTGGAGGCACTTTACATAAATAAAATCAGCAAATCAGCCAAAGGAAAACTGTAAAAAAGACTGAGAAAATCTGAGGGCAACTTAAAAACCAACACAACAAAAGCTCCATCCTCCTTCCAGCCTTTTTCTCTCACCTTGGCTACAGCTACAAATAATCAAAATGAATGTTACTAATAACATTTCTAACAGGTGATCTCTAGCACCAGTTTATTGGTTTAATTTTAAAGGCTGAGCCAGACAAGGTGATGGCAAAAGGGTGAGGATTTCTCACTGTAAAATCCTTCAGCTGAGCTACATAATAAAATATGTTCAAATCTATATTCAAATATATCCAAATTACCTGCAGAAACATGAAACAGCACAAAATATCAGTGTCTGGAAGAGGCACTCAGTAAAATAGGATTGAAAAAAGGAGTTTTCACTTCAAAATGAAACAGGAAGAACACTCCAAATGAACTCCAGCTCTGCTTCACACAAAGTTTCTGTCTCCAAGGGGATGCATTACCTGTCCAAAGGATCCTTTGCCTATTAAAGAGTCGATTTCATACCGATCCATCCACTTCTCCCCATTTTTCACAATATAGTCATAGTTGTCATCATCATATCCATCATTGTAAACCTTCCTCTCCTTCTTGTGACTGGAATCATCTCCTTGGCCCTGCTGGTGCCGCCGTTTTTTTTTTGCATAGTAAACCTGAAGGTGAAAAGGATGTTGGTAAAGAGGCACTTTTTTAGGATTATCAGCTCAACTAATTGCAAAATGAACTTTTATTAACCATCCTGTGGTGTTAAAATGCAGATTCCACCAGTGGAAATCCAAGACACCCTCTCCTGTTGTCACTCAAGTCGTTATTCCCAAGCAAATCTTGAGGAGTAATTGAGCAGATCTAAATAAATGAATTAATGGCACTGATCCCTGGAGTTCCCAGGGGGAAGAACAGGAGGAACATCCCAGTTTACACAGCAAAATGTAAATCCTGAGTACTCTGGAAACAAGAATCATCAGCTGATCTTTCCACAGCACTGGGAAATAAAGTCAGAAATCACCACAGAAATCCCTACAATTGCAGAACAGTTTGAAACCAACTGATGTTTCCTTGTATTATCCACAACAATTTTCTACTTTACATTGCCAATAATATTTAATTCCAAACACTTCAGCATTTTCCTTGGAAGTCCTTAGACACATTAATCAAGTTTTATAACATGGGCTCAGAGTGTGTTTGTGCCACTCACAATTCCTTATCATGCAACATTTGTTTAGGAAACAACAGAAAATAAATTCCAGGATAAAAGATTTCCTGTGCTGGCCACAAAGCAGGACTGACCTCAGTGTGGAAAACTGAGAGAAAACTTGAGTTTTCTGATCTCTTCATGGTGTTATTTGTAGAAAACACTCTAAATCATGTGCTGTAACAAACATGAACACTAAGGAGCCAGTACCTCATTAATATGCTTGTATGTTTTGATCAGATCTACGGAGAGTTTCCTCAGAGGAGCAGTGGCTGGATCTCGGAAGGTCTGGGGCATTCGCCTCTGGAATAGAGCAGGTCAGAAATCAGGGAAAATCAGGAATTAAAGATACAGGTACTACAACAAACCACAGGATTTGCCCAGCTGGAAGGACACACAAGGACCATCGAGTCCCAGCCCTGGTCCGTGCTCTGCCCCCTCCCTG
Organism: Pithys albifrons albifrons; assembly: GCF_047495875.1. Taxonomy (NCBI): domain Eukaryota; kingdom Metazoa; phylum Chordata; class Aves; order Passeriformes; family Thamnophilidae; genus Pithys; species Pithys albifrons. Next base: position 124,389,443 of record NC_092458.1, read on the forward strand.
AGGCACTGCCAGCCATGGGGAGGTGCCCTCAGTGTCCCCTGCTCTGCCCCCTCCTGAGGCACTGCCAGCCATGGGGAGGTGCCCTCAGTGTCCCCTGCTCTGCCCCCTCCCTGAGGCACTGCCAGCCATTGGGAGGTGCCCTCAGTGTCCCCTGCTCTGCCCCCTCCCTGAGGCACTGCCAGCCATGGGGAGGTGCCCTCAGTGTCCCCTGCTCTGCCCCCTCCCTGCAGGCACTGCCAGCCATGGGGAGGGGCCCTCTCAAGGCCTGGGCAGCCCCAGCTCCCTCAGCCTGTCCTGGGCACAGAGATCACAGAATCAGCAGGGGTTGGAAAAGACCTCTGAGATGATCAAGTCCAAGCTTTGACCAAACACCAACTTGCCCACCAGCCCAGGGCACTGAGTGCCACATCCAGTCTGTCCTTAAAACACCTCCAGGGATGGTGACGCCACCTCCTCCCTGGGCAGCCCCTTCCAATGGCTGATCACTCTCCCTGTAAGGAACTTCTTCCCAATGTCCAACCTAAACCTCTCATTTTTTTGCTCCAGTCCCTTCAGCATCTCTGCAGGAGAATCATCTTCCAGGAGCTTCCTGTCCCTGCTGTGCTGAGGAGACAGAACTGGACCCAGCATCCAGATGTGCCTCCCAGGACTGGGCAGAGGGGCAGGATCCCCTCCCTGCCCTGCTGGAAATGCTCTCCCAGTGCCCCCCAGGATTCCACTTGGCTCCCAGGGCTGGGCAGAGGGGCAGGATCCCCTCCCTGCCTGCTCTCCCAGTGCCCCCAGGATCCCACCTGGCTCCCAGGTCTGGGCAGAGGGGCAGGATCCCCTCCCTGCCCTGTTGCCCCTCAGGATCCCAGAGGGGCAGGATCCCCTCCCTGCCCTGCTGGAAATGCTCTCCCAATGCCCCCCAGGATCCCCTCCCTGTCCTGATGCCCCCCAGGATTCCCCCTGGCTCCCAGGGCTGGGCACAGGGGCAGGATCCCCTCCCTGCCCTGCTGCAAATGCTCTCCCAATGCCCTCCAGGATCCCCCCTGGCTCCCAGGACTGGGCAGAGGGGCAGGATCCCCTCCCTGCCCTGATGCCCCCCAGGATCCCAGAGGGGCAGGATCCCCTCCCTGCCTGCTCTCCCAATGCCCCCCAGGATCCCCCCCTGGCTCCCAGGACTGGGCACAGGGGCAGAATTCCCTCCCTGCCCTGATGCCCCCCAGGATCCCCCCCCGGCTCCCAGGACTGGGCAGAGGGGCAGGATCCCCTCCCTGCCCTGATGCCCCCCAGGATCCCCCCCCGGCTCCCAGGGCTGGGCAGAGGGGCAGGATCCCCTCCCTGCCCTGATGCCCCCTAGGATGCCCCCTGGCTCCCAGGCCACACTGCTGGCTCAGGCACAGCTTGTTGTCCACCAGGTCCTTCTCCAGCAGGTCATTCCCCAGCCTGTGCTGGTGCCTGGGGGTTTTTCCTCCCCATTTCCCAGTGACAGGAAACCTCAGGGCAAGTTTAAGCAACTCCACTGGAGAAAAGTTTGTTTCATGTTTGTTTTATATCAGTATTACTGAACTGATAAATGACCTGGAAGTTGGAGCTGCTCCTCCATCTTTATCAGTATCACTCAATACTTACAATGGTTGCTGAGCAGGAATTTCTTAATTCAATGACAAATTAAAATAAATCTCATTGAAGTGACCCAAATATAGTCTCACAAAAAGAAGTTATAAAAGAGTTTGTGCCTCTGAGACCGGACCTGCCCTCAGGTATCCCAGGAACCACCCCAGAAAGTTCCTGCTCTCCTTCCCAAATCCAAGAATTTCCTTGGAATTCCTTAATCTGACTTACAGAGGTTATTGGAACACACAACATTGGTGGATTTTGTTGGTTAAAAACAGGCTGTGGTTGAGGAATATCAGCAGGGCCCAGACTCTGTCCTGGGCTGGAGCTCTTGAGTTTTCCACCTCAGTGTGGAAGAATTCCAAAGTTCACACCAACATTTCACACATAAGATTGCTCAGATCTGAAAAGGGAGTTTTTAGGACAAGTCTTCATGTTTACTTTCTAATTTAGAAGGGAAATTAATTTTCTTGCTCTGAAATAAATCCAATTTCCACTCTGAAATAAACTCCCTGGTGAAAAAAATTTATAATCTGGTTTGCTGCTGCTCCTTAATTGTAAATAATTCAAATTCTGAAGGTTATTCCTCTGGTTCTTCAGTCAGTCCCTGTGGATTTGGACAGTCCCACATTCCTGAGGACTCACTGGAACCTGCAGGAACTTTTCAGCAAGTACTAAATTTGCTCTCTTTGGATCCATAAAGTTTGGGGTGGGAGAAGAAAAAGAACTGAGTTTTTCCCCTCCTTTTATACAGCAAAATTTGTACCATTCTCTTTTCTTTCCAAGAGATTCCTGCTCCCTCCTTCCTGCTGATGGAACCAAGAGGTCCTTACTCATCCTACACAACACACTGAAATTCTTTATTGGTGGGGTGATCCTGATTTCTGTCCTGGCTTTAAGGAATGTTCAGCCCCCAAAGGGAAGGGGAAAAAGAGATAAAAAACAAGAGGAAAGGGAAAGAAAACTCGTGTTTCATGAGCTTCAGTCTCTATCTGGTGGCCACACAGCAACACTGCAACTCAGATCTTCCTAAAGCAGGACCCAAACCAAAGAGGTGCTGGAATTCCTGTCTGAGAGACAAGAAGTGACTCTAATTACAATTATATGTGTCAGTAAAGACCCACAAAGAGCAACCAAGAGCCTCATTTACACCCAACACCCCTGAGAAAAACGTGTTTTAAGGGAACGGTGAGTTTAACTCAGGTGTGTTGTTTGAACCTGCACAGTCTTGGGGTTTGATGGCTAAAGGGACACACAAGATATTTCTCTCTCTTTGGACACAGGTTTTGTTACCTAAACAGATTGTTCCTTATCAAATGCATTTTATTTTGATTATGGAAATATATATTCTCTTCATGGGATGCTTTTATTCAGGGTTTTTTAAAAAAGATTTATTAAAAGAAGAGAGGAAAAAAATATAAATTCAGCCTGTAAAAAGAACAATTTTTTTTGTTAATCAAGAGAATAAACAATGAAGATTTTATAGTAAAAAGGCAACTTTGAGCAAGAATTCCAGTTGCAATGACTTATTTGAGTGACATGTTCCCACTCAGGACAGAGTCTGGTGAAGTCCAACCATCACCACCAACAATAATGTTGATCAGTTAATGGAAATAACTGAATTAAGGATTTATAAATGAATTAAGCATGTGAATTAAGGCAGTGCTGTTGTTGTGGTCAATAAAATCTCTGGCCAAGAGGTGGTGAGTCAAAGCAGGAATTGTGCAGGTGCTGAGTGATCTCAGATAAAGAGATAAAGAGCTCAGGATCAGCCTGACTTTAAATTCCAGGTGCCTCCTGAAAGCTGAACTGGTGGGATTTGCCACCAAAATCTGCCTGTGGATTCACCTCAACTTCTTGCTGAGATAAATCAATTTTCTGATCTTTTTGTGCTTCCCTGCAAACAGTCTGAGCAGCTGTGATGGAGACAAAGACCAGAAACACTTGCTTGGAGTTGGGACAACTTTTCAGCTCTTATCTTGATTTCCCATCAGGTTACGTTGAACTCACAAGATGCAACCAGTTAAAAATGGACAAAGAAATATTATTAAAGGGCAAAGATCCCAAAGGTCCCAACTTTTCTGCTCCTGGAGCTCATTCTGCACTCAGAGAGGGAGGAACACCCATGAAAAAGAGCAGGAACTTTTTAGGAAACAAAAAACTTTAGAGCAACTCCTGAAGAGAAAAGTCCAAAATGGAAGAGCTGGAAGTTTTTAACTGTAATTTAAAACCTCACACAGAAGTAAAAACCAAAACAATCTGCCTGTTTTTGGAGTGTCTTCCTGTTATTTGATCCTTGTTAATGGTGGGTTTGGGGAACAGTCAGAAAGCAACAGGTGCAAGAGAAGATTGTGTGAATAAAATTTTAAGGGTAACATTCAATATAAATATACTTATATATTATATTTTATATTATTTATATATTTAAATATTATATTATTTACATATATTTTATATACTATTTATATATATTTTAGTATAAATTGTTACTGTTTTCCAACCTTTAATCTCCAATAATGAATGACTTATAGAAGAGCAGAACATGGTCTGCAAGGCAGTAAAAATCAACCCCCAAACAGGACAGAGAAGGAATAAAAAGCAATAAATCCACACTCAAGGCTTGGCTTCCCCATCTGACTGTGAATTAAAAGCACTGCAGGGCCTGAGCCAGACACTCCTCAGAACAAAAGGAGTCAGGTACAGTGAAAAGAAAGACACAAAAATAACCTGAGAAATAGTAAGACAATTATTGAACAGAGGGAGATTCTGGGCAGGATGGATGGAATGAGGAGAGGGTTGACTTTGGCAGCAGAAGCACCGCGGCCCTTTGGCCACCAGAGGGGGGCTGGAGCTCGGGAAAGACTCTCCTCACCTGCAGCTTCCTGGGAAAATCCTTCTTGGCAGCCCTGGCTGCTCCAAGAGCCTGGAATGGGCCCTCTGGGAAGCCAAAGGGTTGGCAACTCGCTCTTAGTCAATGGTGGGCACTTGCAGCCAAAGAAGTTACTTTTAGGGCATTAAATAAGTTACTTTGGGGCTGTGGAAAGGTGTAGGACCCAAGGTGATCCCCCTGTCAGGAAAAACCAGGAAACCAAAGCTTGTGGAGCAATCCTTGTGTGTTTAACTGGATGTGAAACTCTCCATTGAAAGATCTTCCCCTTAAGGATTAAACCTCCTGAATCTGCCACAAGTCACCTTTTTCCTCCTCCTCTTTTTATCACACCTTCTCCAACAGACAATCAGCCTGTTCCTTTTGCTGCACATTAAAAACAGGATCTTCCTAAGGATAAGAAGCAGTGGAGCAAAGGAGGCTCAGGGGGCACCTTCTGGCTCTGCAATCCCTGCCAGGAGGGGGGAGCCAGGACAGGGGGTCGGGCTGTGCCCCAGGGCACAGGGACAGGAGCAGAGGGCACGGCCTCAGGCTGGGCCAGGGCAGGGGGCACAGCAGCAGGAATTGCTGCCTGGAAAGGGTGGGCAGGCACTGGCAGGGGCTGCCCAGGGAGGTTTGGAGTGCCCAGCCCTGGATGTGCCCAAGGCAGGACTGGCCATGGCACTCAGTGCCTTCAACCACAGGGAGTCAGTTTTATAACAAAGAGTTTGAATCAAGATGAACTAGAGCTGGAAAAGGGCAACTCTAAGAGAAAGAACAAGGAATTTGTTCAGGTCTACAGCAGATCTGACCCACAGAAGAAGATCTCAGGTGGATTTGTTTGTGCAGGTAAGATCAAGCATAAGTGCAATGAAAAGGCAAAAAGCCCCTGAGAGATCCCCCAGAGGCTCCCACAGAACCTCCAGTCCAACCAGGAATCTGGTCTGGAGAACTCTTGGTGGGTTGATGGGAGAAGGACAGGAGCTCAAGGGAGGACAGAGGCATGGAAGACAAGCAGTCACAAGACTTCAGTAAGTTGCCCACCAACAAAGCCAAGGGTGCTGAAAGGATAAAGAAGTGACAATTCTGAGCTGCTTGGGCAGAGGACAATAAAGACTTCACCGAGACAATCACAGTAAAATAGGACAGAGCAGAAGCCACAATGCAGAAACACCAAGCTGGAACTGGGAAAGGAAGAACACTGATGCTGTAAAACAGTGCTAGTGGTGCAGAGACAGCTGGACTGCCACCACCAGGGGCTCCAGCTGAGCAGCTCCTCACATGGATCACATCCACACAGCCTAAACTCCCTCCAGTTTGCTGTGTGGTTTGAAACCAGCACCAACCAAGCACCAGTGTAGGCAAAGCTCATGCAGGGGATGCCAGGCTGGAGCCCTGAAGGGCCTGGAAATGCTCAAGGATCCAGCAACCCTTGTTAATTAAAGGAGTGACCAACCTCACTGTGGAGGTTTGGGGGGACATTGAACCTAAAAAAGTCACACAAAACACCTTTGTAGATCCTCAAGCTAAAGAGTGTTATATGGGAGCAGATTTGTTCTTCCAACTGATTGGCTCTGGAAACAGAAACCCCCTTTGCCATTCTTTGTGGAGCCCTTGCCATCAGAGATCTCCAAATCCTGGTATCCAACATCCTGGCACTTCCTTGGCCATTCCCATCCTCTCTAATCCCTTCCTGTTCCTGCACAGTGTCTTCCTACAGCACCAGAGCATCTCTTGATGGTACTGAAGACTCTTCTACCTTGACCACAAGAACAGACCTGAATGTGGGAGCTGCCAAAGACTTGATCTCCATCCTCTTCACCAATCTGCACCAAATCTGGAAGTTCTCACCTACACACTTCCAGATTTTAAACTCTGGAACCCACCTGCCCTCAGGTCTCCACAACTGGGCTGTGCCACTTCTAAGAAACAACAGAATTCCCACTTTTCCAGAGAAACTGCAGCTCTTGTGGCTACTGGAACTGTGGGTGAGGGAGCCTTTTCACAGTTCTGGCAACTCCAAAGGAGGACAGAACAAACACTGGTCCTGGCAGCTCCAAACAGCCACCACCCTCCCAATCCTGTGTCCATTTTACCCCCTGAAACAGTAAGCAGTAAATCAGTAAACCCCAATGATAGCACAGATTTAGATGCTGGTTTTTTTTTAAATATTTTCTTGCTTAGTAATATTTTTGTGCAAATTTCTCTATTCCAAATACACCACCCAGAACCTCTGCATTGAAACACTGACCATTAAAACCAGTAATAAAGCAATTATATTCTAACGAGAAGCATAAAAATTAAAACCCCTCTTATTAAACTCTCTTTAGAACTCTCCACTTGTAGCATTTTCTTAAAATAAGAGGAGAGAAAGATTCTCTAAGTAGAATAATCACAATAAGAATGTGCCAGATCACAGAATGATAGAATGGATTGGGTTGGAAAAGACCTCCAAGGTCATCAAGTCCAACCCTTGGGCCAACTCCAGTCCCTTTACCAGATCATGGCACTCAGTGCCACGGCCAAACTCAGCTGAAAAACCTCCAGGGATGGGGAATCCACCCCCTCTCTGGGCAGCCCATTCCAATCCCTGAGCACTCTCTCTGCAAAGAATTTCTTTCTGCTCTCCAACTTCAATTTCCCCTGGCAGAGCTTGAGCCCATCGTGCCCCCTTGTCCTATTGCTGAGTGCCTGGGAGAAGAGACCAACCCCCACCTGGCCAGAACTTCCCTTCAGGCAGTTCCAGACAGTGCTGAGGTCACCTCTGAGCCTCCTCTTCTCCAGGCTGAACACCCCCAGCTCCCTCAGCCTCTCCCCACAGCACTTGTGCTCCAGTCCCTTCTCCAGCCTTGTTTAAAAACAACTTGCAGAAACTTATTTGCCTACTCATCCTTCAAGAGTCAGGGATTATTTAGTTAAAAAAAACTCGGAAAACTACAAAAATAAATGTCCTGATCCTGTAATTTGTGGTTGTATAACACATTAAGGTCAGGTCACACGTTATACTGGAGAGGGACTTGTCACAAGGGCATGGAGGGACAGGACAAGGGGAATGGATTCAAAGTGCCTGAGGGCAGGGCTGGATGGGACATTGGGAAGGAATTGCTGGCTGGGAGGGTGGGCAGGCCCTGGCACAGGGTGGGCAGAGCAGCTGTGGCTGCCCCATCCCTGGGAGTGTCCCAGGCCAGGTTGGACAGGGCTTGGAGCAGCCTGGGCTGGTGGGAGGTGTCCCTGCCCATGAAACTGGCTGATCTTTCAGGTCCCTCCCCACCCAACCCACACTGTGATGCCCTAGTTCTGCACCCACAGGAGGAGCTGTGCCCTGTGGAGCCCCCTGTGTGCCCCTCACCTGGTTGGTCAGTGGCAGTGGCTGCTCCAGCTGCTCAGCATAGGACAGGGCAGACACCTGCTGGTCACTGATGTTCTGCGGCCGCCGGTCACTGTACTGCCCATGGGAGTGGGACATCTGTCCAGCCATCTGAAGGCCAGCAGCATGGAAGGAAAACGATGGTGCAAGCCGAACAGATGAAGGTTTGCATGCTGAAGTCTCTCCTCCTGCAAAGACAAGGTGGGGCTTTAATGGCTTGAAAGGCTTTCCCTCTGTGTCCCCACCAGTGTTTCATACACAGGAGTTGTAGTACAGAGAAAATCCAGGAATTGTCCTCATGTGAGGATTAATAAAGGATGGGAGGCTGAGAGGGACAAGGGATAGAGGGACAGGAGAAGGGGGAATGGCTTCCCACTGCCAGATGGGATATTGGGCAGGAATTGCTGGCTGGGAGGGTGGGCAGGCCCTGGCACAGGTTGGGCAGAGCAGCTGTGGCTGCCCCATCCCTGGGAGTGTCCCAGGCCAGGCTGGACAGGGCTTGGAGCAGCCTGGGCTGGTGGGAGGTGTCCCTGCCCATGGTTGGAACTGGATGAACTTTAAGGTCCCTTCCAACCCAAACCATTCTGTGACTCTGATTTGCCATAATTTGAATTCTGAATTGTTAAGTGAAGTTTATATTTCCATGAGACTTTTTAGTTTTTGCTTATTATGTTTTATAGCAGATGTTGCAGAGCATCACAATAACAAGCCTGGAGAGGAGAAGCTCCAGGGAGACCTGAGAGCCCCTTCCAGAGCCTAAAGGGGCTCCAGGAGAGCTGGAGAGGGACTGGGGACAAGGGATGGAGGGACAGGACAAGGGGAATGACCTTAAGCTGCCAGAGGGCAGGGTTAGATGGGATATTGAGGAGAAATCCTTCCCTGGGAGGGTGGGCAGGCCCTGGCACAGGTTGGGCAGAGCAGCTGTGGCTGCCCCATCCCTGGGAGTGTCCCAGGCCAGGCTGGACAGGGCTTGGAGCAGCCTGGGCTGGTGGGAGGTGTCCCTGCCCATGGCAGGGGGTGGGATTAGATGATCTTTAAGGTCCCTTCCAACCCAAACCATTCCATGACTCCAATCCTTTGACATCTGTGTCAATTACAATTTGACAGGCCTTGTTTTCAAACACATGAATTTTGTGTGTGGATTCCACAACAGCCACAAAAACACACAAGTTCTGCCTTCCAGGGTTTCTCACAGCAGCTTTGTGGACTGACTGTACCAAAAGGAAACCAAAGACAGAGCTCAGCCTCCTCTTGTGGGGACACACTTTGGGGGTGGCTCTGGTGGTGCTGGGGGTGGTGGCACTGGATGATCCCAAAGGTTCCTCCCAACAGGGATAATTTGGGGCATTGCCCACCCTCTGGGTTTGTGCCTTCCTACAAACTGCCCCAAACAAAGGGCAGCTGCAACCTGAGAGCAGAATTATTGCTCAGGCTTCAATTTAGAAGGGAGGTGTTAACCAGGCAAGGGAAACCCCCATTTCCTTTCCAAGCAAAACCCTGCAAGGAAACACAAGCAGCAGAAACCAGGAGATGAACACAGGCCATCAATTTGGCTTTCTGAAAAATAACTATGTCAAGAAAAAAAATAAAGCTTGGAAAATTATCCTGGAGCATTGACTCGGCCCTGTCAGGGCACCAGGGAACTGAAATCAAACATCACTTTACACTGATTGCAGACAAACACATTCAAATAAAAAGCCAAAATACTGTTCAAACAGCCACACATGAGCAAGGCTATTTATAGGATAATTATTATGACTTTCAAAGGGGTGAAGGGAAGTCCTGCAGTGAAATACCCACTGACAGGGCACTGCTGTTTTCCTGCTAAAGCTCTACCAGAACACAAAGCTGAGATTTATGAGAACTCCTTTTTTGTGCCTCTGATAACATGGTAAGTATCAAGAGGGTCTTACAAAGGAAAATAAAATAAATTTCCCACTATACCATTTGAAAACTGCACAGAAAATGACTTTTAACTCTTGTGTCACATGTCCATTGAAATCTGAGAATCAGAGTTAATCTTTCCTCTCTAGAACCTGATAAATTCAGTGTACAGTTGCTTTTCAAGATACAGTCTGTAGGAATGGGTCAAACACCATTCAGGATCTCAACTTTCTGCTCTTTTAATTTCTGCTTTTCTGCTTAACCTGAAAAAAAAAACCATAAATCTCACTTAGCAACACGTTGGTGACTGAAGTAAAAGTCAAAAGAGTATTTAAATCACGTTGTCAAAAATACCATTAATTCCAAATTGGAGCCAGTTACTTTTGAAATATTTATTTCTTGTATTTTTTTACTCCAAGCCACAGGTCTCCAATACACAAATACCTGGCAAATTAAATAACTTAATACAAACAAATTTAACTTAAAAAAATTCTGCACTTGGATGTGACCCTAAAAAAAAAAAGCAGAAACTCAGATATAAACACCCAAAAATCCTGGTGGTGTGGGATCCTCATTTACCTTCTGACACTCTTAAAATCACAACAAATCTGAGGACAAACTGAATCACAGAATGGGTTGGAAAAGACCTCTGGAATCATCAAGTCCAACCCTTAAATAATGCACTACACACATTTAATAAGTTTAAACAAAAGTGAAATAAAGTAGGAAAGTATTATCAGTATAATTAGCCCACAAAAGAAGAGTTGTAATTCCAGTGTTTGGGTTCAGCTTGAAGCTTTCCATGTTTGTCCCTTCCAAGTCCATGGATTTTATTCATTTAAATTTTGGGGAGATGTGCAGTTTGTGCTGGACAAACAGGTTTGTTGGAGGGAAGTCACACACAAGGTGTGGTGTCCACAGAGGAGAATCCAAACCCCACCCAAGAGGCACCTTCTCCAAGCAGAACCATCCATGGGTTTCCCACCATCTCCTTGTCATCCTCCAGCCCATCAGGGTCTTGTGTCCTCATGTCTCTGGGATCATCTCTGGGATGATCTCTGGGAAACCCACCAGATCCCAGGGACATGAGGACACAAGACCCTGATGGGCTGGAGGATGACAAGGAGATGGTGGGAACTGACCAACTCCTGTTTGTGTTCTCACCCCAAACAAAGGCATTTTCCTCCTGTCCTGGTGATGGTGGGACCAACCAACCCTAAACCACCAACACCCACCTGGGGCAGAAGTTTAACCCCCAGGATCAGCAGCCAAGGAATTCCACCTTTACAACTTCTTCCTGTCACTGGAGTGAAGCCCCTGGAGTTCCCAGAGTTGCTGCTGGAAGGAGCCGGGGCCATCGACACAAACAAGTGCCCTGATGCAATCCCTGCCCTTTGCCACATCCCAGACTTTGCTCCCTGTCACCTGCAATCCCACCCAGGCACATCTAATCCCAAGGGAACACTCCGAACTGCCTGGAAACACCCGGGGACACGTTAGGAGCAAATGAGGGGAGGAGGAACAACCGGCAGGAATAGAAATCTTGACCTCCTTTAGTTTTAGGTCGAGGAGTCGCCCCAGAAATGGGGACCCACTAATTGTGTGCGCCCGTTAATTGAGGGTCACAAACCCTCTGGTGGCTGAGAGGTTGGTTTGTGGCTCATCTGGAGAGTTCAGACATCAAAAAAGGGATTTGTGGCTCATCTGGACTGTTCCAGACATCCAAAAAAGTGATTTCTGTGGCTCATCTGGAGAGTTCCAGATATCCAAAAAAGGGATTTTTGTGGCTCATCTGGAGAGTTCCAGACATCCAAAAAAGGGATTTTTGGCTCATCTGGACAGTTCCAGACATGTAAAAAGTGATTTTGGGTTCATCTGGAGAGTTCCAGACATCCAAAAAGTGATTTTTGTGGCTCATCTGGACAGTTCCAGACATCCAAAAAAGGGATTTGTGGCTCATCTGAGGAGTTCCAGACATCCAAAAAAGTGATTTGTGGCTCATCTGGAGAGTTCCAGATATCCAAAAAAGGGATTTGTGGCTCATCTGGAGAGTTCCAGATATCCAAAAAAGGGATTTGTGGCTCATCTGGAGAGTTCCAGATATGCAAAAAAAGTGATTTTTGTGGCTCATCTGGAGAGTTCCAGATATCCAAAAAAGGGATTTGTGGCTCATCTGGAGAGTTCTAGGGATGCCAAAAAGTGATTTTTGGCTCATCTGAGGAGTTCTAGACATCCAAAAAGTGATTTCTGTGGCTTATCTGGAGAGTTCCAGAGATGCAAAAAAGTGATTTTTGTGGCTCATCTGGAGAGTTCTACAAGTCCTCCAAGCATCACAGAAATGATGAAGTCCAAGCAGAAGAACAACTTTAGATTGTGGTTCTTGAAGAGTGAATAAATAAACTACATCTGTTTAATACAGTGGATTTTTTGGTACAATTTTGCACAGATTTGTAAGAACTCAATGCAGTTTTTCAAGCATTTTCTACCTCACCCATCTGAGATTCTGTTACTCCCAATTTGACCAGAGTCCATGTAACTCATGTAGACATTAAACCTCCTCCCCAAAAAAGCATCTTAAGGTCACCGAGTGGTCAAAGACATTTCTGGCCTTCTCCTGCCACCCAAAGCAGGGCACAGACATTGACCAGCTCAGGGTGAAGAGCTGCAGATCACTCTGCTCTACCCCAACAGGGGATCACTGTTCCCAAAAAATGGGGTGGATTGTGGTCAAAACCCAGCTGGTCACACCACAGGAAAAGCAGCTCTAGGGTAGGTTGGACCAGGTGACCTCCAAAGGTCTCCTCCAGCCTCAATGTTCCCACGTTGCTGTGCCACAAAAGTGACAGGATTTCTCTCTTGGAATCATCAGGAGTTGGTGGAGCTGCTCCACCAACTCCCTCTGCCATGTGGGACTGCACCTGAAAATCCCCACTGCAATGAGGTGGTTTCTCTGCATTTCTGTCACTCATTAAAACAGACTTTGCCTCTCAAAGTATCTCTGTGACTCTCTTTGTCCCTCTGTCACAGCTCTACCAACTATTCTATTGAGGTATATTCATAGTGAAAGATAAAAAAGGAGGCAAAGTCAGAAAAAATCATTAGAACTTTGAAGAAGTGACACTTCCTTAATATGCCTTTATACCAACTTATCTCACAATTAAAAATTAAACCCAAAAAAGAACCAGCTTAACCATTTTGACCCTGCAATTTGTCTTCAGGACTGACAGAAGAATCAGCAGCTGCCCTTGATTCCAAGACACCAGGAGATAAAGGGTCACCCTGTTGGTAACATCCCCTGCAACAGCCTCCCAAACACTTCCCTGCTGTGCAGGATGGGGCAGGTCAGAGCTGGGAAAGGCCCATCAAAATTTATTTCATACTTCTCCAAGTTCAAATGTAGGAACTCCCCATGTTTGAGAAGGTTCCTTGGGGGTTTATGGTGGCTGTCCCATCCCTGGGAGTGTCCCAGGCCAGGTTGGACAGGGCTTGGAGCAGCCTGGGCTGGTGGGAGGTGTCCCTCCCTGCCCATGGCAGGGGTGGCACTGGGTGATGCTGCTGGAGAGGCCAGAGGAGGCCCCAGGATGGGCAGAGGATGGAGCAGCTCTGCTGGGAGGAAAGGCTGGCACAGCTGGCATTGGCCAGCCTGGAGAGGAGAAGCTTTGGGGGGACCTCAGTGTGGCCTTCCAGGAGCTGAAGGAGCCACAGGAAAGATGGAGAGAGACCATTTCCAAGGGATGGAGGGACAGGAGAAGGGGAATGGCTGCAAAGTGCCAGAGGGCAGGGCTGGATGGGATATTGGGAAGGAATTGCAGGCTGGGAGGGTGGGCAGGCCCTGGCACAGGTTGGGCAGAGCAGCTGTGGCTGCCCCATCCCTGGGAGTGTCCCAGGCCAGGTTGGACAGGGCTTGGAGCAGCCTGGGCTGGTGGGAGGTGTCCCTGCCCATGGCAGGGACTGGATGGTCTTTTAAGGTCCCTTCCAACCCAAACCATTCTGTGTTTCTGTGATCTCAGTATGAAACTTTCTCCTCTGCACAATTAATTTCTTCCTGTTCTTCAACATTTTCCCTCTAAAGGTCATTGCTTTGACCTGAAATGTTTTGAGCTTCCTTTCCCCTCCTTCCTCTCCCTGTTTGGGTCCTCCAGCCACGTGCAGAGGGAGGTGGTTTCAGCTGAGTGAGAATCTGCCAGGAAACCCCAGAGAATAAAAGTGTGACCTGCCTCGTTCACCACAACGGGGGTTCTCCTTTCCACACTGAGCTCAGGAGCCTGTGGGCCAACACCACAGACCAAGCAAGGTGGTTCTCACTGCACAGGGCTGGCTCAGACTTCAAATCATTTCACACAGAATCACAGACTGTTCTGAGCTGGGACCCACAAGGATCATCAAGTCCAACTCTTAAGTCAATGTCCCACACAGGCGATTGAACCCATGACCTTGGCATTATTACAGCCAAGTTTTAACCAACTGAGCTCATCTCAGGGTCATTTCCAGTCCCTGCTCAGCCACCACAGATGGAGTTGTGTGCACCTTCCTCTTACTTCTGTATTTCAATCAGTGAACGTGAACAGAGCCCCAAATGTCTCCTCAGAGGAAACCCTGTGTCAGTTCAGGACCTGCACAACCCTCTCCCTTCACATCAGGTCCACCTTCTTTGGCAAAGTTAATTGTTTTGGAATGGGCTGATCAGAGAGGGGGTGGATTCTCCATCCCTGGAGGTGTTTAAGGTGAGACTGGATGTGGCACTTAAACACCTCCAGGGACAGAGAATCCACCATGACTTGATCCAACCCCACTGTGATCACCAGCCCAGGGCACGGAGTGCCCTGGGCTGGTGATCACAGTGGGGTTGGATCAAGGGTTGGATAAAGGGTTGGATAAAGGGTTGGATCAAGGGTTGGATCAAGGGTTGGACTTGATGATCTCAGAGGTCTCTTCCAACCCAACTGATGCTGTCATTCTATGATTCAGTTACTGTATGAAACCAGCCTGGAAAGGTGAGATTGATCCCTGCAATCCTTTAATACCCAACCACCTCTGCTCTATTAGCACATCCTAAACCAGACAGTCAAAAGAGACAAACACTTGTACCTTGAGAACTCTCTGTTCAAATAAACCCACACTGAAGACAAGTTGGACCCACCAGAGTTCTGCCTGAGCATAATAAATGTCAACCAGGGGGGGATTGTGGAGTTGAGAACAATCATCTTTTAAGCAACAAGCAAATGCCAACCTGAACTCTCAGTGAACTGCTGAGACATTCCCTGCCCATTGTCCCCATGCTGGGAGTTTAAAATGACCACATGAGAACCTGGAGGGACATGGATCTCACTCTACTTCTGAGAGAATCCAGGGAAAAGCCAAGAGAGCCCAGGGAACAAAGGGGAATTACCTGCAAAACAAACAATCCCGTTATAAACATCCCACACTGGTTCCTCCACGTTATTGTGGAGGAATTTTTAAGAATGGCCACTTCAGAAGTGACCCTACAATGACTATTCAGCCAAACTTCCCTGTACAGAAAAGCCAAACACTCTTCTCTCTCCCAGCAAAAGAAGCCCTAAACTTAGAAACACCCACCCTGTCAGATCCCATTCCCTGAGCCAACACACCCACAAATTCCTCCTGCTCTTCTCCATGGGCAGAGGGGACACAGAGCTTAGGAGGGCACATAAAACCACTCCTGGGATCTTCTCCCAGCCTGGAAGAGGTGGCTGGGCTGTTGTGACACTGCTGGGCCTGCCCTGGTTCTCTCTCCTGTGGCTCAGACCTGGGAGAGGGAGACATTGTGGGAAGTATTTTCAAAAAAAGCCACTCCAAAAATCACGACCAAACACTGGAATTCTCTCCCACAACAAGAGAAGGGAATTTCTAAAACTTATTTAATCCACTGACAACATTATATAAATCTGTATTTCATGAACTTATGACTGAGAACTCTGGAGAAACTTAGAGCTAAGAAAACGCTGTGAAAGTCAAACTACTTTTTTTTCTTTTTAATAAATGAAGCCTAAAATTCTCAGCTAAAACCTACAGGAAACACGAGTGCTCTCAAGTTTCAAAGTCAAAACTCAGCTGTGTGACACCTCTGCTGTCACATCTGTGATGAGGGAAGGTCTGAAAGCACCTCCAGCTCCACAGGGAAATGGAGAACTGGACCAATGGACAACCCTACTCAAAGTTCCACTGATGGACAGAGTGGAGTAAAGCACATCAAAATAAAGAGTTCTGTGCCCAGGAATTGGGAACCAGCAGAATCCTTGCCCAGCTTTCCTTCAGAGCCTCCCTGTCCATAAGTTATGATCCTGTTTAGCTCCATGAATGGCCTGTTTGTTTGGAAGGGCAGAATGGAAGCAGCACTGACTCAATGGGAGCCACACAATAGATCTTTTTATTGGCATTGTATTTAACATAATATCCCTTGACACCCTTCAGACTGTGCTCCCAATGAAATTATTCCTGTCTGCAGATACATATTCTATAGAGCACTCATTGTTTTTCTATCCTTGGAACTCCCAAATAACCATTTCCTTCTCCAATATTCTGAATTTTCTGCAGAAAAATGGGCAGACCTGGGACAAACACAGAGGGGTTCCATGACTTTTAATTTCTGATTTTGTATATACAGAATGTGAAAGACTTTACAAGCCAAGGGAGATGGAACAGCAGATAAATCTTGTGTTTTACAGAGGAGAAGCTTCACAGGTTGGGTACAAAACAGCTCCTTTTGGATACACTGCCCTCCTGTGATCCTCCAGCAGAGGAAATCCAAGGATTTAGAGAAGGAACAATCCCAAGTGTGCAAGTGGACACACAACAATATAGTGATTACTGAAGATCTGCTCCGTTTCCCAAGTTTTCCTGCCACATTCCTGCTCTTCATCCCAAACCACTGGTCAAACTCAGTCTGGCTGATGCTCCAACCCAAGGAGGGGGTTATTTATATTATCCCAAATGAGGGAGTGGAACTGAGAGCTCAGCAATTAATACTTTATTACTGAAGATTTAATAAAGCAGATTTCAAGAAGAGGCCTAACATTGGCTTTAAAACTGAAAAATAGAAATTATTCCCAATACTCTGAAGAATAAACCAGAGGCCACCCCTGACATATGTCAAGGCTGAGCTTCTGATGCTTCTTCTTCTCCCTTCCTACTAATTTATGTGTATTTTATGATTTTATGCAAGTATTTTAAGGTTTATAAGTTTATAAGGTTTATAAATTTATAAGATTTATAAGTTTATAAAGTTTATAAGGTTTATAAATTTATAGGTTTATAAGTTTATAAGGTTTATAAATAAGTTTATAGGTTTATAAGTTTATAAGGTTTATAAGTTTATAAGGTTTACAAGGTTTATAAGTTTATAGGTTTCTAAGTTTATAAGTTTTCTAATTTAATGAAAAGCCTGACATTTAAAAAGAGGGAATATAAAGGAGAGGGGGGGAAATGGAGATTTATTTTTTTATTATCATGGAGAAAGTTCCAAGAACTACAGAAACATTCAGGTTGGAAAAGACCCCCAAGATCATCAAGTCCAAACTTTGACCAAACAAATGTAACTCTTAAAGTAGAAACAAAGAATAAAGTGTGAATATTATTGCAAAGAAAGGCTTTCCAACAACTAAATTCCAACTCTGTGTCCATATTTCTGCTGGAATTGCCCCACCTGTCCACCTGTTCCCAGTGAAAACCACAAACACAAAACTGTTCATACAGAAAGTTCTGTCAAATTCAGTAAATAAGGAGAAAAATATTTTACAAACCATGGCAATCTCAGAAAACAACAGAAATTTGGTGACATAAAGTCTAAATTGAAGTGATTTCCTCCACTGAACAGGCCATAAAACAATCTCTAAACTCCCACTTCAAAAGGCTCCAAAAGCAAACACAAATTATACTTCATATTTTACCTTCTGAAATGCAGAAGGAATCAACTTTTCCCCACGAAAAGGTTTGTTTTATTCAAGAGCAATTAAATTTACCTCTGCTGGACCTGAAGTTTTCTGTCAAAATTAAAATTTCACCCAAGTAAAAATCAGATTTAAGCAAAAATGAGCTGGCGAAAGGAATTTCCACCATTACCAGTAAATGCCAGGTGGTCCCAAAACTCAGATATATGTTGATAGTTGTGCTAAGAGGAAGGGGGGAAAAAGGAAAAAAATATCGGGGAATGTAGCTGGATTTAATTAAATAATTCATTAACCTTCCAGTCAGTTTGACTGGGTTGGATAGAGGGAATGTGAGTAGTTATGGAAAGCAAGCCCAGGAATTGGACACTAAGGAAGCCAGAGGGAGAGGGACAGAACTGCAGGAGGTGAAGGGATCCAGGACTGAACAGGAGCAAAGGCACTTTGGAAAGCAGGGGAGAAAAAGAGAGGAAAAAAAAAAAAGAAACAGCTCCAGATGCAGATTTAGGCAGCAGAATATATTTTAGGATCAGATTCCCCAATATTCTTAGGCAGGAATGACACACAGGGAGGGAGAAAAGCCTGGCTCAACTTACAGCCCAGGGGTGGGGTGGGTTCTACCCGGGGGGGAAGGGCTGCAAAAACCCCTTTTTTGAAAGGTGTGTCTGGTCCATGAATAGAATATTCCATATCCACACCGGCCCCAGATCCTTATCTCGGCCATGGCACTGCCAGGGAGGGCACTGCAATCCCAGCCCGCTGTGCCAGGGAGGGCAATGCCATCCCAGCCGGCTCTGTCAGGGAGGGCAGTGCCATCCCAGCCGGCTCTGTCAGGGAGGGCAGTGCCATCCCAGGGAGCTCTGTCAGGGAGGGCAGTGCCATCCCAGCCACTCTGTCAAGGAGGGCAGTGCCATCCCAGGGAGCTCTGTCAGGGAGGGCAGTGCCATCCCAGCCGGCTCTGTATGGGAGGGTAGTGCCATCCCAGCCAGCTATGCCAGGGAGGGTAGTGCCATCCCAGCCAGCTGTGCCAGGGAGGGCAATACCATCCCAGGGAGCCCTGTCAGGGAGGGCAGTGCCATCCCAGCCAGCTGTGCCAGGGAGGGCAGTGCCATCCCAGCCAGCTGTGCCAGGGAGGGCAGTGCCATCCCAGGGAGCTCTGTCAGGGAGGGCAGTGCCATCCCAGCCGCTCTGTCAGTGTGGGCAGTGCCATCTCAGCCTGCTCTGTCAGGGAGGGCAATGCCATCTCAGCCGGCTCTACCAGCGCTCCTCAGCCGTGCCCTCCTCAGCGCTCCGCCCACCGAGAGGCGCTTTAATTAAGAAATAAATAAATGAATAAAATAAATAAAATTAACCAGAATAATTCAGTCGCCCAGCGGGGCTGTGCTGGAAGCGCTCGGAGCGGGCGGGTGGGATGGGATGGGATGGGATGGGTTGGAATGGGCTGGGCTGGGCTGGGCTGGGAGGTGCCGGTGCCCATCCCGGTTTTCCCGGGAATCGCTTCCCCGCGCCCCAGCAACAGCGCCTCATTAGCATAGCCCGCCCCGGCCCGCGCGCGCTGATTGGCGGGCCCGCGCGGCGCGCCGGCCAATGGCAGCGCGCTATGCAAATGCAGGCGCGCAGTTGCCAGGGCAGAGCTGCCCCCGGCCGGCCAATGGGAGCGCGGTCCATAAACAAGGAGCGCGATTGAGCTTTGTCACACTCGCCAGGCGCTGTTAACACTTTCAAGTTTAGGGCGAAATTAGCTCCATCTCCCGAGGATCAGCCTCATGTTCTACATTTCACCCCCACAGCAAGGGCAGGGCGGCGCAGCCATGATACGCGGGATTATGGATCAGGATTCCAACTGCCCTGCCCGGCTCCGGGATGCCTTCGCCGGGGCTGGGATGCCCAGGAGCGGATCCCAGCGCTTCCCAGTGGGAGCTCGCTCGGCCGGGATCCTTCCGAGGGCTTGGAAAAGCTGGAAAGTTCCCTTTCCCTGCCTTAAGTCAGGTCACCTCCTAAAATTCCAGGCGGCTACTCCTGTCCTTCCCTTTCTGAATTTCTCCTTAATTTCTGTCTCATTTGCTTGGTTTCAACCTTAAAGAAAGAGCATCCTTTATTATGATGATCATTATTATTACCACTATTATTATTCACCCCCCTGGCAGATTTTAACCAAACGAATTCCAGCTCCTCCACCGCCGCTAAAACGACTGAGGAGGCACCGCACGAGAAATAAGCCCATTTTTGCCACCGCTTTAAAGGAAAATCGGGTTTATCTGCCAGCACGTTTGTCCCTGCGTGTCCGTGCCTGGGACCGGGGGGCTCCATGGAGGAGGAAGGAGCAGGGCAGCCACCGCTTCCAGGGCTGCTCGGGAGGTCCCTTCCCACGCGCACACGGATGTGGGAATGGCAACCCGGCGTCTGGAAAGGCAAAGACTGACAGACTTACTCTGGAAGCCGCTCCGGCAGCTCAGACAGTTCCCCGGGTCCCTCTCTACGCCGTGGCGGCCGCAGCGATGCCGCGCATGTTTTACTCCCACTCCCCCAGCCCACTGCGATGTGGAAGCGCTGCCGCGATTCCCTCACCTGGGAGCGGGGTGTGGGGGGGGTGCTTCCTGTTCTCCAGAGCCTCTGGAAGGTGCCTGGCACTGGGAAGAGACACCTCCTGCCCAGGTGCACGGCGGGGACAGGCTGGGAAGCGCCCCGAGGATGCTGACGCTGCTCTGCCACGGGAGCGACGGGACCTTCCATGTGCTGCTCCACCTGGGGCAGGGATAACGAGGGGGAAGATCCCGCGCTCCCCATGGATCCCTCTGACACTCCAAACTTTTCCCATCCCACCTGGGGCAGGGATAACGAGGGGGAAGATCCCGCGTTCCCCATGGATCCCTCTGACACTCCAAACTTTTCCCATCCCACCTGGGGCAGGGATAACGAGGGGGAAGATCCCGCGTTCCCCATGGATCCCTCTGACACTCCAAACTTTTCACATCCCACCTGGGGCAGGGATAACGAGTGGGAAGATCCCGCGTTCCCCATGGATCCCTCTGACACTCCAAACTTTTCACATCCCACCTGGGGCAGGGATAACGAGTGGGAAGATCCCGCGTTCCCCATGGATCCCTCTGACACTCCAAACTTTTCACATCCCACCTGGGGCAGGGATAACGAGGGGGAAGATCCCGCGTTCCCCATGGATCCCTCTGACACTCCAAACTTTTCACATCCCACCTGGGGCAGGGATAACGAGGGGGAAGATCCCGCGTTCCCCATGGATCCCTCTGACACTCCAAACTTTTCACATCCCAACCACAGAACCTGCTTTTTCCAAGTTCCACAGCCTGGTGCCCACAGGGATTAAAAGTTTTCCCGGCTCCCTCCTTTAGGAAATGTAACAACTTCACTCTGGAGCTTTTATGGGCAGGAAACTTGGGAAGGATTTGCTTTGGTGCCCCGAACCACACGCAGCTATCTCGGCCGAGCACAACCCTCTGACACACACCCCAAATCAGGGCCATCCACTCTTTATCTCTGAACCAAAACACTGCTTGTCAGTCGGGTCCCAGCACGGCCACCCAGGGAGCAGGAGCAGCGTTATCCCAACATTTTCCAGGCAATCCCGACCGGACTTGCAGCACTCAACCTTCTCCTGCTCTTGCTCCACTGTCCTCCCACAGAAACACTTTTATCAGCTGTTCACTCCGAGTTCCTCGTGATGGTGAAGCCTCCAAAGCGAGCAGGAATAACACTATTCACAATTCTCAGCGCAAAACTAATTAAAGTTGAATAAATTACCTACATGGCAACATGTCAAAGAGGTGGAAAACACAACGTATTTTATCCCCATTCAATACCTGGCCTCAAGTTTAAACTTTCCTGTTCACTCTTCCAGCTGAACACAAATACTGGGATCATTTTTAAAGCTCTCCTTTAATCTGTTGTATAAACAGATATGTATTAAAAAAAAAAGAAAAAGAAAAAAAGGAAGAATAAATCTTTTCCTACGCATACAAAACCATCAAGGGAAATTACTTGAATTATTCTATTTCCCATTTGTAGTTAGTGAGGCACAAGATATATTTAAACAGTTGGTAGAGAAAAAATGGGAAGCATCTCCCGTATCAATGTACAGCCAACATGCCAAAGCATTAATGTCAGAGCTAAACAAGGCCTGAATACATCATGTGCAAGAGCCTCACATGATATAAATTATTCAATACCTGACCAAAGAGAACAGCTTTCAGGAGAGAGGGGGAGGATCTCCAAGTACTTTTGTAGTTTGAATACACAGAGTGTCAGGAATTGATGCACAGTCTTTCAGTTAAATCATCACGTGGGGTTCCAAAGTGTTCCACTGGGTTCTGCCTGTCCAACTCACGTTCTGGTGCTCACCATAAAGGCAGATTTCATTTAACACATGACAATTTTAAAATAAGACCAACTGTAAAACCAGAATTACGTGTGTATTTTCAGATTTTCCAAGCCCTCCTTCCACACCATATTGGTATCATAAATCTTTTTACTTTACTAATTCCAAACTGTCTGCCCTACACCTGATTTGGGATTGCTCTGCTGGCAAAAAATTAACACATCACACACCTAATTGGTGGCAAATAGAAGCTTTTAGAGGACTTACAGAGAGGCTTTTTAAGGAAAAAAATTGAGCTACAAGAAAAATCTACTGTAATAAATTACACCTTGGTTATGGGGAATCTGCTGGTGTGAGGATTCCAGGGAATTCCTTCAATGGCTGATCTCAGGGATGAATGTAAAGCAGTTCATTTCACTCCCAAGTTTATGGCACACATTTAGTTTTGGCAACAAGCAGAGCAGTTCTGTTGCATGGGGAGACATTACATTGTTTTATACTCTGTATTAGGAACACAAATTCTGCTGGAGTTCCTATAAACCACAATCCTTCCCAACTCCTGGGCTTGCTGTCCTTGTTAATCCATATTATGGTCCATAAAAAGAACAACACTGAAGGTTTTCCCTCACTCCAAAGTAGCCTGGAAGCACCAGAACTGTTCTGTTAAATCCTCACAGGCTGTAAATTGGAACTAAACCATTTCTCTGCTGGGATCTCAGTGATTTGGTAACTGATATTCTGACACCTGCTTTTCACAGCACAGCCCTGACCAACTCCATTCACACTTCTCAAGGCCTTAAACAATAAATCACTGCCCAGTAAAAAGTTTTTATATTTCCATCTCTGCCCTGCTGCTCCAAAACCAAAAATCACAGCTAAAAAAATCACAGCTAAAACCAGAACTAATCCCAGGCCTTCACAGGCACACTCAAACCTCCCAGTTCCAAAGCACTTATTTGAAAGACCAATTTCCTGCCTTTGTAGTAATTTCTGTATTTAGTATATACACTTTTAAGTTTAAGTAATTACTTCTTTTGATTTGTCTCATCTTGAAGTAGGAACTTCCAAGGAGAAAAAAACTTAAGTGTGGTTGAACAGACTTGGAGCTCAAACCCACTAAAAACTATTGATGCCAGACTTCATTAATCCAAACAAGATGACCCCAAAGTGAAGCTCACTGGAAATTGTATTAATTTCTGTCAAGTAACAAAAATTTAAAAAAATAAAATTTTAATCTGAAATGAAACAAAAAAAAGAAACAAACAAAAAAATCATCCACAAAACAAACAAAAAACTGTGACTATTCCTTTAGGATAATACTTTGATTTAAGAAAACTACTTTTGAAATGTAACTCCTACTTCTCCTTCTAAGGCTTTACTGTTTCCAGAATAAACTAAGCAGGACTTACTAAAAAATTACAACTATTAAAACTGGGGAGTTTTCACACTAATAATAATAATGATGATGAGAGCAACACTATTCAAGTACCAGAGTGATGCAAATTTAAAAACTTTAAATTTTGTCCAACTCTCACAGGATCCCAGAATGGTCTGGATTGGAAGGGACCTTAAAGATCATCCAATCCCACCCCCTGCCATGGGCAGGGACACCTCCCACCAGCCCAGGCTGCTCCAAGCCCTGTCCAACCTGGCCTGGGACACTCCCAGGGATGGGGCAGCCACAGCTGCTCTGCCCAACCTGTGCCAGGGCCTGCCCACCCTCCCAGGAAAGGATTTCTCCTCAATATCCCATCCAGCCCTGCCCTCTGGCAGCTTAAGGTCATTCCCCTTGTCCTGTCCCTCCATCCCTTGTCCCCAGTCCCTCTCCAGCTCTCCTGGAGCCCCTTTGGGCTCTGGAAGGGGCTCTCAGGTCTCCCTGGAGTTTCTCCTCTCCAGGCTTGTTATTGTGATGCTCTGCAACATCTGCCATAAAACATAATAAGCAAAAACTAAAAAGCCTCTTGGAAATATAAATTTCACTTAATTCAGAATTCAAATGCAAATTCTGGCAAATCAGAGTCACAGAATGGTTTGGGTTGGAAGGGACCTTAAAGATCATCCAGTTCCAGCCATGGGCAGGGACACCTCCCACCAGCCCAGGCTGCTCCAAGCCCTGTCCAGCCTGGCCTGGGACACTCCCAGGGATGGGGCAGCCACAGCTGCTCTGCCCACCCTGTGCCAGGGCCTGCCCACCCTCCCAGCCAGCAATTCCTTCCCAGTATCTGTAACAAAAGGAAATCTGAGGAGGTGGTGAAACACCTGGTTTGGTGTTTGGGTTGGGTTTTCTTGCCTCCAGGAGGTCCAGAGGGAGAGGAGGATTCCACCTGAGGGAAGAGACCTGAGTGTTTCTAAAGAAAGGTGATAATATAATATTATTGTGATCCAAACCCTAAACACAGAAGGAATTCTTCAATCTCCAGCCAACAACTGACTGTGTTCTGGGGGAAGCTCATCCCAAGTTCAGTTCAGAGCACAAATGTTAATGAAGTTCTGATCCCGAAGGCTTCCAGTTCTTATGGAGTTTCAAACACAACTGTGCCCTTGGGCTGGGCAGGGAATAATCCCAGTTCCCAAGCACCTCCTGAGCATTTCCAGCACCACACAGGGCTGTTCTGCCAGGCAAAGGAGCCACCACCTCCCACCATGGCACAATACAAAGTGAAACCCAACCACACAAACTGGTTATCTGGAAAAGGGAAGCAGAGAAATGGGACACCAGCAGGACACCAACCAGAGCAATTACAATCCAGTCTTTAAGATAATAGGACTTTCTGTCACTAAGATGCTGAATGAGGTTGCCCAGAGAGGTTTTGGCTGCCCCATCCCTGGGAATGTCCCAGGCCAGGTTGGACAGGGCTTGGAGCAGCCTGGGCTGGTGAGAGGTGTCCCTGATTAATGATCTCTGGGGTCCCTTCAACCCAAACCATTCTGTGATTCTATGAATTTGGGGAGGAAGCATAAAACAAGCACAGGATCTGCCACCTGTGGGGTATTTATAAAAGAAACACAGACCCACATAAATCACCACCCTCATCCAGTGGCTGCCACTGGGCCCAACTTCTTACCAAGTCCATTTATGAGTTTAAAACCAGAAAAAAAGACCAATATTGTTTATGGTGCTCCAAAGCCACTACAAAACCCCAAGGATTTGGTGCAGAATGAGCAGAAAACCCCAAAGCACCTGCTCCTGCTCTGCAGCCCCAGCAGTTGTGCCAAGCAGTGGCGACACACGAGGCTCAGATCTGCCAAAGCATCTGGGCTGAGAGCAACACGGTGTTGTTCTCTGGCACTGCTGCACCACTGAGCACAGAGCTGTCTCCAAATGTCACTCCATCTCACACAGGCTCCTCAAGACCTTCAGGGATGTGTAGAAATGCTACAGTTCTTAGAAGCTCCAGGGAGCCCCATTGTGTCCAAACAGAAGGTGCCATAAAGGACTTCCCTTCTTTTTCTCTTCCTCCGCCCCACGAAAGGACAAGGGGAGACTTCCCAACACCTCTACAAACAAAAGGAAGTGAAGTGGGAAAATTGGCATAATTTGTGAGAGGAAAGCATGGCAGACTCTTCAGAGTGCCATGGAATTGGGCACCTTTAGCCAACAGTCCAAAGTTTTGAAACATCCCCAAAGATTAAATGATTTTGTCAGGGAAGTTCAGCTCAGGTATTATAAAAAACTTTTCCCTGCAGGAGTGGTCAGGCCTTGGAATGAGTGTCCCAGGGAGGTGGGGCAGTCCCTGTGTCTGGGAGTGTCCCAGAGGGGTTTGGATGTGGTCTTTGGGGACATGGATTAGGGGTGATCCTGGTGGTGCTGGTGGGACTGGATGATCCCAAATTCCAGTGCCTGACAACCCTTTCAGTGCAGACATTCCTCCTGATGTCCAAGCCAAACCTCCCCTGGCACAGCTTGAGGCCTTTCCTCTTGTCCTGGAGTTGCCTGAGAGAAGGGGCTGATCCCCACCTGGCCACAACCTCCTGTCACAGGCAGACCAGACCCTGCAGCCTTTTTGTCTCCTCAGAGGGGGAACAGGACAGGATTTCATCTCTGAGGCCAAAAGCAGGTCAGGCACCCAGAGCCACACCTGGAATTGTCCCTTCCCTTGTCCCTGCACTGAGGACACCAGAAGGAGCTGGAGAAAAGTCTCCCTGAGCCAGAGCCAGGGAGGCACCCAGAGCCACACCTGGAATTGTCCCTTCCCTTGTACCTGCACTGAGGACCCCAGAAGGAGCTGGAGAAAAGTCTCCCTGACCTCCAAACTGTGATGCTTTTCCACGGAGCATCTTCTACAGATGCTCCCAACAACCTTCTGAGGCATTTCTTGCTTTCACAAACTGATCAGCTCATGCAAATAGTTCCTATCTTTGAGTAAGGCAAGACAGGCCTCTGTCAAAGGTCCCATTAATCCAAAGGTGCAGTACCTGTCTAATTACGTGGTCTTTGATGAAATTCAGATGATTCATTAGGAGCTAATCTTGAAAGGAGGCCCAATACTTTGTTTAAGTAGCCTGCTACACAACACACCAATTCACTTTTCTCCAAATTGATCAAAAGACTTATCCAGGAGGGAGATTAACCATCTTCCTAAGGGTTTGCTGCAGCTTCTTGGAAAGATGAAGCTCCTGCTAATCTGTTATGGAGGATCACGTGGATTTTGGATGGCCAAAAGATACAGCTGATAAACCTGGATCCTTGGGAAGAAGAGTGGGACAAAGTAAAGCACGGGGTTAAAACACTGTAACTACAGAGCAAGTGTATCTGTGCAAAGTGTTTCTGGACAGAAGGAACTCCTGGCTGGGAGGGTGGGGAGGGGCTGGGATAGAATTCCCAAGAAATCTGTGGCTGCCCCATCCCTGGGAGTGTCCCAGGCCAGGTTGGACAGGGCTTGGAGTAGCCTGGGCTGGTGGGAGGTGTCCCTGCCCATGGCAGGGGATGGGATGGAATTCCCAGAGCAGCTGTGTCTGCCCCATCCCTGGAAGTCTCCAAGGCCAGGCTGGACAGGGGTTGGAGTAGCCTGGGCTGGTGGGAGGTGTCCCTGCTCATGGCAGGGGGTGTGATGGAATTCCCAGAGCAGCTGTGGCTGCCCCATCCCTGGAAGTCTCCAAGGCCAGGCTGGACAGGGGTTGGAGCACCCTGGGCTGGTGGGAGGTGTCCCTGCTCATGGCAGGGGGTGTGATGGAATTCCCAGAGCAGCTGTGGCTGCCCCATCCCTGGAAGTCTCCAAGGCCAGGCTGGACAGGGGTTGGAGCACCCTGGGCTGGTGGGAGGTGTCCCTGCCCTTGGTGGCAGGGATGGCACTGCATCATCTTTAACGTCCCTTCCAACCCAACCATTCCAAGATTCCATGGAAAGTAAGAATTCCCTTCTCTTCTCTACCAATCCCATCCCAGAAAAAACAAAGAGGATTTTTCATTGATATTTTTCAGGCCATAATTCATGGAGCTACAGGACAGAAATTACTCCTCAGCTGCCTCAATACACACGGAGTGTTCACAGGAATCCAACACCTGGAGCTGGAGGGAACAACTTCAAGGCAAGGACGTCACTGTGGATCTGGAAGTGTTTTCAGCCCCAATCCCTGCTCGAGACCAAGTGGGCTCCCAAATTCTATTTCAGGAAACTGCCTCTATTGAAGCACTGGAGTATTCAGCTGGCTCTGTTCTGGTGGCACTTCTTCTGAGCAGAGAGTGTCAGGATTTTTGCATTTGGATGGCAGCCTGTAGAGTCTGGATTTCTCCCAAGAAAAAATGAAGTTTTGCTTCTTGCCTTCCCCTGGAGCTCCACATGCCTCCAGACATAAAAGAAAACACCAAACAAACAAAAAAACACAACAACTACTTTTTGCCTTTCTCAGGATCCAAACAGTTGTTGCCTGGGGCCTTTTGCTACCAGAATCTTTGCAGGAAAACAAAGCCAGAAACAGAATTTAAACTGCAGGTGCAGGAGCCTCACTGGAAAACTGACCGACTGATTTGGGTGTGAAACAGCTTTTTTGGGGAAGGAAAAGCTCTTTTCTTCAGGAAACAAGTCATGAAGACCCCCAAGGTCCACAAAGTCAGCCTGAGCCAGAGGACAAGAACAACCTGACAGACACAATTTCACCAAAGATGGAGGAAAAGCTGAACTTTTGCAGGAAAGCAACACAAAGTTCTCCCGTGCTTTGGAAGTGAGAAGGAAGCAAAGGAGTATTCCTGCAGCTCCAGGTCAGGAAAAGGAAGCTGCCAAACTGGAGAGAACCTCCTTCCAACCAGCACACCAGCAAAGGTGCCATTGGGAACCCAGTTTTGTGAAATCCTTGGAGTGTAGAGCAAGGAAGAGACATCAAAAGGCACCGTCCAGGAACTGCTGGTTGAAGATTTTGGGCTGGTCAACCTGTTTCTTTGCAAGGTTTGAGAGAAATTAGAGCTCTAACAGACCCTGGCACAGGGATATTAAAGGTCAGGGACACTGAGGATCACCAAGGACAAAACATGGACATGCCAAGATCTTCAGGAACTGGTCCAAATTAAAGCACATTAGACCACCTGTTATTTGTTCAGTTATTTATTTATCATAATTATCTTAATGTTGGAATCAAAGTTCTCCTTCAGCATCTCAGGTTGTCCAGAAATGTGGCTGCCTCATCCCTGGGAGCGTCCCAGGCCAGGTTGGATAGGGCTTGGAGCAGCCTGGGCTGGTGGGAGGTGTCCCTGCCCATGGCAGGGGGTGGGATTGGATGATCTTTAAGGTCCTTTCCAACCCAAACCATCCTGGGATTCTGTGACCTCAACAGGCTAATTTTGAGAAACTGAATTTTGGAGAAAACTCCAGAGGTGTGAACATTTAAGCTTAAAGAGAAACCCTGATTATTTCTACCAAGCACCAAAACCACCCTTGAGCTACAAACCATGGACAGACCATTTCACTCAGTTAACTCTCCAGAACTGATTGCTTGGGTTTGCAGCTGAAAGTTCTAGAAAGTCTGAGTTAAGAAGAATGAATCAACTACTAATTATTGCCTTTTTTACAGCCTTTAAGAACCCAACACATGCCCCTCTAAAGCCTCATCTTAACATCAACCTCTGCAACACTCCCCAAAGTGAAGCTGTAAATGGAAGTAGGAGGGACATCCTTTTCTTCTCACAAATATTTTGATAAGCTTGAGTGTGTGAAATATTTCAAAGGGCAAACTCCAAACCTGCACAAGCCTCCAGATTACTGGAGGGCACAAAACTTGGTAAACATACTTGGTGGGGTTTATACAATTTATTATGTATTGTATAAGCTGATATAACACACGTAAGGACCATTCCACACCTACATGAGGATACCACCAGCTTTATATTCAATCCAACTCAAGGAGAAGGATCTGATGTACTGAGAGACATTAACAAGTCAGAACTCAGATTAAATGGCAGCAGAACTGTAGATGATTTTACTAATATATAAAACCTGCAGAATCAGCTGACTAAATTTAGGCATATTCAGGACCTTGGATGGAGGAACATAAAGATGGATGACAACCCTACTGCTGATAAGGTGGACAAACCCACTTCATGGGCTTCTGTAATTGCTGGGGGGTGTGGGGGGATCTCCATGGAATGCCAGAAACAGCTTTTATTCCTCTGGAATGATGAGACAGCCCTGGGGAACTGTGGACTATACAATGATTACAATTACAATGATTCTTCTCTACCCAAAGACCTCAACACTGCCAACACAACCAGGCAGAAACCACCACTTGTGTCCACAAACCAGGCAGGACTGAAACCAACTTCACCCACCTTCACAAAGCCCACCCTTCTGCTTTATTTCCTGGCAAAGCACATCTGCTGATCCCTCTGCATGACACTGGACAGGGAACACAGAGAAGGGGCAAGTTCACCCCAAAACACTGACCTCAAACAGGCAAGATGACAGAATCTTAACATCAATTCTCCGTGCCCCTGTGGGACAAGGCAAAGTGCTGGGTGGGTCAGCAAACCTGAGACTGGATTCTCTGTTCACACATGAAGTGGATTCACAGAATCATAGAATGGATTGGGTTGGAAAAGACCTCCCAGATCATCAAGTCCAACCTTTGGTCCAACTCCAGTCCCTTTACCAGATCATGGCACTCAGTGCCACGGCCAAGCTCAGCTGAAAAACCTCCAGGGATGGGGAATCCACCCCCTCTCTGGGCAGCCCATTCCAATCCCTGAGCACTCTCTCTGCAAAGAATTTCTTTCTGATCTCCAACTTCAATTTCCCCTGGCAGAGGAAGTTCTGCAGAGAATATGGGCAGAAACTGAAGTGGCACAAGTCTAAGTTAAGCCACTGTTAAGCTTGGCTAGTGATAGGGCTGGTCTAAACTGCTCAGTTTAGGGTATTCTCCCTGGAAAGGGTGGGCAGGCACTGGCAGGGGCTGCCCAGGGAGGGTTGGAGTGCCCAGCCCTGCAGGTGCCCAAGGCAGGACTGGCCGTGGCACTCAGTGCTCTGGGCTGGGGGACAAGGTGGGCATCGGGCACAGGGTGGGCTGCAGGGGCTGTCAGGGCTTTGCCAAGGTGGGCATGGGGCACAGGGTGGGCTGCAGGGGCTGTCAGGGCTTTGCCAAGGTGGGCATCGGGGCACAGGGTGGGCTCCAGGGGCTGGCAGGGCTTTGCCAAGGTGGGCATCGGGCACAGGGTGGGCTCCAGGGGCTCTCAGGGCTTTGCCAACCTCAGGGATTCCATGGAACACAAATAAAGCCAGTCTGTGTGCAATGGAAGGGCTGCATCCCGGGATGTGTTTCAGGAATGTCAGACTTTAGATGTGATTCTTAGAAAGCTCCAACAGCTCCTGGACTCTCGCCCGTGCCAAGGCCTTGGAAAGAAGTTCCCTGTGGATACAAACCAGTGGCTTTCCCCATGAGAGTCACCTCCTCACTCCTGATTTTCCTCCAAAACTTCCCAGCCCAGGCAAACAGGATGAATCCATGGCCAGTTTGCCCCCAGAAGCCCAGGGAACAGGACACAAAAGCTGTACAAGGTGGGGCTCAGAGCAGCCACCCCCTGAGCCAGGAGATCAACCAGCACAATTCCAAGGCTCCAAAGGCAGCTCCAAAGGCATCTCACCACCCAGGAGAACCTTCACTTTGGACTCCCAGACTGAGCTCTGCCATCACAGGGGCTGTTTTCATTACAGCTGCTCCTGGGATGGCTTTAAGGCTGCACAAAGGCTCTGGGTTTGCAGTGGGATGTTCTCCTCAGACCTTGGGCATTCTCAGGGCACTGACCAACCAGCCTGGAAATGTGCAGTATTTAGTAGGAGTTAATATTGCAATTCTTCATCTGAATTTTTCTTGTTCAACAATTTTCCTCAAGTCTAAGAGAGTCTTTGCCCTCAGAAATAGGTAACAGAAATAAATTTCAGCCTTGCAATGTAAGTGCTGCAGCAGCTACTCAGTTCATTACAGAGAAAGGTCCTCATCACATCCTTTGCTGAAAATTAAGTCCAAACATTTTTAAAAGAGGGCCACATGCAATGGGAGACAAAATGAATAGAAATTACTTTTCCAAAATATTAAAACTATATATAATGACAGAGGCCTCTAAAGACTTTCTGGTTTCCATGCTCTGGTTGTTCCTGAGTAAGGAAAGCAGCATTCTCCATCAGGCTATAATTCCATGTCCAAACCCTGGAACAGGATTTTTTGTCATTTGTTTCCTCTTAGGTGAGGGCTGAGGCTGAAAACTTAAACCTTCAACACCACAGGTACTGAGCCATTTTGGAGGAGGGGAAAAAAAATCCCTTTTCTTTTAAATAGGCAACTTCTTTTTAAATATGGATGCACGAATCTAACTTTAGCTGTCCAGGTTTTCACATTCCTGCTCTCAAATACAGAAAGTGGAGCATTAATTTAGTCTCTTGACTTCAAGGTTATCATTCATTGAGGTCAATGACTCCTTCTGTGAGAAGCAGAACTGCACCCAACTCCTTCCTGGCTGCTCCTCACCCAGCCCAGGCACAAAGGCAGCACCCACCACTCCTTCCTGCAGGGGTATTTATCTGTGGAAAACCAGTGGTTAACCTGCAAACTGCCAAGTCCTCATTAGCTGGTTGTATTTAAACCCTCCCCTGCTAATGAGCAGCCCCGTCCTGTCCATTATTCTATCGGTGTTTGGGGTTTATGTCCAACTCCTGCTTGGCCAAGAGCTGAATATCCAACAAAAACTGCCTGAAACACACGGGCCAATGTGAGAACAGGTGAGTGATGGATGGATTCCAACTGGAATCAAAGTCCCACACCCCAAACAGTCCCAGCCCGTCCCGTGCTCCAGGAGGGAATCAGCCAGACATTTGCTCCCTCCCAGCCAGCTCTGGGTTTGTGCCAACCCCACTCACCTCACAAAAGGCACTCCAGGTGTGCAATTACTGCAGAGGAACCAGAGGAAGATACAGGTAAGAGATCAAGTGGTCATGTCATGTCCCAGAGAGTTTCTGGAATTCCCTGGGAAAGCTAAAGCAGCTCTGAGTGAACCAATTCAAAGGCAGAGCTGGGGGATGTAACAGGTGAAAACACAGAGCGGCAACATGGACAGAGTTTCTCTGGCTACACAATAACAGGAGTTTTTCTGCTTTGTCCTGTGGGTTTGTTACTACTGACACATATAAAAACATTCTTTAAAATGCTACAGGCTCAAAGAAATCAGTGGCTGAAATAAGAGGAATATGAGACATGAGAGACACGTCCTAATTCTAAACTTTCAACATAAAAACCCAACACCTGAACAGTTGCAGCCTGGAAACCCAACCCAAGAACTTCCCACAAGTCTTTATTCTGGATTTGTCATATTTTAGTAAGTAATACATTGATTATTTAATTGCTCTTGCACTCTTCTTATTGAAAAATATTGGACTGCCTTTTTCACTTTGCCAAATGTGAACACTTGTTTTCAAAGTTGTGTTACTCTGTTTTCCTACAAAGGTTAAGAAAAGAAGATTTCAGCTTTTCAAAAGCTTAAAAATGAGACAACTCAGTATTTTTAGGTACATACTGCTTGCTGATTATAAAAGTCAAACCCAGAAAACTGTCATAGAAATAAAGGGGGTTTATAAGGAATCTCCATAAAGAGGAAGGGAAAAGTACCAGCCAACCACTGGGGTTGCAGGAGCAGGACAAGATGCAGCAACAACTCTGGAATATGAACTTTTAAACACAAGATGAATCTTTGCTTGCAGGAACACAGCACAGCCCTAAATTTGCTGCTGCTACACCATAAAAAGGGAACATTGCTGGGATAACTGGAACTACAATCATAACTGCCTGGCTCCTTCCCTTCCCAACATGTCCTGGAGAGACTTTCCAAGTACAAAGAAGTGAAAAATTCACCTTCTGAAGAAAATTTTTTGTCACAAACCCCATCCAAGGGCATCACCTGTGTCATCACCACATGGACAAGCAGGTCTGAAATACAAACTTGGCTTTCTCTACAACGAGCTGACCCCCAGCTTTGCTTATTGCAGAGTATTTCTGGGAAAACCAGTGTAAATCCTGAAAAATCTACAAGGAAACATGGAATCACAGAGTCAGGAAGGCTGGAAAAGACCCCTAAGAGCATCGAGTCCAACCAGCCAGCAATAGGACAAGGGGGCACGATGGGCTCAAGCTCTGCCAGGGGAAATTGAAGTTGGAGAGCAGAAAGAAATTCTTTGCAGAGAGAGTGCTCAGGGATTGGAATGGGCTGCCCAGAGAGGGGGTGGATTCCCCATCCCTGGAGGTTTTTCAGCTGAGCTTGGCCGTGGCACTGAGTGCCATGATCTGGTAAAGGGACTGGAGTTGGACCAAGGGTTGGACTTGATGATCTGGGAGGTCTTTTCCAACCCAATCCATTCTGTGATTCTGTGATTCATTACCCAAACATTGCCAGGGCCACCACTAACCATGTCCTCCAGCACCACATCCACCATGGGCACTCCAAACCTCCCTGGGCAGCCCCTGCCAGGGCCTGCCCACCCTTTCCAGGCAGAAATTCCTGCTGCTGTGCCCCCTGCCCCTGTCCTGGCCCAGCCTGAGGCCGTGCCCTCTGCTCCTGTCCCTGTGCCCTGGGGCACAGCCCGACCCCCCCATATTCCATGGTAGAATCCCAGAATCATAGAATGGATTGGGTTGAAAAGACCTCCGAGATCATCAAGTCCAACCCTTGGTCCAACTCCAGTCCCTTTACCAGATCATGACACTCAGTGCCACGGCCAAGCTCAGCTGAAAAACCTCCAGGGATGAGGAATCCACCCCCTCTCTGGGCAGCCCATTCCAATCCCTGAGCACTCTCTCTGCAAAGAATTTCTTTCTGCTCTCCAACTTCAATTTGCCCTGGCAGAGCTTGAGCCCATCGTGCCCCCTTGTCCTATTGCTGAGTGCCTGGGAGAAGAGACCAACCCCCACCTGGCCAGAACTTCCCTTCAGGCAGTTCCAGACAGTGCTGAGGTCACCTCTGAGCCTCCTCTTCTCCAGGCTGAACACCCCCAGCTCCCTCAGCCTCTCCCCTCTTCCTTCAGAGGATTGTTTCCCCCCGTTGTGCTGGGGTTGATTTGGGGGTTTGGGGTGGGTCACCTTTCAGGGAAGTGAAGGGATACCTGTTATACCAGAGAGTTTATTCACCCCAGAGAAGCTTCCACCCTTCAGCCAAAGGTAGTTTAGACACTACCAGGAATCTCTGCTCAGTGACCCTCAGGAAACCTTCTTGGAAATGCAAAAGAATCATCATCAGAAACCACAAAAACCTCTCAATTTCAGGTCTGAGCTCTCACCACTTACTCTGAACTTCAGCAGAGTCACCACAGGACTCTTGTTACTGCCCTGCAAAATAATCCCTGCCCAGTTCTTCATTTTAAGGCAGGCAAACCTGCTTTATTCCCAGCACACCAACAATGGCTCTCCTGATCACCAGAAAAGTGAAAATAATTTCACTGCTCCAACTTCCAACGTGTCAAAAGCCTGAATCAGAATCAGAATAAGAATCACAGACTGTTCTGAGCTGGAAGGGACCCACAAGGACCATCGAGTCCAACATTTAAGTCATGGCACCACTGCTTGGAAACAAAGAATTTCTGCTGCAGAACACAGAACTGTTCCCTAAATTTCAGAATCTTGTATGTATTTCTATTCTTTGAGCTCATCATTCTACAAGCTCAACACCACCAGAAATTCTGACCAAAACTGAAAGTGCTTCAGTCTGAAGTTTTAAACAGCAACATGAGACTCAATTCCCTCAAACCCTACAAGGCACCATTTCATACCATTATGAATTCATTATTATTCATTATTATTTCATCCCCCTTTCAGTTGTGGGATGAAACACTTTCAAAACATTTGAGTTACATTGGAATCTGTGACTACCAAACAGAGCTCCCCAAAATTGATGGGCCATCAGAAGATTCAATTTGGAGACTTGAAGCTTTTTTCTCTAGATTTAGATATTCCACCCAAATAAAATATAACCTTTGGAATAGTTTGTGTTTCTTCTCTTCTTTGCCCAACCTGATTTTAGAATCCTTTAGACCCACTTTCACTGGAGCCACCAACACACAACTCACAAACACCCCAGTGGGATGAAGGATGTTTGGTTCTCCCTGAGTGAAATCTCCACTTGCAGCATCTTGGGTTTAATCCAAGAGGCTCCCTGTAAATATCCCCTGCAAAGCTGTTTATGCAGGAACAGCTGATGCAACTGGAAACTGTCAATCAGGAGATGAGCTGGATGCACACACGTAAATCTCCCAAAGATTCCTGGGCTTTTAAAGCTGAACAAGCCACCCAAAGATGTGTCTCTGTGTGCTTGGCTGTTCCAGCCCCACAACTGCTCCAGGAAATGGCTTTGGGGTGTGAGAAATTCCACCAACCCCCTTGGAGAAACTCTTATTTTATTCTGTTTCTGCAGAAAATATGAAGTCTATTCCAGCAAAACTGTAGCACTAAAAACCATCTATCAAATCTTGTCTTTGGAGGATTTGGATTATGCTTTAGGACTTCCTAAAACATCAATTTTAAGAAGGGCTGGAGAGTCTTTTTTGCACAGGAACCAGCACATCTTCAAAACCAACACCTTTTTTTTTAATTTTTTGTTCAAAAAAATAAAAATTAAACCCACAAATAAACCACCAAGCCCAAAACACAACACCCAACAACTAAACCTGGTCTAAAGATTTCTCAAGGACTGGGTTTTTACTTGCATAAAACTTGGAAAAGTTTTCCACTCAAGGCTTTATGAACCCTTTCCATTCAAGGAAACCATTTTCTTCCTGGGAAGAGCAAAGTTTGCAAAGCTGCAGAAAGAGTTTTCAAAGGGCAAAGAAAATATTTCGAAATTCTACTTATTTTGGAACAGCATCATTTTGGGAGGTGCAGAGAATGGGAGAGGGACAAAAAGCAGATGAAGAAGATCAAGTATTTCCCCTTTCAGAAAGCCTGGGAGAATGAGATCACCTGTATGCATCGTCTTCTTTCAAGTCTCATATCATCCTGGGGGGTTGTGGGGACAGGGGGAGTCCAGCAGCAAACAACTCTGCAAAAGGAACACAAAAACAGGAATAAATCTCCATTTTTTTGGAGCCACGGGGCCTCAGCCCAACCCCAGCCCTCAGGAATCCCCACGGAGCTAAACCAAAAAGTTCTGACAGAAAATGAAGTTTTTCAACTCTAAAAGGAGAGACATTACAAAGATTTTTCTTCCATTGGTATCTGTTGTTAGAAAAATTTAACCAAATTGTCAAAATTTCAAGGATTAACTTAAATTTCAAGTGGTCATTGAACAGTGATGAAAATTAAAGTTATGAAAATTAAATATGTAGATTTTTGCAGAAACTCAGGACAGGATTTATAAAACACAACTCAACTTGTGGGATTCTACTCAATCAGTAAGCAAAAAATGCACAAAAATCCAGGAATGTAAAGGTCCATTTTTCCTCCTATCCTGATGGAATTCAAGTAGGGCCAAATTCAAACACACTCAGAGAAATAGATTAAATAAATCTCCATTTTTTTGGAGCCACGAGGGCTCAGCCCAACCCCAGCTCTCAGGAACCCCCACGGAGCTAAACCAAAAAGTTCTGACAGAAAATGAAGTTTTTCAACTCTAAAAGCAGAGACATTACAAAGATTTTTCTTCCATTGACATCAGTTGTTAGAAAAATTTAACCAAATTGTCAAAATTTCAAGGATTAACTTAAATTTCAAGTGGTCATTGAACAGTGATGAAAATTAAAGTTATGAAAATTAAATATGTAGATTTTTGCAGAAATTCAGGACAGGATTTATAAAACACAACTCAACTTATGGGATTCTACTCAATCAGTAAGCAAAAAATGCACAAAAATCCAGGAATGTAAAGGTCCAATTTTCCTCCTGTCCTGATGGAATTCAGGTAGGGCCAAATTGAAACACACTCAGAGAAATAGAATTACACTTTCTGTAACATAAAGATGTATAAAAACATGAGTTTCTAGGAAGAAAACTCCAATAGAAGTTGAAAAGAATTACAGGATTATGTTAAAAAAATAAAAATTAAACTCCAATAAAACACCATGCCCAAAACACAACACCCAACAACTAAACCTGGTCTAACCATTTCTCAAGGACTGGGTTTTTATCTGTTCCCCACAAACTATCACTGGTACTCTGCAACTTATGGAAACACCAAACCCACTCAGAAATTACTGAGGATTTCAGACAACTCTGCAAATTCCCAACCAGCTGAAATTGGACGGTCGAGTTATTACTATTTAAACACCTCCTGAAATATGGAACTTCCAGGAGTGTGTCCAGCCAACAATGCACTCAGACACTGCAAACTGAGCAGAAAAAGGCGCTGTTTGCTCCATTTCCCCCAACACTGAGTGTTTAAGCTCAGCCCAGACCCTCCTGAGCCCAGCACAGACCCTCCAAGCCCAGCCCAGACCCTCCAAGCCCAGCCCAGACCACCCCAAGCCCAGCCCAGACACCCCTGAGCCCAGCCCAGACCCTCCAAGCCCAGCCTAGACCCTCCAAGCCCAGCCCAGATCACCCCAAGCCCAGCCCAGAGTCCCAAGTCCAGCCCAGACCACCCCAAGCCCAGCCCAGACACCCCTGAGCCCAGCCCAGACCCTCCAAGCCCAGCCTAGACCCTCCAAGCCCAGCCCAGACCACCCCAAGCCCAGCCCAGAGCCCCAAGCCCAGCCCAGACCACCCCAAGCCCAGCCCAGACCACCCCAAGCCCAGCCCAGACCCCCCTGAGCCCAGCCCAGACCCTCCAAGCCCAGCCTAGACCCTCCAAGCCCAGCCCAGACCACCCCAAGCCCAGCCCAGACCCTCCAAGTCCAGCCCAGACCCTCCAAGCCCAGCCCAGACCCCTCCAAGCCCAGCCCAGACCCCTCCAAGCCCAGCCTAGACCCTCCAAGCCCAGCCCAGACCCCCCTGAGCCCAGCCCAGACCCTCCAAGCCCAGCCCAGACCCCCCTGAGCCCAGCCCAGACCCTCCAAGCCCAGCCTAGACCCTCCAAGCCCAGCCCAGACCACCCCAAGCCCAGCCCAGAGCCCCAAGCCCAGCCCAGACCCTCCAAGTCCAGCCCAGA
This sequence comes from Pithys albifrons albifrons, assembly GCF_047495875.1. Lineage (NCBI taxonomy): Eukaryota > Metazoa > Chordata > Aves > Passeriformes > Thamnophilidae > Pithys > Pithys albifrons. The sequence goes on from NC_092458.1 coordinate 124,427,953, forward strand.
CCCTCCAAGACCAGCCCAGACCCCTCCAAGCCCAGCCTAGACCCTCCAAGCCCAGCCCAGACCACCCCAAGCCCAGACCAGACCGCCCCAAGCCCAGCCCAGACCGCCCCAAGCCCAGCCTGCCCTCCTGCCACCCCCCTCGCCTTGCCCTTGTGCCACATAATGGGAATCACAGAATCATAGAATGGATTGGGTTGGAAAAGACCTCCGAGGTCATCAAGTCCAACCCTTGGTCCAACTCCAGTCCCTTTACCAGATCATGACACTCAGTGCCACGGCCAAGCTCAGTTGAAAACCCTCCAGGGATGGGGAATCCACCCCCTCTCTGGGCAGCCCATTCCAATCCCTGAGCACTCTCTCTGCAAAGAATTTCTTTCTGATCTCCAACTTCAATTTCCCCTGGCAGAGCTTGAGCCCATCGTGCCCCCTTGTCCTATTGCTGAGTGCCTGGGAGAAGAGACCAACCCCCACCTGGCCAGAACTTCCCTTCAGGCAGTTCCAGACAGTGCTGAGGTCACCTCTGAGCCTCCTCTTCTCCAGGCTAAACACCCCCAGCTCCCTCAGCCTCTCCCCACAGCACTTGTGCTCCAGTCCCTTCTCCAGCCTCCTTGCTCTTCTCTTCTCAGTTGGGTTGGAAGAGACCTCTGAGATCATCAACCCTTGATCCAACCCCACTGTGATCACCAGCCCAGGGCACTCTGTGCCCTGGGCTGGTGATCACAGTGGGGTTGGATCAATACATGGTGGATTTTCTGTCCCTGGAGGTGTTTAAGAGGACACTCAGTGCCACATCCAGTCCCTTCTCCAGCCTCGTTGCTCTTCTCTGGGAAAGGGTGGCCAGGAAGACAAGGAACAACTCATTTTGGGGCACATGTTGTGGTGGTTCTGTGGGTACTTTATGAGCAGGTGAATTCTTGCTGTTGTGGCACTAAAAGAAGGGGAAAAACTGGCCATGCCCCAGCAGGGATTGGGTTTTCCCTGCACAGAGCCCCAGAGTGGCACTGGCACAGCCACAGCAGCCAAGGATGGCAAGGCTGGGGAGCACGGCCTGAGGGTACACAAGATCCTACAAACCTGAATCCCTTCAGTTTGTGGAAAAGGTTTGGTCTGGTGCAATGCTGAGTGTCACACACGTCACACACCCCGAGCTTGGGCCCACCAGTGTCTGGCAGGGGCAGCCCCAGGGACTGGGGGAGGGAAAAGAAGAAAGAGCAACTCTTATTTAAACAGACAACCAACAGAATCCCAGAATGGTTTGGGTTGGAAGGGACCTCAAAGCCCACCCAGTGCCACTCCTGCCATGGGCAGGGTCACCTCCCACCAGCCCAGGGTGCTCCAAGCCCTGTCCAACCTGGCCTGGGACACTCCCAGAGATGGGGCAGCCACAGCTGCTCTGGGAATTCCACTCCAGTCCCTCCCCACCCTCCCAGCCAGCAATTCCTTCCCAATATCCCATCTAGCCCTGCCCTCTGGCAGCTTAAGGTCATTCCCCTTGTCCTGTCCCTCCAGCCCTTGCAAATGGTCTCTGTCCATCTTTCCTGTGGCTCCTTCAGCTCCTGGAAGGCCACACTGAGGTCCCCCCAAAGCTTCTCCTCTCCAGACTGGCCAATGCCAGCTGTGCCAGCCTTTCCTCCCAGCAGAGCTGCTCCATCCTCTGCCCATCCTGGGGCCTCCTCTGGCCTCTCCAGCAGCTCCATGTCCTGGAGCACCAGCTCTGTCCATCCTAAGTCACAGAGCCACTGTCCCAGTTGGGAATCTCTCTCTGGCCAACACACACCAGTCCCTGTTCATGCAGCTCAGGGACACCCAGAGCACAGGGAGCCTCTGCCAGCACCACTCCCACCCCAGCACTGCAAGGCCAGTCTCAACACCATCCCTGGGGGGTTTAACCTGAGCTTGGCCGTGGCACTGAGTGCCATGATCTGGTAAAGGGACTGGAGTTGGCCCAAGGGTTGGACTTGATGATCTTGGAGGGCTTTTGCAACCCAATCAGTTCTGTGAACACTGACCCAGCTTGGTTTAAACAGACACAGTCTCAGGAAAACAGCTGATTTTCAGCCCCAAACAGATTGTGGAGGGTTCCAACACTGTCTCCTGCTCATTCCACAATGGGAATGGTCACTCCTAAAGCAGCTGGAAAGGTGAGGACACAGACCTGAGTTATTTCAGAATTTAAAAGACACTGTCAGAGCCACCAAGACCAAGGAAGAGCTGCTGATGTGACAGAAAGTCCTTAACAGATGATCCAGAGGGAATCAATACACCCACCCATGTCAGGGCTAACCAGGAAAACACATCCATCCCAAGCCAATGCATTTCCTCAGTCTCCTTCCAGCTCTCCAACAGTTATTCCACTCAGGAGAACTCCTGTGGAATTCAGGCAGGTGTCTGGTGGAGATCTCCACAACACAACAGCGACATTAAAACACCTGCAGAGCCCAAATCCGCTGAGTTCCTGTGACTGTGACAGGATCACAGAGACACAACATAAAAGGGTAACAAATCTGGGGTTTTTTGTTAAATAGATACAACCCAATTGCATCCAATGGCTGCAGGGGGGGCACATTTAACCCATTTACTGAGGGTCTTCTGCATTGCCAAGTTCTTACAACCAGAAGGCCTTTTAGGCTGCCTGGTTTAGATAATAAATTGATGGTAAGAGGAGGCAGGAGCAGATCCTGCTCATCACACAGTCTGTGAGATCATCAGAAGAGGAATCCCCTCAGCAACCACATCTACTGGGCTTCAAGAACCCAGTTTCATCTTCCTACTGGTGTAGGACAGAAGTGAATTGGAAATAAAGGAGGAGAGGAAGGAAGAGATGCAAGAAAGGTGTTAAAAAGCAAATTACTGAAAGTGGCAGAGCAAACAGAATAAAAGTTGAAGTCTTTAATTTAAACAAAGAGAGTTCTTAGAAATCCACCATGTCTGAAGCCACCACACTGAAACTTTACCTCGTGCTTTTATTTCCTTTTTTAATCACTGTTGCTTTCTGCTCTCCATCCTCCCTGCCCACACAACACTCTCCTTTGATCTCCCCAAAACGCAGGCAATGGAATTACTCTCCAGAGCCACTCTGTGCTCAGGAGCAATTCCAGGTGCAGAGTCACAAAATGTTTATTCAGACAGGCCAAAGGTGCTGAGCACGTTTCATGCCAAGCTCCACTGTGGAGATGGTGACTCTGAGTAAGATAAACCCTTCCTGTCTCTCTGACTTTTCCTTACCCCACAAGCCTGTTGGGCTCTTGGAGGGCTGCGTCTGATTCCCTGAATTCCTTGGGAGCATCCACTCCTTCCTTCCAACACTCAGTACCCAACACACATCAATAGGTGCACTGCAGATCAAAGGTGCTTTCAGAGCAATCACACTTCTAAAACCCCAAAAGTGAAAGTGCAACACCATTACTGCCATTAAAATTTAATTAGAAGGGAAATCTGCTGGGGAGGGTTTTACTTTTCACATTTTACTAATTAAAGCACTTCATCCAGAGGTTTATTTTCCTCATTCACTGTCACTGTGTTACAGGATTCAAAAGGGCACCTTTTCAGGACTAATCACTGTGAAGTTCTTCAAGTTTTTTCTGGGTGCAAAGATAATTTTGTGATTTTTCGAGTCCCACTCATGAAACAAGAGAGAAATCCCTGCCCATGTCATGGCTACACACGAGCTGAACATAATTCAGGTCACTGACCTTTGCTGAGCACCAGGCCTGTTGCTACCAACATAAAATATAAATACTTGCTCAGAAACAAACCATTTTTTATTTATTTACTGGGAAAATTACCCCATTAAATTGGGATTATTAACATGGTGGAATATAATGGATTGGGATGTCTGAGCCAAGCACAGGCAACCTGTGGTGCTGCCTGGCAAATATTCACCAAAATATTATTTCAAATACTGCCCAATAAAATGCCAACTACAACCAACACTACTGGAATTCACAGTAAATAAATAAATCTCAACTTCCAGGACTGGTGAGGAATTCCAAAATTGTTATTTTTCCAGCACATTCAGTGTGTGCTTTTTGTTACCAGGGAAATCCTGGGTGTTTAATGCACAAATTAACACAGAAACTAAACACACACATTCACTGCTTCTGTTCCACTTACACCCAACATATGTGGTGATCTATATAAGGAATAATTCATGGGAATGAAAAAGGGAAAAAAAATGGACTGCTCTGCACTGAGTTCTGCTTCACACAACAGCTCAGGCTCAGCTGCAAAATCCCACCAGAAAACTCAATGCAGGTGATGGTTCAGCAGGAAAGGCCAAGATATCCCCTCCACCTTCCTGGTCACCTGCAAGGAGAGGGGACAGAGAAGGGTCCAGAGGCTGGAGAAGGGACTGGATGTGGCACTGAGTGTCCTCTTAAACACCTCCAGGGACAGAGAATCCACCATGTCTTGATCCAACCCTACTGTGATCACCAGCCCAGGGCACGGAGTGCCCTGGGCTGGTGATCACAGTGGGGTTGGATCAAGGGTTGATGATCTCAGAGGTCTCTTCCTACCCAACTGAGAAGAGCAAGGAGGCTGGAGAAGGGACTGAGAGAGTGCTCAGGGATTGGAATGGGCTGCCCAGAGAGGGGGTGGATTCCCCATCCCTGGAGGTTTTTCAACTGAGCTTGGCCGTGGCACTGAGTGCCATGATCTGGTAAAGGGACTGGAGTTGGACCAAGGGTTGGACTTGATGATCTCAGAGGTCTTTTCCAACCAAATCCATTCTACAATTCTGTGTTTCAATATATTGATCACTGGGCAAAACACAAGGAATTTGTGGTCAGAATCACCTTTGTTGTCTTCCCAAAGAGGGCACAGATCCTTCTCCAGATTTAAGTGCTGGGAGATTGTGAAAAAGTGTTTTCATTGAAGCAACAACTACATCAAGACTAGAGAATCACAGAATAATGAAACCACAGAGTGGTTGGGTGGGAAGGGACCTTAAAGAGCATCTCATTCCACCCCCTGCCATGGGCAGGGACACCTCCCACCAGCCCAGGTTGCTCCAAGTCCTGTCCAACCTGGCCTTGGACACTTCCAGGGATGGGGCAGCCACAGCTTCTCCTGGCAAAGGTTTTAAAACTCCCAACTTCAGGTTTTAAACTTCTCAATTCGATACGAAACAATAATTTCCTTCTCTTGAGTTTAATCTGTGTGTTCAGCAGAACTCTGGGCACAGTCACCTTCCCTGAGCCATGGGGCAAACATTTTCCTTCTTGAACATGGAAAGAGACTGTTAAAAATTTGGCAAGAGGGTGTTCTTGGGCCTCTCTGGTGAAAATGGGTTAAAACTTGGTTGTAACAATGCCAAGGTCATGGGTTCAATCCCCTGTGTGGGCCACTGACTGAAGAGTTGGACCTGATGGTCCTGGTGGGTCCCTTCCAGCTCAGAACAGTCTGGGATTCTGTGGAAAGTCAACAACCAGCAAGACTGAGCTCAAACCAGACTTCACCCACACCCCCCTGACCTTCCCAAGGAGGGAGAGTGGACAGTGCTGGACTGAAAACTCCACGAGTTTCCAGGATGGGCAGAGGATGGAGCAGCTCTGCTGGGAGGAAAGGCTGGCACAGCTGGGACTGGCCAGCCTGGAGAGGAGATAGAGAGGATGCTCATGGACCAAAACACACCTCACCATTATTTCTCTTGTACTCTGCAAAGGGTTTTCAGAGCTCCAACAGCACCAGTTCCTCTGAAGAGAAAGAACATCCTGTGAAGGACTATTTCCCTCTTTGCTGAATTTACAGCACGTGGTGCAGGAAGCCATCCCTGAGGTGTGAGAACATGGGGAAGCAGCTTTGCTGAAATCCCAGTTTCTCACCCAAATTCAGAGCTGCCAAAGGAGAGGAGCAGGAATTTCTTTGGAGCAGCAGCAGCTTCCCTTTCACTGCTGCTGGGATGGGATGGGGACACTCAGCACTGCCCTGGGAGCAGGAGACACCCAAGGCATTGTTATTTATCCCAAATCTGGGCCATGCAGATGTGCAGCAGGAACACACAGGGCTGTTTGGGCCACTCCTGGGGTCAAAACACCCTCCAAGTGCACCTAAAACACACCAAAGTGTGATCTTATCACCCACAGACCCACAGGGGGGTCCCACCAGTTTGAGTTCAGACCTCAGAGTGCAATTTGAGTCTGTGAGATACCTGATTTATAAGATGCAGTATTTTTATCCTTTTATGAAAAGAAATGCATCACTTCTCAAACATGCACTGCTCTCCTGGCACCTGAAGGAGCTGAAGTGTTAAATTTATAACTGATCCATGCACCAGAAAACTCAGGATTTGGTTTTTTTTTTTAAATTCATTTATTCTTGTGACCCCCAGAATAAACTCTGTGGGGTTTTAAGAATTAACTGACACAGCTGGGAGGGCAAGAAAAGCCCCACACTGAAAAGTGAAATACTTGAGATTTTTTAGATCATTTGCATGTGTTTCTTTACTTACTCACTGACTAAAAATATTAACTTTAGAAGCACAAAGTGGAAATATTTTCACTACACTGACCTTATAAGGAACCACCAATTAGAGGTGGGAGTGGCTCTTTTTTCCACCCACTTAATGGTGTCAGGCAAAAGGGAAACCACTGGATTTACATTCCCCTCCCTCAGCCAAAGGAAGAGAAGATGCTCCAGGAATTGCCCATCCCCTGCAACATCAGGTGAGTAAAGTCCCATTCCCAAGTCTGTGAACTATTTTATCCACAGCAATGCTGGGAAATGCTTTTCAGAGCTGACATTTTCCTGTGGATTTTTTCCATGGATGTTCTCAACAAAACTCATCATTCCATTCACAAAAACTGTTTCAGCTCCTTGTGGTTGGGAGAGGAATTTCAGAAAAGCAAAGCACAACAAATGCAAGTATAGATTGGCATTGGTTATTTCAGACCTTCAGATCCAGATCAGCCATAAAGGAAGAAGAATTACAGGAACACCTGAAGTTGTCTGAAGGTTCCACAGAATGAGGCCAAACCCCTCAATTTACAGATCTTTGCTACAACCTTGGTGCTACTACAGCTCATTATTCCTCTAATTGAGTGGTCACTAATTACTGCTTCTATTCCTTGTTGTGCCTTTTATTTCCCAAATGGAATCTCTGCTTCTCTCACCTGGCAAGGGACAGGACTCGGGTGCAGCCACTGAACTTCTGCATTCTGGACTAGAGTTGGGACACAAACCCAGAGAGGATTCACAATCTTACTCAAACCACAACAAACTCAGTGACAAAAATACTCTTTATTTTTGACATTTCTTTGATCTGCAGAGCTGCTGTCACATAAATAAATGAAATTAAACCCCTTGTCCAGCTCTGGCAGCAGATAGTCCTGATGCTGCTCTCAAAGAAGGTCTAAAGTTACATATTTCAAGTACGTTTATAACAATGTAGATGTTTATTCCTCTGATACAGCAGCACCTTTAATCTTGAAGGCTTCCAAAATATTTTAATTCATGGAGACAGGCCCACTTTTATTCTCCCAAATTAAATGAAAAAACAACCAAAAGTCACAGCAAAACAATGAAACACACCAAGGTGTAAGTGCTGGCTGGCTCTGGACAGAAATTATTATTTGTAAGATTTGGGATAAGTGGCTTGTTTTAGCCAAATATTTGGTGAGTAATTTTAAAGTAATTTTAAAGTATTTTAAGGACTTTTCAAACTTTTCAAGCACTGCAGGAACTGTGTGTTGTCAGTGATTCCCCTCTCCCATTGCTCAGATTTAGCCTGGACAGACACACACAGAGCTGGGTCCTCTCCCAACCATTTTTAACCTGGAAAACAACTCCCAGCTCCAGCTTCCTGCAGACAAGTCAGCACAGAAGCACCACCTTGGAAAATCCTGCAGAACACGCTCTCCAACAGCGGTTCAGGAGGAGTTCAACAGCTCTGAAAACTGACAGTGGTCAAGTTCAGGCTCCAAGTCAACCAGATGCTTTCAAATCAATGGGAACAGACGGGGTGATTCCATTAAAATAGGAATGTGCAGTGCCCCAAAGGCCAAAGCTGCCTCTGAGTTGGCTGCTGTGTTCCCACAGCTCTGGGTTCATGTCCATGTCTTGCACCACCCCTGGCACCTGCCCTGGTCCTGCTGAGTCAGAGCTGCAATTTCTCATCATGGAGAACAGGCACGTTTGGGGAAAAATATTCTGCTGACTCTGCACAGCCCCAGAGCCTGAATCTGACTTGGATACACGGGATGGTTTGGGTGGGAAGGACCTCAAAGCCCACCCAGTGCCACCCCTGCCATGGGGCAGGGACACCTCCCACCAGCCCAGGCTGCTCCAAGCCCCGTCCAACCTGGCCTGGGACACTCCCAGGGATGGGGCAGCCACAGCTGCTCTGCCCAACCTGTGCCAGGGCCTGCCCACCCTCCCAGCCAGCAATTCCTTCCTAATATCTAAATGTACTGTTTGAAGCCATTCCCCTTGTCCTGTCCCTCCATCCCTTGTCCCAGGTCCCTCTCCAGCTCTCCTGGAGCCCCTTTAGGCTCTGGAATCAGAATCACAGAATCACAGACTATTCTGAGTTGAAAGGGACCCAAAAGGATCATCGAGTCCAACTCTACAGTCAATGGCCCACAGAGGGGATTGAACCCATGACCTTGGCATTGTTACAGTCAAGTTTTAACCAACTGAGCCGATCTCAGGGTTGAAGCCATTCCCCCTTGTCCTGTCCCTCCATCCCTTGTTCCCGGTCCCTCTCCAGCTCTCCTGGAGCCCCTTTGGGCACTGGAAGGGGCTCTCAGCTCTCCTGGAACCCCTCTGGGCACTGGAAGGGGCTCTCAGCTCTCCTGGAGCCCCTTTGGGCACTGGAAGGGGCTCTCAGCTCTCCTGGAACCCCTCTGGGCACTGGAAGGGGCTCTCAGCTCTCCTGGAGCCCCTTTGGGCACTGGAAGGGGCTCTCAGCTCTCCTGGAGCCCCTCTGGGCACTGGAAGGGGCTCTCAGCTCTCCTGGAGCCCCTCTGGGCACTGGAAGGGGCTCTCAGCTCTCCTGGAGCCCCTCTGGGCACTGGAAGGGGCTCTCAGCTCTCCTGGAGCCCCTCTGGGCACTGGAAGGGGCTCTCAGCTCTCCTGGAGCCCCTTTGGGCACTGGAAGGGGCTCTCAGCTCTCCTGGAGCCCCTCTGGGCACTGGAAGGGGCTCTCAGGTCTCCCTGGAGCTTTCTCTTCTCCAGGTGAGCCCCCTCAGCTCTCCCAGCCTGTCCCAGAGCAGAGGGATCCAGTCCTGTCCCTCCTCTGGCCTCTCTCCAGCACATCCATGTCCATCTCCCTGTGCCAGAGAACTGTGTGCCAGGTGGGATCTCACGAGAGCAGAGGGGGAGAATCTCCATCCATGACAGACATGAGTAAATAAAGCTCCCACATCTCCCTCCCATCGCTCACTCCAGCCCTGACATGATTTCTCAGAACACACACCACTGTCAGCTCCAAAAATCTCTTCACCACATATGAATCATCCCAACCTCGTATTCCTTAACTTGAGATAATTCAACGTGGTTCTGTGTTCCATCTGCAGCGCATTTGCCATGGCCTTATTCCCCGGGAAAGGAACCGCTGACCTAGAAAACTCTCATTGAGGAAGGAGAGAAACTAAAGGAACTTCAGTGGATTTTATATCATCTGGGGAGGGACTCAAAACACCTCCTTTTTCACATGGACAATCTTGAGCTCTTCCTTTATGGTCTTGTTGGCCTCCATGCCCTGTTGTTAAGTACAATATTAAAGCAAATCTTGGTATATCCCAGGGTAAACCAAGATGCCAGGGCAGGGTTGGTAACAGGCTGGAATTCCTCCTTTTGAAGTGGTTTTATAATCCATAAGAACAATTCAAGCACCCTGCCCAAGCCAGGCACTCAGCAATAGGACAAGGGGGCACGATGGGCTCAAGCTCTGCCAGGGGAAACTGAAGTTGGAGAGCAGAAAAAACTTCTTTGCAGAGAGAGTGCTCAGGGATTGGAATGGGCTGCCCAGAGAGGGGGTGGATTCCCCATCCCTGGAGGTTTTTCAGCTGAGCTTGGCCGTGGCACTGAGTGCCATGATCTGGTAAAGGGACTGGAGTTGGACCAAGGGTTGGACTTGATGATCTTGGAGGTCTCTTCCAACCCAACTGAGAAGAGAAGAGCAACGAGGCTGGAGAAGGGACTGGAGCACAAGTGCTGTGGGGAGAAGCTGAGGGAGCTGGCGGTGTTCAGCCTGGAGAAGAGGAGGCTCAGAGGTGACCTCAGCACTGTCTGGAACTCCCTGAAGGGAAGTTCTGGCCAGGTGGGGGTTGGTCTCTTCTCCCAGGCACTCAGCAATAGGACAAGGGGGCACGATGGGCTCAAGCTCTGCCAGGGGAAACTGAAGTTGGAGAGCAGAAAAAAATTCTTTGCAGAGAGAGTGCTCAGGGATTGGAATGGGCTGCCCAGAGAGGGGGTGGATTCCCCATCCCTGGAGGTTTTTCAGCTGAGCTTGGCCGTGGCACTGAGTGCCATGATCTGGTAAAGGGACTGGAGTTGGACCAAGGGTTGGACTTGATGATCTTGGAGGTCTCTTCCAACCCAACTGAGAAGAGAAGAGCAACGAGGCTGGAGAAGGGACTGGAGCACAAGTGCTGTGGGGAGAAGCTGAGGGAGCTGGCGGTGTTCAGCCTGGAGAAGAGGAGGCTCAGAGGTGACCTCAGCACTGTCTGGAACTCCCTGAAGGGAAGTTCTGGCCAGGTGGGGGTTGGTCTCTTCTCCCAGGCACTCAGCAATAGGACAAGGGGGCACGATGGGCTCAAGCTCTGCCAGGGGAAACTGAAGTTGGAGAGCAGAAAAAAATTCTTTGCAGAGAGAGTGCTCAGGGATTGGAATGGGCTGCCCAGAGAGGGGGTGGATTCCCCATCCCTGGAGGTTTTTCAGCTGAGCTTGGCCGTGGCACTGAGTGCCATGATCTGGTAAAGGGATTGGAGTTGGACCAAGGGTTGGACTTGATGATCTCAGAGGTCTCTTCCAACCCAATCCATTCTGTGTTTCTGTGATCAGCACACTCAGGGAGAAAAGCCAGTAGAGAGAGTGGGTGCAGATCAACCAGGAAAAGCTTTACTGGGCACATTTATTATCACTTTGGATAGAGATTTCCTCAACCATTCACAGTAGAATCACAGAATGAACTGGGTTGGAAGAGACTTCCAAGATCATCAAGTCCAACCCTTGATCCAACACCAGGTACTTTTGTAGCTCCACAAAATATGGTTCCTGGGAGCTCATGGAGACCCCAGAACTCTTGTTATCCCAGATAAAATCACTGCCTTTTATACTGTAAGTTAAAAACAATCAGCTCAGACCATACTCATCATAGTCTAATCTGATCTCCTATACAACTTCTTCAGAATTCCAGCCAGGAATTCCCCACCAAGCCTCCATCAATCCAAGGAATCCCTCACAAAAGAACTGATCATTTATAAGTCTTCAAAGACCAAAAGCTGTGACATTTCCACCAAGCAGGACAGATTCCCAATCGCCCTTAAAACCTTATTATTTCCTGATTATTAATATGGAAAACGAGGATTCCTGAACTTCAGGAATCCAACAAGAGGCTGCAGCTCCCCTGCCATGAGGGAATTTCATCCAGATTTGAATGTGCAGCTCAAGCTTAGCCTGAAAACTTGGGATAATGTTGTTTTGACTCCCTTTGGGAGGACAGAAAAGTATGGAATTCCCTTTGGAATGTTCCCTGATGGCAGCCACAAGAGAAAAGCCTGAAATACTCCTCTTAGCAAGATAAAAGCCCACAAAAAGTCTCTAGAACAGGTTCATTTGCTCCAACTCAACTTTGATGAGGCCAAATAGAAAAAGTTGGAATTTTGGGACAGTTTGTGTGAATTTCACCAATTCCTGAATTCATCTGAATCCTGGGTTTGCCCTGATCCATCTCCTGCTCTCGGAGCTGTTTGTCATTTGCTCAAGAGGTGGATTAGAACTTTGATAAAATTATCCATTTAAGTAATTCAGGTCATGGTAAGACTATAAAATTTGCTGATTATTTCACAGTTATCTCTGCCTGCATCAGAAGTTGATAAGGTTCTGACCAGTCTGCCTTCCTGTGGCAATTTTTTCCTGATAAAACTTCCTGAAAAGATTACAATAAAGCAGGTTGCAGGAAGGAAATGAGGACAAATTAAAAAGAAAAAAAAAAGGCTTTTAAATCCTGTCTTTACAGCACTCAGGATCACCACATCCACTGTATCCAAGGAAATAAAAAGGCAGGAAAACCTTTAGTGCCCCACTCAAGTCCTTGCACACTCCCAAGAACAGCTTGGGATGGATGGAAAGACTCCAAAACAAAGAGATTTTTCCATTAGATTTATTCTTTAATTTTCTACTAATGTTCCTGCACTGGTGTGTTCCCTGGAATGTTGTTTTTGTTGTGCTTTTGAGGAAAGACTCTCCAAACATCAACAGAGATAATGAATTTTGTGACTCAGGAACCCCAATGAAACTCCAAGAAACTGTCCAGTCTCCCACAGTTTTATTTGAAGCTCCTTTGGATTATTAAAATATGGAGAGATTTTCCAATCTGGATGGATGGATTTATAAAGGAACCAGCACTCCTTCTGCTTGGCCAAACAACAGGTAAATAGTTCTCAACAAAATTTAAGTCTCTTGGGCAAAAATATTGGGGATCTGAATATATTCTATGGATGTGGAACTGGTCACTTGTTCCAGAGGACAAGGATGGAATTTCCAGGAGTTGGTGGGCTGGGTTTTCACACAGCTGGCCCAGCTGGTGGGTGTGTGAAAGAGAAACATTTTTGATGTGTCCTTTGTAGAGCAGGAACACAAAAATGAAGCACCTTCACTCTGCAACTTAACACCTGGTGCAGTGAGTTCTGCTCACGACTTGTGCAGACACCTGAAAACACCTTTCAGTGGAACATTAACTGTGGGAATGTCAATAATTCATCTCTGAGTTTGTCCAACGAGGGACAACACGTATTTTGTGTGGGAATTTCTATCTTAATGCAACCCAGAATTCAAGGGAAAATTCACAAGTCAGTGAGAGAGAGAAGAAATCTGAATGTTGTTTGTGGTAATGTCTGGGGAGGAGTACACAGAAAATTAAAAATTTGGGGGTTTTCTTAAGAGGTTTTAGTCTTTAAAATGTGATTTTTTTTTCTTCCTGCGAGGGAAGAGAAAGTGAGAAGGAACAAGTAACTGAGCAAGTGACAGTAACAGGGCCAGTGAGTGCTGGGAAGGACCTGGGAGAGAAAGGGCATGAGCAGGAGTTGGAATGTCGGGAAAAAGGTGAGGGAAAAAGGTGAGGAAGAACTCGAGGAAGAGCCCAAGGGCAGAGAGAGCAAGGAAAGATGCCCCAGGAGGGCAGGGGAGGGAAGCTGTTCCCAGGTTGGGCTGTGGCAGCACGTGCTGGGTGTGCACCCTGCAGTGGGAATGTTGGGAAGGACAGAGGGAACCTGGAAGCTGGAGAGAGCAGGAAAACTCAGACAGAGGCAGAGCCAGGAGGGGGAAAGGCACTGACAGAGCAGTGATTTACTACAGGAGGGGTGGCAAAAATTCCTGGGGCTGGTGTTCTCCATTAAGTAACTGTGCTATCAGAGGCAGTGACCCAAGCCCTGCCCCTTCCAGGCACCCCGTTCCTGCCCACCCACACATCCCATTCCATTCTCCTGTCACCGGGTGCCGGGCTGGGAACGGAGCTGGCCCAAGAGTAACCTGATTCTCCACCCACACACACACCCCAATGTTAAAAATACAGAATTGTGTATTTCAGCCAACTCTGCCTCCCAGTCGGATTCACTGGCTGGGCTCACAACAGCTGTGCCAACACGAGGCAGGTGGGGACAGGGAGGGGAGAAGGGGAGCTGTGCAAGGCCTGGGTGCCTTCAAACAACTCCTTGGTGCACACTTTGCCTCTTCCAACAATTTCCCTCCAATTCTTCTGTCACTCCACACCTTCTGTATGAACTTCCCATCACTTTGCCAGGGCTTGTGACACACACAGAATTCAGCAGATTAAACATTGGCCCACACCCCTCGTAGATGAAATACAAAAAGTTGTTGCTTTTCACCTTTTTGCCTTTTTTTTTATCCATTACTTCAAATTTGGCATAGGAATGGTTTGGGGGAGAGCAAGATGACTCTCACCAGCCCCAAAACACATATTGGGTGGGTGGAAGGAGAAGATGGTTTAGGGTGGAAGGAGAAGATGGTTTAGGGTGGAAGGAGAAGATGGTTTAGGGTGGAAGGAGAAGGGGGAGAACATCAGTGTTGCCTGTTTTTCTTTGCAGAGAGAGTGCTCAGGCCTTGGAATGGGCTGCCCAGAGAGGGGGTGGATTCCCCATCCCTGGAGGTTTTTCAGCTGAGCTTGGCCGTGGCACTGAGTGCCATGATCTGGTAAAGGGACTGGAGTTGGACCAAGGGTTGGACTTGATGATCTCGGAGGTCTTTTTCAACCCAACTGAGAAGAGCAACGAGGCTGGAGAAGGGACTGGAGCACAAGTGCTGTGGGGAGAGGCTGAGGGAGCTGGGGGTGTTCAGCCTGGAGAAGAGGAGGCTCAGAGGTGACCTCAGCACTGTCTGGAACTGCCTGAAGGGAAGTTCTGGCCAGGTGGAGGTTGGTCTCTTCTCCCAGGCACTCAGCAATAGGACAAGGGGGCACGATGGGCTCAAGCTCTGCCAGGGGAAATTGAAGTTGGAGAGCAGAAAGAAATTCTTTGCAGAGAGAGTGCTCAGGGATTGGAATGGGCTGCCCAGAGAGGGGGTGGATTCCCCATCCCTGCAGGTTTTTCAGCTGAGACTGGCCGTGGCACTGAGTGCCATGATCTGGTAAAGGGACTGGAGTTGGCCCAAGGGTTGGACTTGATGATCTGGGAGGTCTTTTCCAACCCAATCCATTCTGATTCTGTGATTTCATGTCCCTGCCCTGCAGCCCCCTCAGCGCTGCAATTACCAACCAGCCTCTGGTTTTATCTCATCCCACAAGGCAGAGCTGATCTGGATACAACACAGATAATGAAACCTTCCCCAATTTCCCCCAAATTCAAGAGGGTGTAGCAACAGAAGGCCAAGAGTTCCAGAGTTTATTGCTCAGCCTCTGCCACTGTGGTCCCCTCTACTGCCCCCACTCCCCAGAAGTGTCTCAGGACCTGTGATGAGTCTGAACAGCTGAAATTACAACTCACTGGTGTAGGAGAGTCAAAATTTAAGACATTTAACCAATTTTCACTCAAAAAAATCCAACTAAACTCAAGCTCCAGAAGGGTGGGTTCCACACCTGGTGGACACTTGCACTGTTCCCCAAAGTCTTCACTCTCAGGTCAGGTGGGAAAGGCTGGAGCTTCTGGACTCATCCCATGGAGTTGTGGATTCCCCATCCCTGGGAGTGTCCCAGGCCAGGCTGGACAGGGCTTGGAGCACCCTGGGCTGGTGGGAGGTGTCCCTGTGACACTGGATGACCTTTAAGGTTCCTTCCAACCCAAACCATTCTGTTTCAATCCCACAAACTGGGCAAATCCCACACGTGCCTCCTTCCTCTTCCATATAAAAGTTGTATAAATGTCATAAAACCAGAGACTAAGGAATGTTTAAGGCAGGCCTGATCCACAACTCTGCCTTTCTGAGATACTTTGCAAGAGTGTCTTTACTTGCAGAGTCCAGTGGTGTTTTATTCACTGCACAGATGCTTATCATGAGCACCCAGACAACAAAGCTACACAGTAAATACCAGCTATGCCAGAAATTAAACTATTTACCAGAATATCCCAAACCTGGAGGGTGCAGATCAAATGGAGGGAGACACTGCCTTAAAAAACACCCAGTGAGTTTGAATTTTCAAACTCCCTTGGGGAAAAACAAGCTCAAACCCTGAATTCCCCCAAATTTCCAAGTGAATCCTGAGTTCCTTGAGCAGACCTCTGTGTGGATATGCTGAGTCACTCCCCAACCTTCCGAGGCTGCTTCTCCAAGTTACAAAGCACTGGGAATACAAACTCCAGGCAATGAAGCTGCAAATGCAGGGAGCATCCTGCTATTAAAGCAGGGAGGCCCAAACCCTTCCCTGAGCTCTGCCTGCTGGTTTGGGGCTCTCTCTTCACCTTCTCCTTTCCATCTCCCTTTCTGGGCAGCTCAGGGGGTTGTTTATCCCATGGGAGCAAACTCCTGTGTGCATGGAAAGCATCCTGGAGCTCCACAACATGCCTGGAATCTCTGAACCCCCTCTGCTCACCCTCTCAACCCTCTCTGCTCACCCTCTCAGCCCCTCTGCTCACCCTCTCAATCCCCTCTGCTCACCCTCTCAGCCCCTCTGCTCACCCTCTCAGCCCCTCTGCTCACCCTCTCAGCCCCTCTGCTCACCCTCTCAGCCCCTCTGCTCACCCTCTCAAGCCCCTCTGCTCACCCTCTCAGCCCCTCTGCTCACCCTCTGAACCCCCTCTGCTCACCCTCTCAAGCCCCTCTGCTCACCCTCTCAGCCCCTCTGCTCACCCTCTCAACCCCCTCTGCTCACCCTCTCAAGCCCCTCTGCTCACCCTCTCAGCCCCTCTGCTCACCCTCTGAACCCCCTCTGCTCACCCTCTCAAGCCCCTCTGCTCACCCTCTCAGCCCCTCTGCTCACCCTCTCAATCCCCTCTGCTCACCCTCTCAGCCCCTCTGCTCACCCTCTCAACCCCCTCTGCTCACCCTCTCAAGCCCCTCTGCTCACCCTCTCAGCCCCTCTGCTCACCCTCTCAACCCCCTCTGCTCACCCTCTCAAGCCCCTCTGCTCACCCTCTCAAGCCCCTCTGCTCAAATAAGAACTCAATGCCAGTGAGACACAGAGTGTTTTGGTGGAGGGGCTTTTCTCTCCATCACATCCCAATCCCTGACAAACTTTATTCCTGCACAAGATGCTGGAAAAATCTGTTAAAATTCACTCAATTCAGGTACTAAAATGTGACATGAGGAAGTCACAAAAGCAGCACCAAGAGCAGAGATGGACAGTGAGAAATTATTAACTGCTACCAACATTATATTTGTATTTACTGCAGGATGAAAGATGGTCCAGACCACCAAAAACAAGAGAGAATTTTCCCTTTTTTTGCCAGTGTTTTGGGTTACTTTGGGATTTTTTATGGAAATAACTAATAAAGTCAAATGTAACTCTACAGAGATACTCAAGATGGAGATGTTTCCAAGCTATGGACTGTAACCAAGATCTGTTTTCTGTCAGGGTGGGAGTTCAGAGGTTTCAGAACACGCAGGATGAGTAAAATGTAACTCAGAAATTGCATTCTGGGCCCACTGTGGGACTGCTGAAAACACATCTCGAGCTTCAGCCTCACCTCAAACCACAGAGCTCAGATTGTTTTGTTTTATGCAAACAAAAAACACACAGAGAAAATTAACATTTGGTTTTTAGAGTAGCAAAGGCCAGGGGAAGAAAATAAAAGCAAAGCATATAAAGAGTCCTGTATCAGTAATTTGTTTTCAAATATGGGAGTCTGAACATCAAACTCTCCATCCCAAATTCAAACTCTTGTACTGAAATAATCACATATTGTCACAGAGCAATAAAATTAGGTAGGAAAGACAAGACTCAAATCTAAAATAAAAAAGAGTGAGGCAAATAATAAGAACAAAACACTGGGTTTGGGCTATGTAGGCCTAGGATTGTACTTCTGAGGCAGGAAAAAAGTGATAAAGACACAAAAAATGGGGAGTGACACAAGGAAGGTCAATTAAGTCTCTTCTCTCATAAGAGACTTTGGAAATGCACATTAAAGGACAGCAAAAATAAACCAAGGCTGAGGAAATCTTTGTCTCAAAGTCTCTGATCTCAATCAGAACATGATTTATAAATATATATATATATTAAGAACTAAAAGTTATTACACTGGACAGAAAGGGGTGAATAAAAAAGAGGTGGAAGCAAAAAACCAACCCCAGCAACCCCCAAACCTCCTGTGCTCCAGAAGGTAAATCTGCCACGAACTTCTCAGTATCAGGAAAATATTGAAGGTCATGAACTGCTCCAATTTGGTCTTTCCTTCATCCTCAGGGTTTCAATAAGCACTTAGAAGGCTCCCTGAGATGAGGTTTTCTGCTCTGAACTCAGGGCAGAGTCAATGACCATCTCCAGCCTTCCCAACACAAGAAGCACGTGCAGAACTTCGGAACACCTGGGAAAAATGTCACTTTGTCACACATGGACATTCCTGCCCTCACACACTGAGCCCCTCACTGAGCTCAGAGGGTCTGGGGGTCACCACATCCTTCATATTGCACTTCATTACAACGTTAAACCTGAAATATTTTCAAATATCCTTCAATTCAAGGGGCATTTTTGTAAAGTTCTTGCAGAAATTTTGTAGGAGAGGGTGATTTTGAGATACAATGATGGGACCTTGTAAACTGCAGGTAGAATTTGTTTCTTGAAATAACTGGATGATGGTTTAAGAACACCCAGCAAAAGAATCCAGAAATCACAGACTCATAGAATGGATTGGGTTGGAAAAGACCTCGGAGATCATCAAGTCCAACCCTTGGGCCAACTCCAGTCCCTTTACCAGATCATGGCACTCAGTGCCACGGCCAAGCTCAGCTGAAAAACCTCCAGGGATGGGGAATCCACCCCCTCTCTGGGCAGCCCATTCCAATCCCTGAGCACTCTCTCTGCAAAGAATTTCTTTCTGATCTCCAACCCAAACCTCCCCTGGCAGAGCTCAAGCTGTGCCCTCTTGTTCTCCTGTTGGTTGCCTGAGAGAAGAGACCAACCCCCACCTGGGCACAACCTCCTGTCAGGGAGTTGTGGGGAGTGACAAGGTCTCCCCTGAGACCATCTTTGCATTAAATTGTAACTCTGACTTGTAACCTCCCTTTGAGTTGGGTTCATTTCTGATTTGTAACCTCCCTTTGAGTTGGGTTCATTTCTCCTGCTGGTTCACCTTTAAGCCACCACAAGGACAAGTGAAGAAGCCCCACAGGAGCTGAGTGTCCTTCCCACAAACCCCTCCGAGATCCCTCATCAGATGGATCACAGAATCACAGAATGGATTGGGTTGGAAAAGACCTCTGAGATCATCAAGTCCAACCCTTGGGCCAACTCCAGTCCCTTTACCAGATCATGGCACTCAGTGCCACGGCCAAGCTCAGCTGAAAAACCTCCAGGGATGGGGAATCCACCCCCTCTCTGGGCAGCCCATTCCAATCCCTGAGCACTCTCTCTGCAAAGAATTTCTTTCTGATCTCCAACTTCAATTTCCCCTGGCAGAGCTTGAGCCCCCTTGTCCTATTAAGTACCTGTTTTATGCAAGGGCAATACAACTATTATACAATAGTTACACAACTATTTCTTTGTATCATAAGAAGAGAAAAAAGTATTTTTTTTAAAACCAGACTTCAAAAGAGAGAACTTCACAACACCATAACTTGACCAACAGGTTTTCCTTGCTTTATTAGCTTCTGTAACAAATTAAATGGGAGTATTTTAGCAAAAGCTTGTTTTTTGGTTTGTGTGGCAATAATCAAATTAAGTAAAGGGGTTCTGGGTATTACTTTCAAACCCACATTTAGAAACCTGTGCTCAATCCTGATGGTTCCTGACACAAGAACTATTAGATAAGTTTCTAGTCCCTGTCACACGAAGCAAAGTCATCTTGGTTAAGGATGACAAGGAAAGGAGCTGGTGCTGTCCAGGAGCACCAAGGCAAGGCCAGGAGGTGCCTGAGCTCCACCTGCCCCCTCCTGTGCAACTGCATTTCTCGAGGTTTCAGCACTGAGCTCATCAAGGTTTTAGATGTCCACGCTGTGAACACGACTCTGGGTAGTTCAGCTCCACAGAGATGCACAAATGAGTGTTTGGGTGGGTCAGAAGGCTGAGAGAAGGCTCAGTGGACACTGAACTGCAGCCATGGCCACGTGGGGTAACACAGACAGGGAGCAATCCCACACCAATCCCACATGGACAGATCTGCTCCAGTCAGCCCTCTTGGAGGGACCACATCACATAAATCATCTCCATCCACACCTCCAGATTATTAGTTTTTAGACCTCCCACTAAGCTTTTGTGCAGCACACTATCAAATTACAGTAACTCACACCCCTTTTTATTACAGAATCACAGAATAGGCTGAGCTGGAAGGGACCCACAAGGAGCATCGAGCCCAACTCCTGCCAAACCACAAACACAGGGATTTCCCCAAGGCTGCACCAGGAGCACAACAGGAATGGACAGGGATCTCCAAGACATGAAACTTGATGGAACTGAGAGAGAAATAAGACTTACTTCTCCCAGGCACTCAGCAATAGGACAAGGGGGCACGATGGGCTCAAGCTCTGCCAGGGGAAATTGAAGTTTGAGATCAGGAAAAATTCTTTGCAGAGAGAGTGCTCAGGCATTGGAATGGGCTGCCCAGAGAGGGGGTGGATTCCCCATCCCTGGAGGTTTTTCAGCTGAGCTTGGCCGTGGCACTGAGTGCCATGATCTGGTAAAGGGCCTGGAGTTGGCCCAAGGGTTGGACTTGATGATCTCAGAGGTCTTTTCCAATCCAACTGATAAGAGAAGAGCAAGGAGGCTGGAGAAGGGACTGGAGCACAAGTGCTGTGGGGAGAGGCTGAGGGAGCTGGGGGTGTTCAGCCTGGAGAAGAGGAGGCTCAGAGGTGACCTCAGCACTGTCTGGAACTGCCTGAAGGGAAGTTCTGGCCAGCTGGGGGTTGGTCTCTTCTCCCAGGCACTCAGCAATAGGACAAGGGGGCACGATGGGCTCAAACTCTGCCAGGGGAAATTGAAGTTGGAGATCAGAAAGAAATTCTTTGCAGAGAGAGTGCTCAGGCATTGGAATGGGCTGCCCAGAGAGGGGGTGGATTCCCCATCCCTGGAGGTTTTTCAGCTGATCTTGGCCGTGGCACTGAGTGCCATGATCTGGTAAAGGGACTGGAGTTGGACCAAGGGTTGGACTTGATGATCTCGGAGGTCTTTTCCAACCCAATCCATTCTATGATTCTACTTCTTGTTGTACACCACAAGCCAACAAGTAAATCAGAACCCAGCAAAGGTGTCTGAGCAGTACAACAACACAAACCCAAGGAATTCTTCACCATGTCCTTATAAAAAACTCACCCATCTTCCACTCTTTCCACCCAGCCTTCAACACAACTGACTCATTTTTGACACCATCTCTTGTAGAGATAGTTCACACAGGATCATCAACTCACTTGGAAATTAAGCTTTACAATTAAGCTTATGATTAGTAAATATATACATAGTGCATTAAAAATAATGAACAATCACAAGAAGTTTGAGGAACTAGAGGGTCATTCAAAACAAAGCTGTAGAAACTGAGTAGTTGCTGGGTAGTTACTGGGTAGGAACTGGGTAGTTACTGGGTAGGAACTGGGTAGGAACTGGGTAGGAACTGGGTAGGAACTGGGTAGGAACTGGGTGGTTGCCACCACCCCAGCACTGCATCTCCTGCTTCTGCTCTGGGCCAGGAGCAGGCTCAGTTTGCAGCCTCAGAGCAGAGCTGGATCCAGCAGAGGTTTAACCCCCCCTGACAGGGACAGTGGGACTGGGAGCACCCTCAGCACGTGTGACAATGACACTGAGCTGTGGGGGTGTCACACAATGCAGGGAAGGGCTGGGGCACCCACAGGGACCTGGACAGGCTGGAGAGGTGGGAATGTGCAAACCTCACCTTGTCCTGCAATAATGCCCAGCACAAACACAGAGTGGGAGGGAAAGGATGGAGAGCAGGATGAGGGGAGATGGTTGGTGAGAAGCTCAACACGTGTGTTTGTAGCCCAGAACCCCCCGTGCCCTGGGCTGGGCCCACAGGGAGGGCAGCAGGAAAGGACAGGGAGGAATGTGCCCCTCTGCCCCTCAGGTGAGCCCCCCCTGCAGAGCACAGGAAGGACATGGAGCTGCTGGAGAGGCCCGAGGAGGCCCCAGGATGGGCAGAGGATGGAGCAGCTCTGCTGGGAGGAAAGGCTGGCACAGCTGGGATTGGCCAGTCTGGAGAGGAGAACCTCTGGGGAGACTTCAGTGTGGCCTTCCAGAGTCCAAAGGGGCTCCAGGAGAGCTGGAGAGGGACTGGGGACACAGGATGGACAGACAGGACAAGGGGAATGGCTTCAAACTGAAAAAGAGTTGGGTTAGGGAGGACATTAGGAAGAAATCCTTCCCTGTGAGGGTGGGAAGGAGCTGGAATAGAATTCCCAGAGCAGCTGTGGCTGCCCCATCCCTGGGAGTGTCCCAGGCCAGGTTGGACAGGGCTTGGAGCAGCCTGGGCTGGTGGGAGGTGTCCCTGCCCATGGCAGGGGGTGGCACTGGATGATCTTTAAGGTCATTTCCAACTCAGGCCATCCCCATGTCCGACAAAAAATCCACTTTTCCTGGGAAGACACAGGCCCATCCCTGCAGTCACACACACGTTCAGCACTTGCAGAAATGCTCATTTTCCTGCACAGGCCCTGCCATAAAATCTGAGTTTCTGAAGGCACACTGTGACATTGACAGGAAAGTCACCCCATCTGAATTCCACCCTGGGAACATCTGAACATGGGGAAAAAGGTGCATTCAGCTGTTACTCCACATCACCCAGTACTTGTAGCATTTTTGAGTAACTTCTACAAACAGGAAAACTCCCAAGATCTTCAGGCAACAATCACTTCTTGTAAGATTAACAAAGAAATCAATATGTTTGGAACACCAACTCTGTCATACCATTAAATTAATGCCTAATTATCCACAAGTTGGAAAGAACAACAACAAAGAAGCCAAAATCAGACACAGTCCAGGAAAGTTACTGAGCTTCCAAACTCATTCAGATTTTGAGAGTGTGTACTGGAAACTGAATTGTCTGTAATCACACACAGACCCTGCATGTATTTCACTCGAAGTCCTGTTAAAAATATTTCAGTAAATGAGGAGTTAGTACCAATTTATGGAGTTCACAGGAGCACAAATTAGGATTTGAACACATAGAAAGGAAACAGGATTTTGAATGAAACGTGTTTGAAGCCAGGAAACCAAAAAACCCAATCAACAACAGGGGTTTGGGGACACCAGGGCTCAAAAGTTTCACTGGCAAGTTCAATTTAATCATTAAAATGTATTTAGCTGTGATTTTGTCAACCAGTCATTCTACTGATTTGATTTTTTTCCCCAGTAACTCATCAAAATTCACTCTAAATTTTTTCCAATATATTTTGAAGGAATAACTCTGCCATCAGAAATCAATTGGAACATTTCCATTCCCCTCTTACTTCACCATCCAAACAGTTACCAAAAAGAAAGAGGAAACTTTTCAACACAAAGAGGTATTAATGTATTATTAACTATTCCTTTAACTGACTCACAACATGGTCTATTTTTATTTGCCTCTGGGGGAAAAGAGAAAGGGGGGAAAAAGGAAAAATAGAAGGGTTTGGGACTTTATGTAACACATCAATTGAAAGCTTTGGTTTCTCACAGCTGGAACAAAACTGACACTTAATGGAGTTAATTTTACTTTCATTTACTGGGTTTCACTTTCAGGTATTTAGGGCCACTCAGACCCTGGAAACTTTACAAGGAGTGTGTTTACAAATAAGTGTTAGTCCAGCTACAGAACCATCTCCCTGCTTTTCCAAAATGCCACATTCCAGGGGGGAATTGCAGTGGCTTTCTCCTCACACAGGAGGGCTGAAGGAGTTGCTGCCCAGCCCTGAGAGGCTCCAGAGCATCCCAGAGCTGGCTGGGAACTGTCCCCCACATTGCCCTGGCCCTCCATGGGGATTCTCCCTCAGAATCACATGGAAGGAATCAGGAGATGGCAAAGCCAAAACCTTTCACTAAGTACAAACCAGAGCCCTGTTCTGAAGGAATGAAATCCACTGGTACCAACAAAAAGAGTTATTTTTCCAGTCCTGTTTGGATAAAGCAGAATGACATGCAGGATTTTACCTTCCTCCCCCAAAAGGATGGATAAAAAATGATTAAACACTGAATTCTGGTGTGTCACCTTGAGAAGGCAGCACCAGGTAACTGGGTGTGTTACCAAAAGTTTCTCTGGTGTTTGAACCATCCATGGACTACAATTCCCATTACCCTCCTCCTGAAGGACCCACGGAGGTGAGAAAGGAAAAGGAGAATATTCCCCTTCTCTTCATTGCTGTTTTTTCCCTCACAAGAAAAGCAGTTTGCTCTGAGAGGGTTTTTGGTATTATCTCAAACAGTCTCAGAGCAATACTGAAGTCTCACTGCATAAACATCAGACTTCTTAAAGTCAGAGCAGCAAAAAAGTTATTACATAATATTTTAGAAGGTATTTCTTACCAAACCCTTAATACAAAAGAGATGGAACTGTAAACTTCACAAATAATCCATTGTAGTTGATTATAAAGACAAAAGCAGCAGTGCCCTGTAAATAATCCTATTCTACAACAACAGATCTATTTACAAAAGGATTTCAGAAGTTACACAAGTCCCACTAAACAAAGGTATCAGAAAGTTTTTACTTCACTCTACAAAAGGAATTCAAAATTACCACTTATAGGCCAAACATGTACCAGGTTGAAGCTCTTACTCAAAAACATGAACTGTAACAACAACCTGCAACCTGCAGCCCCCCAGCCAGGGTTAAAGCCACCTGAAATAAAGAGGTTGGAAGAGGAATGCCCAAAAGATAATCTCATTATAGCAGCAAATTTGGCTTTTTTTGGTACTGGTAGGTTTCAGCCTCCAAACCACCATCCATGTGAGCTCAGATGGAGATGCAAAATGCTTTCATGGCAAATAAAGGCTCAGTTTTTGTGTGTATAACTCAAATTCCACATCCCATGTGAGCAGGTGGTCCAGTTTCAAACCTGAGTTTAAGCTGTGGTTCTATTAGCAAATATGCCCTAATTAAAGCCACTTCAGAAGCTCAGACAAGGCACAGCTTCTGCTGGAGCCCAGTCGTGTTGTGCTACTTTGTTTAAAGCACAAACCACTTTGCAGGAGTCACTGATGACCATCAGGGCCAATTCCAGCCCTTCACAAGCCCCCAGACTTTGATAAATTCCCGATGCCTCCCTCGTTGTTTCACCCAAGGCAGAGAATCCTGCCCAGAAATCCACACTGGAACAGAGAACTCTTGGCTGGTATTAAATTATCCTTGTTGTGGCTTCTCCCCCCCTGTCCAAGGTGGGAAGGGGATTCCAATGACAAGCCCCAAATCCACCAAGAGTTGAGGCAGGAACTGTAACAGCTCCTGTAACAACCCCACGAGCCTGGAAACAACATCAAACTATTGCCCTGTTGCCTTCCTGGCTCAAGCAAACCGAGCTCTTCATTCCCTTTGGAACAAGATACACTTGCTTTACCCAAGCAATACTCCAAACCCCTTGAATTAAACTCAATAAGCTTCATAAACTTGGGCAGAATTTTTAATTTGCGGCAGAAAATGTAAATTTAACACTTCACACACATATTCGACTTCAGACTGCAAATAAAAACAGTCTCGTTCTAAATAATTCATGTAAGCCAAAAACATGCAGCGTAGCCTACAAAAGTATCTATATATACACACCCCAAATATATAGAGATAATAGTTAACAAATACGAGCTCGGAGTTATTTTCAGTGTTATTATTCTAATTCTATAAAGCATAATTAATTTTCCAAAAATATCCAACCTACAGAGGTTGGAGGAGGGAGCCTGGTGAAAAAAAGAGAAACAAGTTTACCAAAACTTTTTAGGGCTACAGAGTATTCCAGGAGGGGAGTTAAATCCTGCTTGGCTACAGGCAGGGAATTAAATACTACTGGAAAATAAATGTTTGCTTATTTATCACCAGGTTATCATCTGTATTCTTCAACTCCACACACTTCTTCTTAAGGAAAATATAAGGAAATATCAACAAGATAATAAAAAAAGTTGTGAACTTGTACAAATCCAGACCCCCATGATACTTAATCCACCTGAGTGTGAGTGTGTGAACCCCCTGGCAAAAGTTTACAGGAGACTCTCATTCGGATTAAACCAGGATGGTTGTCAAGAACACGCTTGTTGATTTATTTTTCAGTCAGACATTCTGCCTTTGTTAATTTTAAATAACAATAAATGGTTATTTCCCCCATGCCTGTGGAGTAATAAGAGAACTAAGTAACAACAGCAATGTAGATACATGATCAAAGAAGCCCTATGTGGTCTTTGGCCGGGCTAAACCCAAAACTTCAAAGCCGGCTGAGATTCAAAAACGCACCAATTTCGAAATTTCGAAATTCAGGACGTTTTAATTGCGTTTTGCGCTTCCTTGGCGGCGGGAGGGAACTGTGGCCACCCCAGAGGAGCACCCAATGCATCCACCCAGGGCTCCAATCCCTCCAGCAACACAAAGCTACATGGCTGCGACCAGCTATTAAAATAAGGAATAATCACAGAATCATCAAGGCTGGAAAGGCCCTCCAAGCCCATCCAACCCACGCTGTGCCCGATGCCCACCTTGCCCCCAGCCCAGGGCACTGCGTGCCACATCCAGGCGGTTCCTTGGGCACCGCCATGGCTGGGGACTCCCCCACCCCGCCGGTGTGTCCCTGTGCCCGTGTGTCCCTGCGTGTCCCTGCGTGTCCCTGTGCTATTCCCAACGCTGCTCCCTCCTCCTCCTCCTCCCCACCCCCACCGGCGGGATGACAGGCACCTCGCTCAGGTAACTCCTTCCCCACCTCCGCTGCCCCTTCCCCGCCCGCCCCACCGGCCCTTCCCGCAGGTGCCGGGCCCTCCCTGCCCTCCCCAACAGGTGATGCTCCGCTCCGCTCCGAGCGCTGCCGCCATCCCTGCCCGCGGCCGGCCCGGCCCGAGCCCTCGCACCCGCCCACCGCAGGGCGTTGCGCATAACCCCGAGCGGCTCCGGGCGGGCTCCCTTCCTCCCCCGCCGCCGCCGAGGCCCGCGGAGCGCTGGGCCGCGCTGCGAGCGGGGCCAGGCCGCGGGCACTGCCGGCCCGGGCGGGGATGGCTCCCGGCGGCGCCGCTCCCGCTCTAAGATGGCAGCGGAGCGCTGCGGGCCCGGGCGAGGCGGCCGCGGCTCGTCCCGCGGTGCGGCGTCTCTCCCTCACTCACCCGAGCGGCGGCGGCGGCGGCTTCTCCCGGGGCGAGGCCTCCTCCTGCTCGTCCTGTCCGTGCGGCCGGGGCGCGTCCCCCCCGAGTCCCGCGGGGCCCGCGGCGTTGGCTCGGGCCGTGCCCGCGGAGGGAGGGAGGGAAGGAGGGAGGGGAGGGCAGCGCGGGCGGGCGGGCGGCCCCGGGCCGGGCTCGGGGTTGTTCGCTGCCCTCACAAAATGGCGCGCGGTCCAAACCTGCGCAGCGCCCGGCGGCGGCTCGGCCTGGCCTCGGCTGGGCTGCGCTCGGCGGCCTGAGCCCCGGCCCGGAGCGCGGGGACAGCGGCGGGGGGAGCGCGGGGAGCGGGAGGAGGAGGAGAGGAGGAGGAGGAGGAGGAGGAGAGGAGGAGGAGGGGATGGGGGAAGCGCAGCGCCGTACCGAGCCCCCGGGAACTCCTCGCTCCCTCCTCCCGCCCTCCCCCGCCTGCCAGCCGCTACCTCCTCCCCCTCCGCCCGCTCCTCCTTCCCTTCCCTTCCCTTCCCCTCCCTCCTCCCTCCCTCCCTCCTCACGGAGCGGCTCCGCCGCTCGCTCCGCGCTCTCCTCGCGGCCCTTTCTCTCCCTTTTTCCGCGCCTGGAGGTCGCGGCAAGGAGAGGACGGCGGGGAAAAAAAATTTAAAAGTTAATAATAATAAAATAAAAAACCGCGCGATTCGCGGCGGGGGTGGGGGGTGGGGGGGAAGAATCTCTGCGCGCGCGCCTCTGTGCTGTTTTTGGTTTGGTTTTCTTTTTTTTTTTAATTATTACCTTTTTTTAAAATTTGAAAAAAACCCCCAACTGACAAAATGGCGGCGGGGCGAGCCTGTTGCCATGGCAACTGTCAATCACCCGCCGCCGGGCGGGAGCGGCCGCTGACGTGGGGCGGGAAGGGCGGGCCGCGCTCGCCATGGAAACGGCTCCCTTTTTTTTTAATTATTTTTGCTTTTCCCCCCCCTTTCCTTATCCCAACCCCATTCCCGATCCATCCGCGCCCGCCCTCCGGCGTGTGACGGCGGCTGCGGGCCGGGATGGCCCCGGCGGGGCGGGGAAGGGAAGGGAAGGGAAGGGGAGCGGAGCGGCCGCCATTGCCCGGGAGGGGCGCGGCCGGCAGGGGGCGCCGGAGCCGCGGCCGCTGCCTGAGGCGAGGCCGAGCTGCGAGCCCGGGGAATCCGCCGCGTTCTCCCCAAAAAACGCGGAATTCCCCCCAAAAACAGGGCACTAAACGCTCCGGGAGCTGCGGAGGGAAGGGTCCTTTCCCCTCGGGGTTTTCGTCTCTCCGCGGGGTCGCCTTGAGGAGTTTAAAAATGCGGTAAAATCAGCCCGGTGTGGGAGCCTCGGACTGCTGAGGACACGCTCCTTTCCCTCCTCAGGGAAGGCTCCTTTCCCTCCTTAGGAAGGCTTCTTTCCCCTCGGAATTGTGTCCAGGAGTCTTTCTCATCCCTCTCAGAAAAGGAGTTTAAAAATGCGCTAAAATCAGCCCGGTGTGGGAGCCTCGGACTGCTGAGGACACGCTCCTTTCCCTCTTTAGGACAGACTCCTTTCCCTCCTTAGGAGAGGCTCCTTTCATTCCTTAGGAAAGGCTCCTTCCCTCCTCAGGGAACGCTCCTCTCCCCTTGGGATGACATGCAGGGGTCCTTCTCATCCCCCTCAGAAAATTAGTGTATTTCCCCGGGAAAAAGCAATTTTAAAATGCACTGAAAGTCACACAGTGTGGGAGCCTCGGCTGCTGAGGACAGGCTCCTTTTCGTTCTCAGGGAAGGCTCCTTTCCCTCCTTAGGAAGGCTCCTTTCCTTTCGGAATTGTGTCCAGGGGTATTTCTCATCCCTCTCAGAAAAGGAGTTTAAAAATGCACTAAAATGAGCCCGGTGTGGGAACCTCGTGTTGCTGAGGACCAGCTCCTTTCACTTTGGAATTGTGTCCAGGGGTCTTTCTCCTCCCCTTCAGAAAATAAATATATTTCCCCAAAGAAAACCAATTTTAAAATGCACTGGAAGTCACCCAGTGTGGGAGCCTCGGCTGCTGAGTTCAGGTTCCTTTTCCTCCTCAGGGAAAGCTCCTTTTCCCTTGGGATGGCATCCAGGGGTCTTTCTCCTGCCCCTCAGAGAAGAAATACATTCCTCTAAAAACACATTAGGTTTGGGAGCCTCAAGTTGTGGAGGGAAAGCTCCTTTCCCCTTGGAATTGTGTCCAGGGGTCTTTCTCATCCCCTTCCAAAAGTGAATATATTCCCAAAAAAATGAGTTAGGTGTGGGAGCCTCAGACAGCTGAGGACAAGCTCCTTTCCCCTTGGAATTGTGTCCAGGGGTCTTTCTCTTCCACTTGAGAAAATCAATAGATTTCCCTGAAAACCCCAATTTAAAAAACACACTGGAAGTCACCCAGTTTGGGAGCCTCAGTTGCTGAGGACAAGCTCCTTTCCCCTTGGAATTGTGTCCAGGGGTCTTTTTTCTCTCCCTCAGAAAATCAATATATTCCCCCCAAAAAGCAATTTAAAAAACTCACTGAAAGTCACCCAGTGTGGGAGCCTCGGGCTGCAAAGGGAAGGCTCCTTTCCCCCTGGAGTTGTGTCCAGGGGTCTTTCTCATCCCTTTCCAAAAATAAATATATTCCCACAAAAATGAGTTTAAAAATGCACTGAAATTTGCCCAGTGTGGGAGCCTCGAGCTCCTGAGGGAAGGCTCCTTTCCCCTGGGAATTGCCAGGTTGGTGCCACCCACCTAAATCTGTGACAGGTTTTTTTAATTTTTTTTCTGGAATACCCAGAAAGATCAAAAAGTAGAGTATGGCCTTTATCTAATACTTTAATTCTAACGTGTGATACTTTAATCTAGTCATTTCAGTTCACAGCCAGCCTCCTTGGAGAAATTAGGACATGTTACTTGTTCCATTTGCTTTTTCTCCCTGTTTTAATATATTTTTTTTTAATCTCGGCTTAAAAGGTGGAAATGAGCAGCCAAGGATTGGGGCATGGGTGGAGCCACAGCCAAAGTGCCCCAAATAACTGAAGCATTGAGAGTTTTATTTAAACACTGGGATCAGGGAGTCACAGGATGGTTTGGGTGGGAAGGGACCTGAAAGATCATCCCATTCCACCCCTGCCATGACAGGGACACCTCCCACCAGCCCAGGCTGCTCCAAGCCCTGTCCAACCTGGCCTGGGACACTCCCAGGGATGGGGCAGCCACAGCTGCTCTGCCCAACCTGTGCCAGGGCCTGCCCACCCTCCCAGCCAGCAATTCCTTCCCAATATCCCATCTAACCCTACTCTCAGTTTAACTGCATTCCCTTTGTCCTGTCACTCCAAGCCTTTGTGAAAAGTTCCCTCTCTGTGGATGTCCAGAGAGCAGCAGGAAGCAGGACCATGGCAGGGGAATGGTGGGACCACCCCATGAGTCACAGCACAGTGTGAGGTGAGGTGAAACCATCCATGAAATTGCACCTCACAGCCTTGGGAAGTGTCTGGGAGCACCGTGATCTGAGTGGTCCTTTCTCAGCCCTGGAAAGGTTTGAGGTCACTTGGAGCTACTTCTGACACTTCTCTCTTTGCCTTCAGGTATGACCAGAATGTGGTTCTTGTCCAACTCCTGAGGGGGCTGGGGGGGTTTGTCTGGAGAAGAGGAGGCTCAGGGGGGACCTCATTGCTCTGCACAACTCCCTGCCAGGAGGGGGCAGTGAGGGGGGTCAGGCTCTTCTGCCATGGCCCAGGGGAAAGGGGGAGAGGAGATGGCCTCAAACTGCACCAGGGCAGGGGCAGAGCAGAGATCAGGAAAAAATATTTCCCTGCAGGAGTGGTCAGGCCTTGGAATGAGTGTCCCAGGGAGGTGGGGCAGTCACTGTGTCTGGGTGTGTCCCAGAGGGGTCTGGATGTGGCCCTTGGGGACATGGATTGAGGGTGATCCTGGTGGTGCTGGGTGACAGTGGAACTGGATGATCCTGGAGGTCTATTCCAACTTAATGATTCCAGGATACCAAAGGCCCACAGGATCACATCCTTCTACCCAGGGCTCCCAAATTAGTGTTGGATTTTGGCCCAGGGCACCTGCACACACTGAGAATGGTACAGGAAATCCAGAACATTCCGAAAAGCACCGGCTGCCCTGCATAACCTCTGCCCAATTCCTCAGGCAGGAAGGGCAGCTCCTCTCTCAGGGACAGGGCCATCCATCCCTTTAAGGAATTTGTAAACCCCTCCAAAGTCTCCTGGCCAGTCTGGGTGAACAGTGACATGCAGTGGCACAACAATTCCTCTGTTGGTCAATGTAGGTACCTACAAAGCTCACAGAAGTTTGTTACACTGTTTACTGCACTACTGTAACTTCTCAGGCTTTGAGTTTGGGAGGGTTTTTTAGGGTCTTTTTTATAACCCTTTAAAAATACTACAGTTTTCAAAAGTCTCTGCATTTGCTCTCTGTGCATTTTCATCCTCTACTTTTATTTTGCCAAGTTCTGGCAATTTGGGTGGAGATAAAATGTCCTTTAAAAGGTGATGGCCTTTTTGAATTTTATTTTCCAGCACAAACAACTAGATATTGTTGGTTTATTAATATTATTTTGATAATGAATTACCTGCATGATTCTTGTACAACAGTGTTCTTCTAAGTGTCCATCTCATTAAAAAGCCACAGGAGGCTCAGGTTGGACATCAGGAGGAATTTCTGCCTGGAAAGGGTGGGCAGGCACTGGCAGGGGCTGCCCAGGGAGGATTGGAGTGCCCAGCCCTGCAGGTGCCCAAGGCAGGACTGGCCGTGGCACTGAGTGCTCTGGGCTGGGGGACAAGGTGGGCATCGGGCACAGGGTGGGCTCCAGGGGCTGGCAGGGCTTTGCCAAGGTGGGCATGGGGCACAGGGTGAGCTCCAGGGGCTGGCAGGGCTGTGCCAAGGTGGGCATGGGGCACAGGGTGGGCTCCAGGGGCTGTCAGGGCTTTGCCAAGGTGGGCATAGGGCACAGGGTGGGCTCCAGGGGCTGGCAGGGCTTTGCCAAGGTGGGCATTGGGCACAGGGTGAGCTCCAGGGGCTGGCAGGGCTGTGCCAGCCTCGGGGATTCTGGGGTTCTGTCTACACATTACTGATGGTCTACAACATTTTCTGGTTTGGTCCTGAACAGCTGAAGGGATTGATTAAAATTGAGGAATGAGACCATTGGGAACTGCAGTCCCACCAGGATCCTGCTCCAGCCACAGGGTCTGGAATTAGAACTGGTGTCAGGATGGACTTGTGTTCTCTGCTGCAAGCAGGTTTAAGGCTAGGACTAGGGATCTTCCAGACTGGGGACTAGGGATCTTCCAGACTGGGGATTAGGGATCTTCCAGACTGGGAGTCTCAGACCTCAACTCACCTGAAGACCCAGTCCATGAGGTGGGAGCGGGACAGAGCTCTGGGAGCTGGGAATCCTCCTCGCTGCTGGAAACAGAGGTAAAGCATTTGAGGAGTGAAGGTCTTCCAAGCTGGGGCTTGGCCAGAATCCTGTTCCATCCAGTTTTGTTTTGGTTTTAAAACCAGATCATCTTCCTGATCCGTTGTGTAAGACATCCCATAAACCAAGAGGTTGGCATTGCAGAGGTGTGGAGTGGGAGTGAGGGGCAGGAGATGATGGGACACTGTAACTGGGAACTCCTCACAACAGGCCAAAATAAACGTGGCATCAAGAGGGATTGACTTCTGAGGGATCCACTTTGGAGAGAAGCAGCTGAGACAACAGAGATTGAAGATGGAGAATGAGAAATAGTTTGTGATCTGGATGAAGGGGATCCAAATTCTTCTAATTTCTTCTACTTTATTCAACATAATAATAAGTTATCAAATATCCCTTTTTATTTTCCTTTAGGAAGGGAGTGACTGTCAAGTCAGGAAGGACTGAGCATCTTTTTTAAACTATTCATCACAAACCACCTGGAGTAAGTTTAGAGTAACTCATTTTGGTGTTTCAGTTTATGGACAGGTTGAGAGAGTTGGGGCTGTTCACCCTGGAGAAGAGAAGGTTGTGTGGAGACCTCAGAGCACCTTCCAGTGTCTGCAGGAGCTACAGGGAAGCTGGAGAGGGGCTGTTCATCAGGAAATGGAGTGACAGGAAAAGGGGGAATGGGTTCAAACTGAAAGAGGGGGAATTCAGGTTAGATATTTGGAAAAAATCCTTCCCTGGGAGGGTGGGCAGGCCCTGGCACAGGTTGGGCAGAGCAGCTGTGGCTGCCCCATCCCTGGGAGTGTCCCAGGCCAGGTTGGACAGGGCTTGGAGCAGCCTGGGCTGGTGGGAGGTGTCCCTGCACTGGATGGGCCTTAAGGTCCCTTCCAGCCCAAACCATTCCACGATTCTATGATTGTGGAATGTGACTATGGGTAGGTTGTCCCAGTTTTCCCTTCTCAGCTTTCCCACGTTGAGTAGAGGGACCCATTTGCTTCTTCACTGCGTGTTCTGGAAGGCTTCATTCCATGATCCAAACTGTAACAGCCCTTGTAGCCATGCAGTTTTGTTTTGGAATGTGTTTCTGCCTGAACTCCAGCCTTCCTTCACACACTCATGGATACCACAACTTTTCCAGGGATTAATCTTTGTCCTTTGAGCAGCATTTTCAGTCCAGATGACGTATTGGACCCACAGCAATTCCAACAATCCTCAGTATCCAGCACATTCAGTGCAAGAGTGTCCTTCTTAGACCAACAGAGCCAGTGAGAAGACCTTCAGCAAGAATTTAATACAGAAAAGAGCTGCTGATGCCAACTGTGCTGTTGTGTTCTCAGACAAAGCCACCAGAGAGCTCAATTCATAGAATCACAGAATCCTAGAATGGATTGGGTTGGAAAAGATCTCTGAATCATCAAGTCCAACCCTTGGTCCAACTCCAGTCCCTTTACCAGATCATGGCACTCAGTGCCACGGCCAAGCTCAGCTGAAAAACCTCCAGGGATGGGGAATCCACCCCCTCTCTGGGCAGCCCATTCCAATGCCTGAGCACTCTCTCTGCAAAGAAGTTTTTCCTGATTCCTTTGGTTCTGGGCCACGATGCCAAGTTAAGTCCCCAGAGAAGTTCTCCTTGATGAGTTACATCATCAACACACCACAGCAGCTCTCAGACAGCCCTTAATCCAAATCCAACCATCATCTGGAGGGAGCAGCTTGTGTTTCTCCTGTCAAAAAGGTGCTGCTGTGTTACCAATGTGGTCCATCTCGTTTTAGGCCAGAGGGGTTGCCATGGTAACCCATTGGCATGTAGATAGATCAGCTTTTGGCTCATCATCAGAGCCAGCTTCCATACTACAGGGTTTGGATTGGCAGCCAGTGCTGCATGTTGTGTAGGCTGGCATGCCTCTGGACCAGCTGGAATTCCTGCTCTTCCTGCTGGATGAGGCTTGCTCCAGAAAAAATAAGTGTGCATCCCTGAGATTCTCTGATACTCTCTGGAATGGCAGTCATGGATTCCTTGGTTGAAGATCACACCCCTAAGTATGGAAAGTTCCTCATCCAGTTTAAAACATCAGTCAGGAATTTCTGGATGTCAGGAGGAATTTCTTCCTGGAAAGGGTGGTCAGGCATTGGAAGGGGCTGCCCAGGGAGGTGGTGGAATCCCCATCCCTGGAGGTGTCCAAGGAAGTTCAACAGTTCTCTGGTCTAGTTGACAAGGTGGTGATTGGTCAAAGGCTGGACTTGATAACCTTGAAAGCCTTTTCCAACCTGGGAGTCTGTGAAGGGATTCCCCAAAAGTCATGGAGTTTTCTGGGGAAGATGCCTCCAGGAAAGAGGCTCTTACTTATCCTATGGGAAATGTATACTCGGAAGTTGTATCTATCCCAGAACTCCTCATGAGACCACTTTCCACAGGAAATACATTTGCAGGAGTGCAGAGCAGTTTTATGTTTAAAATTGGACCTCCTGCAGAATTGTGGCTCTTTAGAACTTCTGCAAATTGAATGCTACAATATCAAGTATTTCCTGTCTGGGAACTTCTCTACATCCTCAGTTTCCAACTTCTAGAGGAATCTGGTTTCCCTGTGTTTGAAAAGATGGAAAAAACATTATTTTAATTCAATCATCAAGTTCTCCTCTCAGCCAGAAGGACCAGTACATTTAATGTCTCTTTAAAAATTTTACTTGGTTCTGCTAATTGTAACATGGTTGGATCTGCCTGCACCTGTTCAGTGCACAGATTTTGCTTCTCCATAGGAACTCCTGGAAGAGGCAAAGACTCTCCTCAATCCCATTGAAATCAGGTCCTTCATTGTCCCCTTTTGGAGCTTCTTTAGTGGGATAAAATGCAATTCCCATACTCTGTTGGGCAGCAGGACATGTGTCCTTGCTGGCTGAGAGGAAATCTTTGTTCTTGCTGTCAGGAGAAAGCTCCTTGTGCTGCCTCCAGTGGGATGTTTGTTGTTTATGAAGTTCCAACACGTGATATTTGCAGCATCCTGACTTCACAAATCCTTTCAGGAAAGCTTTTAGAAGCATGTTCTGCTTGGTGCCCACATGGCCAACCTTCTGCTAGATGAGAAAAAGAAATTGTGATGAGTTTTAGATTGAATTTCTCTAAAATTGTCACTTATGGAGTTCCACCACTCTAAGAAATGGGTTTTCCAGCCATAGCAGCAGGAATGCTGGGTTGTCTGTCCCTTTTTAATTCCTGATCCTCTGTCCTCTCACAATCTATGCAAGAAAGATGGAGAGGGGCTTCTCACAAGGGTCTGGAGTGACAGCACAAGGGGGAATGGCCTCAAAGTGACAGAGAGTAGGGTCAGATGGGATATTAGGGAGAAATTCTTCCCTGTGGGCTGGGACTAAGCTGGGGTTACGTGTGGGCCTGGAGTCCAACCAAACAGGAGCATTTACAGAATCCCAGAATCACTGAATGGGCCAGGCTGAGAGGGACCACAGTGGGTCTCTGATCCCACCTCCCTACTCTGCCAGGGCCACCCCAGACCAGGATGGTTCTGGAATATCTGCAGTGAGGAGACTCCACACGCTCTCTGGGCCATCTGTCCAGTGCTGGGTCACTGCACAGCAAAGTTCTTCCTCTTATTTAGTCAGAACTTCTGTAACAGAACTTCAGCTTTTCCCAAAGTGAGAAATGCTGAAATGATTACCTGGGATCAATCCTCAACACAGCCACCAGTTTCCACAAACTTCTCTGAACCTCCTTTATTCAAAATCTCCACCCAAGGTGGGTCTCTCAAAGGTGACTGAGCACCACAAGGAGTTACAAAGGAGCTGGTCTGAGCTCTAATCAAGGGGCAGTGCACTCACACTTATTAACCCAGAATAAATCAGGTCCCAGTTCCCTCTGGATGGATCCAGAGGGGCACTGGATGGGTTCCAATGAATCTGTCTGGACCTCACACTTCCCCATTCCTAATTTTTTTAGGAGGGTACAGGGCTGCCTATTCCCACTGCCAGGGTCAGTGCTCCCACCTTGGTGTCCTGACTCCAGTATCGACCTTCCTGCTGAACTGCCAGGATGAGTGAAAAAACAAGCTTGGAGAAGTCATGGATATCAGGTCTGAGGAAATCAGAAAACCTTGCAAAGGGTCCAGCCCCCCCCAAAAAGTCTGGGGTAGAATCCCAGAATCCCAGCATGGTTTGGGTGGGAAAGGACCTTAAAGATCATCATGGAGTTCATCCCCACAGTTGTGCTCCCAGCACATAAAGTTTATCTCATGGTATTTAAAACCCAGCTATGAAAAACAAAAGCTGAAAAATTACCTCAAATCCTTTTGCAGTTTTACCTTTCCCAACCTGTTTGTCTGAGCAAGTGTTTTCATGAGAAACTTCCACTGAATTTTGATGTATTAGAATCACAGAATGATAGAATGGATTGGGTTGGAAAAGACCTCCCAGATCATAAAGTCCAACCCTTGGGCCAACTCCAGTCCCTTTACCAGATCATGGCACTCAGTGCCACGGCCAAGCTCAGTTGAAAAACCTCCAGGGACTGGACCAAGGGTTGGACTTGATGATCTTGGAGGTCTTTTCCAACCCAATCCATTCTATGATTCTGTGATTCCAGTGCCCTGGTTTTGAGGGCTCTGCAGAATGGATGGTGGTGGAGGTTTCCTTCTTTAGCAGCCATTACATTTAACAGACTTTTCTGCTTTTAATTTGGTTGCTTTGGTTTATCTCCCAAACCTTTACAGTCTTTGCACTCTCAGTTTCCTGACTGGGAAGGATCCACAAGGATCAGAGTCCAGCTGGAACAGGGATATGGGCAGGGACACCTCCCACCAGCCCAGGCTGCTCCAAGCCCTGTCCAGCCTGGCCTGGGACACTCCCAGGGATGGGGCAGCCACAGCTGCTCTGCCCAACCTGTGCCAGGGCCTGCCCACCCTCCCAGCCAGCAATTCCTTCCCAATATCCCATCCAGCCCTGCCTGCCCTCTGGCACTTTGAAGCCATTCCCCTGTCCTGACACTCTCTCTCTTTCCTGTGGGCTCCCTTCAGGCACTGGAAGGACCTGTTGAGATGTTGAGAAAAGAACAGGACATGCCACTCAATATGCAGAGAACTATGGATTTATAGAGGGGTGGGTGTGTTACAACATTCCCTGGTTTCTCTTAATAATTCCAAATATTTGATTTGTTTCTCTGAGTAAAAGGGAACATTGTGTTGAGATTTTTATAGAAATATTAATCAGAACTCAAAGATCTCATTTGTGAGTGGAAAACCACCTTACAGCCCACAGAGCTTTTCCTCCATGGGCACTAATTACTAATCAGGTTTTATCTGCCATTTTATTAGACAGTCAGCCAGCCTTGGGAGGGCTTTTTCCAGTTCTTCACAGGCAACATCACAGTTTGTCCTCTACCTTTCCTCCACCTGAATCATCAATGTCTTGAGCAGTCTGTGGTACTTCCCTGCCCACCCCTTTCCCCAGATCTTTAGGAACACATTAAGCAGCCCCAGGTCCCTGCAGACTCCTCTTGTGCTCTCCCTCTTCTCTGAAAACTGACCTTTTATTGTTCTTTTATTTCTGTTTCCTGTCATCCAGCCACTCTTTGATCCACTCTTCTCTTGCTTCATGTTGCATAAAGGCCTTTTAATTTCTTTTTTTTTTCAAATGATGCTTTGTCTAGGAAACTCATTAACCCCTGGAAATCCTGGGAATGCTTAAAAAGTATCTTCATGTTTGCTTCCTTACCTGGTTAGTGAGGGAAGGGTCACACCCTGCAGTCAGTTCTTCAGCTTTTGGGCACCTCAGAGCTCCTGGTTGGAGCCCACCTGGTGCCCAGGATGTCCTGCCCTTGCCTGCCCTGCACTGACATTTGAGACAGGTCTGTAAAATTCCCCATCATTCCAAATTCTGGCACGGATTTCACCCCTCCAGTGCTGTGTCCAGTTCTGGGCCCCTCAGGACAAGGAGGACATGGAGGGGCTGGGGCAAGTTCAGCCAAGGGAATGGAGCTGGGGGAGAAGGAATTACACCTGGAATAATCTCCCAGCTCAGACACAGGGGCCACCTCAGGAGTTTTGGAGTGGTTTAATTTGGGTATATTGTAAATCCTTCACTGCTTTGAAAGAGGAAAACATGAAAATAACCTGGGCTGGTGGGAGGTGTCCCTGCCCATGGATGAATCACAGAATCATAGAATGGATTGGGTTGGAAGAGACCTCCGAGATCATCGAGTCCAACCCTTGGCCCAACTCCAGTCCCTTTACCAGATCATGGCACTCAGTGCCACGGCCAAGCTCAGCTGAAAAACCTCCAGGGATGGGGAATCCACCCCCTCTCTGGGCAGCCCATTCCAAGGCCTGATTTTTGTCTCTGCAAAGAATTTCTTTCTGATCTCCAGTTTAAATCAGATGAGCTTTAAGGTCCCTTCCAGCCCAAACCATCCCATCATTCTGTGACTTGAACTTGAGAAATTAGTTAAAAAACTCAACTTCTCTGGGCTTAGATACAGTTCCAACCCCTGCCATGGGCAGGGAACCTTCCCCTCGACCAGGGTGTTCAGACCCCCATCCAACCTCTGGAATTTAAGAATATTTTCCCTGCAGTCCTTTAGGCCAGTTGGAAATACTGAAAAATGTGGCATTAAAAACTGTCCCCCAACATTTTGGGGTGGTCTCTCATATTTGTGATGTCCCAATGGGAAGAAAAGGTATTTTAGGGACTGACTGACACAGTTTTACTTTTATATAACAAGAAGAAAACTAAAAAATATGTGTATTCAATCTCAGGGGTTAAATATTCTCTTCCTGGGAAAACTTGGGAATTTCTGCTGCTCTGCCCTAAATCCTGGGCTTAGTTTTCCCATTTCCTGGGAAAACTTGGGAATTTCTGCTCCTCTGCCCTAAATCCTGGGCTTAGTTTTCCCATTTCCTGGGAAAACTTGGGAATTTTTGCTCCTCTGCCCTAAATCCTGGGCTTAGTTTTCCCATTTCCTGGGAAAACTTGGGAATTTCTGCTCCTCTGCCCTAAATCCTGGGCTTAGTATTCCCATTTCCTGGGAAAACTTGGGAATTTTTGCTCCTCTGGTGCTGCTCTGCCCTAAATCCTGGGCTTAGTTTTCCCATTTCCTGGGAAAACTTGGGAATTTCTGCTCCTCTGGTGCCTGTTCTTCCCTAAATCCTGGACTTAGTATTCCTATTTCCTGGAAAAACTTGGGAATTTCTGCTCCTCTGGTGCCTGTTCTTCCCTAAATCCTGGGCTTAGTATTCCCATTTCCTGGGAAAACTTGGGAATTTCTGCTCCTCTGGTGCTGCTCTGCCCTAAATCCTGGGCTTAGTATTCCCATTTCCTGGGAAAACTTGGGAATTTCTGCTCCTCTGCCCTAAATCCTGGGCTTAATATTCCAGTACTTTTTATCCAGGATATTAGTCACTGTTTTCTTTCCCCACCAGATTCAACCACTATTTTATTTTTCATGTTTAAATCACTTGTTTTATCCACTGTTTTTGTCACCCTTATGTGTTTTATAACATTATTTTCCTTATTTTCTAATTCTTTTTCGAGGCCAGTGAAGCCCAGTGCAATTTTCAGTCAGTTCAAGGCCTTTCAAACCATATAATGACTCTTATTCTGAGGGAATTGCCTTTAAAATTGTGCATTTTTGGCTGGAAAATTCATTCATTCTTAATTCCCTTCAAAGTTCCTTGACCAGTTTTGTGCTTTATGGTGTTATTTTTTTTCAAGCACCTTCTCTCAGTTTTAACAAGACATAAAATCTTCTTCTGTCTGGACTTTTCCTCAGCTGAGTTTCATCTCAATTAACTTTCCTCACCTTGATGTGTGAACAAATAAGTGGATTTTGTTGCCTTCTGTGATCTTTTCTCATTGGTTCTTTTAAGCCTGATATAAAGGGTAATTTTAATAGATAATTATTTTAAAGGATAACTTTAATGAAAAGCAAACTCCAGTGCAGGGGGGATGTTGGAGAAAACACTGATAAGATTTAATGTCTGTGTGGGGCAAAGATTTTAATTCCTTAATTATCTTCCTCCTTTTTCAGCCATTCAGAAGCACCACGACTTCTGTGCAGCATTTGGGGTGATTTCTCCACCAGAGTTAATGAACTTTAATTAATTCCTCTAGTTCAGAGTATCAGTTCTTTTATTATTTAATGTATTTGAGGTTTTTCTGCCTCTGACTCCTTGGTATGACCAGTCAAGAACAGCCTTTTCCACTCAGGTGCTCTGAAAAATAATGCTCAGTTTATGAAATTTGCTTCAATAAAGAGATCTAAAAATTGTCCAAAATATGAATAATATTTGAAACTAATTTTTAATTAGATTTAATCATCTCTAAACTTTCCCAGCCCTGTGTGCTCCACATCCTTTGATGGCAAGTAGTGAAATCACAGGTGCTTTTTGGTCATGACTTTGTTTCACCTGTAGAACTTCTCCTTAAATCAGGTCCCTTCCAGCCCTCACCATTCCATGACTCTGGAATTCTGTGACTCTGAACTGCTGCTCTCTGAGCAGAGATTTCAAAACTATCCTAAAAAACCAAGAAAAAAAGTCTGTTTCAGCCTCCCTGTGTTTATTCCAATTGGGAATTCTGTCATTCCATATCAACTAATCCACACATTTCAAACTGAGTTGAGGGAAATATAGAAATGTAATTATTCTAAAAAATTAAATATATTTGTTAAAATAATGTCACAAAAAAGGTCAGGCAGGAAGGTGGGAGATTCCCTGCCCATGGCAGGGGGTGGAACTGGATGATCTTAAGGTCCCTTCCAACCCAAACCATTCCATGATTCTGGGATGATCAGGAAAATCCATGAAACTAATCATGGAATCCTAGAATGGATTGAGTTGGAAAAGACCTCTGAGATCATCAAGTCCAACCCTTGGGCCAGCTCCAGTCCCTTTACCAGATCATGGCATGTGTGTGTCATTCTACCAAAGTTCATATAATTTTCCCAGTTGGTTCCAGTTTAAATTAATTTGTTCTTAGAGTTGTTCCATTCAGTTCTGGTTCAGGCCCAGCACAACTTGAAAATGACAATATCCCTTCTAACCCTCCTTTGCTTCAGTGTGAAGCCATTCCCCTTGTCCTGTCCCTCCAGCCCTTGGAAATGGTCTCTCTCCATCTTTCCTGTGGCTCCATCAGCTCCTGGAAGGCCACACTGAGGTCCCCCCAGAGCTTCTCTTCTCCAGGCTGGCCAATCCCAGCTGTGCCAGCCTTTCCTCCCAGCAGAGCTGCTCCATCCTCTGCCCATCCTGGGGCCTCCTCTGGCCTCTCCAGCAGCTCCATGTCCTTCCTGTGCTGCCCCCAGGGCTGGAGCAGCTCTGCAGGTGGAGGAAATAAAACTGTGTTAAAACAAACCAACCCCTGGAAAAGCAGGGGGATAAATGGACTATTTTAGGGAGAGAAGATCCCCAGGAGTTGCTGTCAGCCCAGCTGTGTGACAGGTGACCTGCCCTCCCACCCCCAGGCTGTGGGCACCAATATTCCCTTGAGAAGCTCCTTCCCCCTCAACTGTGATTTCCTGAGGAATTCCCATTCCCAAATAAAGCCTAAAATTGTCAGTCTCACCATTAGTCCAAATTTGGGGTGGATTTTTCGAGTGGACAGACACAGGAGGCTCCTGACAATGACAGGGATGGGTGCCAAGAATTCCAACTTTGCTCTGAGGCTTGAGCTGTTCCACTGATTTTGCTGGAATATTCCAAAAGAATTCAGGACAAAGTGGATACTCTGTAAAGAAAATTTGTAGCTTGGATCAAGCACAACAAATCCTGTTACTGGAGAGGGAATTTTCAGAAGCGTGAGCGACAGGAGAAGGGGGAATAATTTTGAGTGGAAAGAGGGTAGATTTAGGTGGGATATTGGGAAGGAATTGCTGGCTGGGAGGGTGGGCAGGCCCTGGCACAGGTTGGGCAGAGCAGCTGTGGCTGCCCCATCCCTGGGAGTGTCCCAGGCCAGGTTGGACAGGGCTTGGAGCAGCCTGGGCTGGTGGGAGGTGTCCCTGCCCATGGCTGGAACTGGATGATCTTTAAGGTCCTTTCCAACCCAAACCATTCTGTGACTCTGATTTGCCAGAATTTGAATTCTGAATTAAGTTTTTATTTCCAAGAGGCTTTTTAGTTTTTGCTTATTATGTTTTATGGCAGATGTTGCAGAGCATCACAATAACAAGCCTGGAGAGAAGCTCCAGGGAGACCTGAGAGCCCCTTCCAGAGCCCAAAGGGGCTCCAGGAGAGCTGGAGAGGGACTGGGGACAAGGGATGGAGGGACAGGACAAGGGGAATGACCTTAAGCTGCCAGAGGGGAGGGATAGATGGAATATTGAGGAGAAATCCTTCCCTGGGAGGGTGGGCAGGCCCTGGCACAGGTTGGGCAGAGCAGCTGTGGCTGCCCCATCCCTGGGAGTGTCCCAGGCCAGGTTGGACAGGGCTTGGAGCAGCCTGGGCTGGTGGGAGGTGTCCCTGCCCATGGCAGGGGGTGGGATTAGATGATCTTTGAGATCCTTTCCATCCAAACCATTCCATGTTTTTTGCAGACATTCCAGC
Source organism: Pithys albifrons albifrons (assembly GCF_047495875.1). Classification (NCBI taxonomy): domain Eukaryota; kingdom Metazoa; phylum Chordata; class Aves; order Passeriformes; family Thamnophilidae; genus Pithys; species Pithys albifrons. The sequence goes on from NC_092458.1 coordinate 124,470,931, forward strand.
CTTTCTGCCTATCCTACACTGCAGTTACAGATACAGGAAAATGATTCCCTTCCTATCAACTGACAATTCCAAGCAGGACTGCAGTGACTGGGAGGAATTTCTGACTGCCTCAAAGGTTAATCAAAGCTTTCTAACCTTCCCTTAATCAACTCTCCAGCTGATCACAAACCACTTCCACCAATTAGGAGCATAAAATGACAATCCCTGGGAGTGTCCAAGGCCAGGTTGGACAGGGCTTGGAGCAGCCTGGGCTGGTGGGAGGTGTCCCTGCCCATGGCAGGGAGTTGGAACTCGATGATCTTTAAGGTCCTTTCCCACCCAAACCACTCTGGGATTCTTTTTCTCCAAACCAACCCCCTTGAGGATGCTGAACTGTCAGTCCTGACTTTGGGCATGGATTGCTTGGGATCCTGGGTGTTCCGAAGGGTGTTTGTGGGATCTGCCCTGCCAAGCAAGGGGCAGCCACAGGCTGTGCCAGCAGGAGCTTTTCCTGGACTTGAGGCTCCAGTTCCCAGAAATGACGAACTGAAGTACCTTGGAAAAAGTTTCCCAAGGACAACACGAGTTGATTGTGAAAGTGATGGCAAACAAATAAACATTCTCAGAAGCAGCTGTGCTGTCCAGGCTTGTCTTCTGCTCTTTTTACTTCTCCTTGGCTGGGGTAAAAAATAAAACATAAAAATTCCTCTTTACCTTCCCCACAATAACTAATTACAGTAATTAGCCGTGGCAGGCAAGTGACTAATAGAAGTAATCAAAGTAAAATGCTGCTTTCTCTTTACACTGACCACTTTCCCTCTTTTTTTTTTTACATGTAGGATGACTTTGATATCTCACTTCTTATCCCAACACAAAAGATGCTCCTTATTTACAGGAGCATCCACTGGATTTTGCCAAGTATTCCATCAGGAAGGGGACACAGATGGGTTCCAGCACTGCAGGGATGAGGAGGAATAGGACAGAACCATCTTCCAGCTACTCCCACCACTGGCAGGGACTCTGATTTTATTTATTTAATGATTTGAAGCTTAAAAAAAGTACATTTAGTTTAAATCTTTAAAACCTGCAGTGATTTATACAGACAATAAAATGAAATACAGAGAACTCTGGAGTCTGGGAAGGGTTTATTTCTTTAATTTTTTGATGGATTTGCATTCCCAGTTTTCAGAGAGAACAGCAATAAAAATGCAAAGAGAAAAGTCTTCAAACTCTGGTGAAGAGAACCAGCAATGAGAGCCAGAAATCTGTAATGCCACCAGTGAGCACAGTCAGATTTGTTACTATTCTCCCAGTTACTGTTCTTACCTGTTCCTTTTTAATGCCAATCCTAAAAGAAAATAATTTAAAATAAATAAATAAAGCAGAAATCTGACACCACTCTGCTCCTGTGAGGTGTTTCTCATTCCCTCACCAAGCCCCGGGTTAAGAGTGAATTAAACAATTCCAACTTTAAAGTCATCCTGGAGTTTGTGCTGGAACTGCCCAGTGGAGCCTGCCAGGGATTTTTAGAGAAGATCGCGAGAAGAGCGAGTTGGGAACAGCATTAAAATTCCCAACCAGCTTCCTGCTTTCAGCATTCCCTTCGGGACTGGCGACAACTGCCGGTCCCGTGGAATGGCGAGGGATTCCCGGGATGAGTCCCCGCCTCGCAGGGCCTGGCAATGGAGTTTGCGGGGGGACATTCCCGTGTGTGTTTGCGGGGGGACATTCCCGGTGTGTGTTTGCGGGGGGACATTCCCCGTGTGTGTTTGCGGGGGGACATTCTCTGTGTGTGTTTGCGGGGGGACATTCCCCGTGTGTGTTTGCGGGGGGACATTCCCGGTGTGTGTTTGCGGGGGGACATTCCCCGTGTGTGTGTTTGCGGGGGGACATTCCCGGTGTGTGTTTGCGGGGGGACATTCCCGGTGTGTGTTTGCGGGGGGACATTCCCCGTGTGTGTGTTTGCGGGGGGACATTCCCTGTGTGTGTTTGTAGGCCGAGATTCCTCCCTGTGTTTTTCCAGGCCGAGATTCCCGGTGTGTGTTTGCGGGGGGACATTCCCGGTGTGTTTTTCCAGGCCGAGATTCCCGGTGTGTGTTTGCGGGGGGACATTCCCGGTGTGTGTTTGCAGGCCGAGATTCCTCCCTGTGTTTTTCCAGGCCGAGATTCCCTCTGTGTGTTTGCGGGGGGACATTCCCGGTGTGTGTTTCCAGGCCGAGATTCCCCCCGTGTGTTTTCCAAGGCCTTGCGGTGCCCCCCGGGATGGCCGGACCGAGCTCCAGGCGGGCTCACCGCGATGGATCCCGTGTGGAACTGGAGCAGAGACAGGTCCTCTCCTCGCCCGTACTGGTTCCTGTGGCTGCACAGAGCGGGCACAGGGATGAATTTAAGCCTTTCCCGGGATTCCTTTGTCGCGCTCCCAGCGCCGCCTCAGGCGCGACGCCTACAACTCCCATCAGCCCCCGCGGCGCGCCCCGCCCGCAGCGCGCGCTGTTGTCGCGCAAAGCCCGCCGGGATTTGTAGTCCGCAAACGCCGAACCAATCGCGGCGCTCTCCCGCCCCGCCGGTTGCCAGGACAACGGCACAGTGGGCGGGACCGGGCGGGAAGCGGCGTCAGCGATTGGGAAGTGACGGGTCGGAGCCCCGGATGTTGCGGGGGGGAGGAGCCCCGGTGGTCACGTGGGCGGGCGCGGGGGTGTCACGTGACTCGGCGATGGGCACCGCGCTGGACGTGCGGGTGAAGCGCGCGGGGAAGGTCTATCGCGATGGGGTGCGTATCGCGGGCATATCGCAGGTATATCGCGCGTGTATCGGCGGGGAGAGCGTGTGACCGACCCACCGGTGTGAGTGTATCGCGACAGCGAGGCCCTGGGGGGTGGGTGTATCAAGGCAGGGAGGGGATCCTGCCCCTCTGCCCAGCCCTGGCAGGCACATCTGCTGTGCTGGGTCCAGTTCTGGCTCCTCAGCACAGCAGGGACATGGAGCTCCTGGGGCAGGTCCAGGGGAAGGTGACAAAGGTGCTGAAGGGCCTGGAGCATCTCTGGGAGCAGGACAGGCTGAGGGAGCTGGGGCTGTTCAGCCTCCAGAGCAGCCCCTGAGAGGGACCTCCCCATGGCTGGCAGTGCCTCAGGGAGGGGGCAGAGCAGGGGACACTGAGGGCACCTCCCCATGGCTGGCAGTGCCTCAGGGAGGGGGCAGAGCAGGGGACACTGAGGGCACCTCCCCATGGCTGGCAGTGCCTGCAGGGAGGGGGCAGAGCAGGGGACACTGAGGGCACCTCCCCATGGCTGGCAGTGCCTGCAGGGAGGGGGCAGAGCAGGGGACACTGAGGGCACCTCCCCATGGCTGGCAGTGCCTGCAGGGAGGGGGCAGAGCAGGGGACACTGAGGGCACCTCCCCATGGCTGGCAGTGCCTCAGGGAGGGGGCAGAGCAGGGGACACTGAGGGCACCTCCCCATGGCTGGCAGTGCCTCAGGGAGGGGGCACAGCACGGACCAGGCTCTGTTCGGGGGGGGCCCAGCAATGGCACAAGAGGAACAGGCAGGAACTGATGCCCAGCAAGTTCCACCTGCACAGGAGGCAGAACTTCTTTGCTGTGCAGTGACCCAGCACTGAGCAGAGCCCAGGCTGGCCGTGGATTCTCCCTCTGGAACATCCCAACCCCCTGAACACGTTCCTGTCCCCAGCCCCAGGTGCCCCGGGGTGAACCCCGCAGGTTCCTTCCCAGCCCGGCCAGCCTGGAATTCCGGGATTCCGGGTGTGTATCGCGACAGGGTCTGCGTGGCTCGGCTCAGCCCGAGCTTCCCGCTGGGACTCTCCTGGGGTTTCCTCGGAAAGCGGGACTCGTCCGCCCTCTCCTGGCGGAACCTGCGCGGTGCCGCAGCTTTCCCTGTGCTCGGAGCTTTTCCCTGCTGTATCCCGGAGCTTTTCCCTATTTTCCTTCCTGGAGCTTTCCCTGTTTCCCTTCCCGGAGCTTTTCCCCTCCATATCCCGAAGCTATTCCCTGTTTTCCTTCCCGGAGCTTTTCCCCTCCGTGTCCCGAAGCTTTTCCCTCTTTCCCTTCCCGGAGCTTTTTCCTCCCGTATCCCGGTGCTTTTCCCCCTCTCTTTCCCTTCCCGGAGCTCTTCCCTGTTTCCCTGTGCCCGGAGCTTCTTCCTCTTTCCCTTCCCAGAGCTTTTCCCTGTTTACGTTCCCGAGGCTTTTCCCCTCCGAGTCCCGGAGCTTTCCCTGTTCCCCATCCCGGAGATTTTCCCTGCTGTATCCCGAAGTTTTCCCTGTTTCCCTTCCTGGAGCTTTCCCTGTCTTCTTTCCCCAAGCTTTTCCCTGCTGTGTCCTGGAGCTTTCCCTGTGCCTGGAGCTTTGCCTGTTTCCCTTCCCGGAGCTTTTCCCCGTTTCCCTTCCCGGAGCTTTTCCCCGTTTCCCTTCCCGGAGCTTTTTCCCCGTTTCCCTTCCCAGAGCTTTTCCCCGTTTCCCTTCCCGGAGCTTTTCCCCGTTTCCCTTCCCGGAGCTTTTCCCCGTTTCCCTTCCCGGGGCTTTTCCCCGTTTCCCTTCCCGGGGCTTTTCCCCGTTTCCCTTCCCGGGGCTTTTCCCCGTTTCCCTTCCCGGAGCTTTTCCCTTTTTCCCTTCCCGGAGCTTTTCCCCGTTTCCCTTCCCGGGGCTTTTCCCCGTTTCCCTTCCCGGAGCTTTTCCCTTTTTCCCTTCCCGGAGCTTTTCCCCGTTTCCCTTCCCGGAGCTTTTCCCCGTTTCCCTTCCCGGAGCTTTTCCCCGTTTCCCTTCCCGGAGCTTTTCCCCGTTTCCCTTCCCGGAGCTTTTCCCCATTTCCCTTCCCGGAGCTTTTCCCCGTTTCCCTTCCCGGAGCTTTTCCCCGTTTCCCTTCCCGGAGCTTTTCCCCGTTTCCCTTCCCGGAGCTTTCCCTCTTTCCCTTCCTGGAGCTTTCCCTCTTTCCCTTCCTGGAGCTTTCCCCTTCCCGGAGCTTTTCCCTCTTTCCCTTCCCGGAGCTTTCTCTGTTTCCCTTCCCGGAGCTTTCCCCCCTCCGTGTCCCTTCCCCAAAGGAATATTTTTAATTTCTATCACTATTTATCCAGAAATAACAAATTGTTCAGCAGAAACATTTGGGCCATTTTTTTCCATCCATCCAACCTTCTATCCTAAAAATCCTTTCCATGCACCAAAATTCCACTTACTGAGTGGTTTTAATGCTGGAAAACTGGATTTTGGGTTTCTTCCCCTGACTTGATTTTATCACTTTGAACTGTTTTTTTTTAATATGGGAAAGGGACATTTCTTCTCTTTTAGACAGACATGAATTTATGTTTATTTTTTAATATAGAAAGGGATATTTCTTCTTTTTTAGGCAGAAATGAATTTATTTCCGTTTATTTTAATATGGGAAAGGGACATTTCTTCTTTTTTAGGCAGAAATGAATTTATTTATGTTTATTTTTTTTTAATATGGAAAGGGATATTTCTTCTTTTTTAGGCTGAAATGAATATTTTTTTTTAATATGGGAAAGGGACATTTCCTCTTTTAGGCTGAAATGAAGATATTTCTGTTTATTTTTTTTTAATATGGGAAAGGGACATTTCTTCTTTTTTAGACAAAAATGAATTTATTTATGTTTATTTTTTTAATATGGAAAGAGATATTTCTTCTTTTTTAGGCTGAAATGAAGATATTTCTGTTTATTTTTTTTAATATGGGAAAGGGACATTTCTTCTCTTTTAGACAGACATGAATTTATGTTTATTTTTTAATATAGAAAGGGATATTTCTTCTTTTTTAGGCAGAAATGAATTTATTTATGTTTATTTTTTTAATATGGAAAGGGATATTTCGTCTCTTTTAGGCTGAAATGAAGAGTTGACTTTATGCTCCAGAAAGAGAAATATCCAATTGCACAGAAAGTCCCAAAGTCAATCCTAAAGTGTCTCCTTCTTTCCTCCCTTTCCCTGCTCTGGTGACCTGTAAAGGGTTTTGTGTTGCAATCCCAGAATGTTTGGGTTGGAAGGAACCTCAAAGATCATCCCATTCCCACCCTCTGCCATGGGCAGGGACACCTTTTACTGCCCCAGATTGTTCCAGCCTGGCCTGGGACACTCCCAGGGATGGGGCAGCCACAGCTGCTCTGCCCACCCTGTGCCAGGGCCTGCCCACCCTCCCAGCCAGCAATTCCTTCCCAATATCCCATCCAGCCCTGCCCTCTGGCACTTTGAAGCCATTCCCCTTCTCCTGTCCCTCCATCCCTTGGAAATGGTCTCTCTCCATCTTTCCTGTGGCTCCTTCAGCTCCTGGAAGGCCACACTGAGGTCCCCCCAAAGCTTCTCCTCTCCAGACTGGCCAATGCCAGCTGTGCCAGCCTTTACTCCCAGCAGAGCTGCTCCATCCTCTGCCCATCCTGGGGCCTCCTCTGGCCTCTCCAGCAGCTCCATGTCCTTCCTGTGCTGCCCCCAGGCCTGGAGCAGCTCTGCAGGGGGGGCTCACCTGAGCAGGGCAGCATTTTGAGGTATTTTTTTCATTTATAAAGAAATGCTGAAAGAAAAATTCCTCTTTAAATTCCAGCCCTCCTCCTTTGTGCCCCTTCCCACATGGAAGTGTGTGGGGAGCAGCTCTGGGACAGCCTGTGGTGGGAAACTCCTTTCTTAAAGCAGTCCATGTGTTCAGGATTGTCCTTCTCTGAGTTCAGCTGGGCTCGTTTTTCACTGCAATAACCTAATTAATTGCTTGTGCTAATTAAGGCCCCTGAGCAGAATTGAGGGCAGCTTTGCTTTGTGCTCTGCACTTCCCACCTCCATCCTCTCCAGCCTTGGTTGGGATACCTGAGGTTCTCCTGCCCTGTTCTTCCTCAGGAACTCCCCAACTCAGTTTTGTCATCCTGTGCCACCAAGAAAGTCAAAAGGCTGCCAGAATTCCAGTGGGATATCCTGCTTGGAGCTGGTTGGATGTGAAGGGGCAGTGGGAATTCCAGGCTCAGAGTCAGTCTCTTCTTCTGGTGAAGGACCAGGAGAGAAGGTTATCCCCAAGGAACTCTGCAGGTTCTCCATCCCTTGCTGCCCTTTCCAGCTGTGAATTTTCCCCTGGAGCTTGGGATTGAAGCAGATTCCCTGGTGCTGGAGAGGGGAAGGATAAACCTTGAGGAATGTGGAGTGAATTAATTGTCTGTTGCTCCCCTGCAGTTCATCAGTTTTATTCAGTGTTAAAACCTCTGAGTTGATGCTTTGAGGGTGCAGCATTTTTGTGCAAAAGAGTCTTTTGTGGACAAAATATCCTTCCTGGGATGCAGTGACACATTCCTGGGATCACACAATTCCTTCCTTTGGTTCAGGTACACTTTGGAATTATTTCATTGTGTTCCTGTGGAAGAGCAGCTGTTTATTCAGATGTTTTGTTTATATATTTTAAATCTATTCTGCCCCACTCTTGAGATGAGTCTCACCTTGTTGACCATCCCAGCTGTGCCTTCTCCTCCCTCTCCCATGGCTGTCCATCCCACTTTCCAGAGAATTCCTCCTGGGAGTTTGTTCTGACACGGAATGGAGCTTCCCTGTTACCAACTGATCCAACTGCTGGTTTTCATCTTCTGGAGAGCAACATCTTGAAACTTTGGGAAGAAGTTGAAGTATTTCTGCAAAGGGCAGGATGATATTTTTAAGGAAAACAAACCAGAAGTGCAGAACTCTCTCCCTCCATTCCTTTACCATCAGTGTTTGTCTTTCCTGACAAGATTCCACCCTTCTTTGGGAACACACTGTCTGGCCAACAGCTCTAATAAAAATGGATTTAAACAAATGTTTTCATGTTGTCTTCTTTCCCTCAGGAAGTTCTCTCTGGAGTTGTGGTCATCACCAGCAAGGACACGGTCCAGCACCAGGGGATCTCCCTGACCATGGAGGGCTCAGTGAACCTGCAGCTCAGTGCCAAGAGCGTGGGGGTGTTCGAGGCCTTCTACAACTCTGTCAAGGTCAGAGCTTTGTCTTTGCAGCACAAAACCCTCTCTCTTCTCCAGTGAAATCTTTCCTGGGTGGCCCTCAGGTGGTGAGGGCACTTCATGGAAATGATGGAAAACAGGGAAATGCTCAGTGTTATCTGGAATCAGAATCACAGGGAGGCTGGAGGGGACCACAGTGGGTCACCTGGTGCCACCTCCTGCCCCAGCACATGGCACAGGGTTGTGCCAGAGGGTTCTGGAATATCCCCAGTGAGGGGGGACTGAGGGACAGGAAGCTCAACAGGAGCCACCAGTGTGCCCAGGTGGCCAAGAAGGCCAAGGGGATCCTGGCCTGGATCCAAACTAGCGTGGCCAGCAGGCCCAGGGCAGTGACCCTTCCCCTGGACTCTGCCTTGGGGAGGCCACACCTTGAGTGTTGTGTTCAGTTCTGGGCCCCTCAGTTGAGGAAAGAGATTGAGGGGCTGGAGCGGGGCCAGAGAAGAGCAACGAGGCTGGAGAAGGGACTGGATGTGGCACTGAGTGTCCTCTGAAACACCTCCAGGGACAGAGAATCCACCATGTCCTGATCCAACCCTACTGTGATCACCAGCCCAGGGCACGGAGTGCCCTGGGCTGGTGATCACAGTGGGGTTGGATCAAGGGTTGGATTTCATAATCTCACAGGTCTCTTCCAACCCAACTGAGAAGAGCAAGGAGGCTGGAGAAGGGACTGGAGCACAAGTGCTGTGGGGAGAGGCTGAGGGAGCTGGGGGTGTTCAGCCTGGAGAAGAGGAGGCTCAGAGGTGACCTCAGCACTGTCTGGAACTGCCTGAAGGGAAGTTCTGGCCAGGTGGGGGTTGGTCTCTTCTCCCAGGCACTCAGCAATAGGACAAGGGGGCACGATGGGCTCAAGCTCTGCCAGGGGAAATTGAAGTTGGAGATCAGAAAAAAATTCTTTGCAGAGAGAGTGCTCAGGCATTGGAATGGGCTGCCCAGAGAGGGGGTGGATTCCCCATCCCTGGAGGTTTTTCAGCTGAGCTTGGCCGTGGCACTGAGTGCCATGATCTGGTAAAGGGACTGGAGTTGGACCAAGGGTTGGACTTGATGATCTCAGAGGTCTTTTCCAACCCAATCCATTCTATGATTCTGTGATTTTTGGGGAAGGAACTTGCACTGCTGGGAAAGTTTTCTTTCAAGCTGAAGGACATTACCACAAATAATTAAAAGTGGTTACTGAGTGATGCACTGAAGAACTTAATTTAAAGACAAATAATGGACTGGGTGCTTTTATTTTCCTTTTCTTTGAGTGATTTGGTTTGTTTGGACTCTTGTGCCAGCTCAGCCACTGGTCCTGTGGAGGCCATGGAGGTGTCACTGGGCATGAGACAGACCTTGCCCAGATTGCTCTGGAGGGAATGAGGCTTGGAGCTCCTGGAGGGGTTGGGAATTTGGCAGGGAAGAGATGCCAGGCTCCAGAGAATCACAGAATCACAGAATGGACCTCTGAGATCATCAAGTCCAACCCTTGATCCAACCCCACTGTGATCACCAGCCCAGGGCACTCCGTGCCCTGGGCTGGTGATCACAGTAGGGTTGGATCAGGACATGGTGGATTCTCTGTCCCTGGAGGTGTTTAAGAGGTGACTCAGTGCCACATCCAGTCCCTTCTCCAGCCTCGTTGCTCTTCTCAGTTGGGTTGGAAGAGACCTGTGAAATTATGAAGTCCAACCCTTGATCCAACCCCACTGTGATCACCAGCCCAGGGCACTCCGTGCCCTGGGCTGGTGATCACAGTGGGGTTGGATCAAGACATGGTGGATTGGATCAGGACATGTTGGATTCTCTGTCCCTGGAGGTGTTTAAGAGGACACTCAGTGCCACATCCAGCCCCTTCTCCAGCCTCGTTGCTCTTCTCCTCTGGATTTGTCCCAACAGCTCCACATGATTCCTGTGTGGTGGAAAATACCAATAAAATTCCATCTCCAAGCCAACTCCTCCTTCCCCTGTGCTGGAGATGCAGCACCCTCAGGATCTGTGGGATTGGGGTGGTGCAGCCACAAAACAGATCACAAATTCTTCTCTTGGACAAACAACAAGATTTCTTTCCATTGTAAAGTGACATCCCAACACTCTGTGTCTTGAAAGGCCCCTGAGATTCTGAAAATCCACCTTGGGTGGGTCTTGTTGTTCTCTGTTTCAACCTAAACCTCCTTCCTATTTCTCTTTGCAGCCCATTCAGATCATCAACAGCACCATTGAAATGCTCAAACCAGGGAAACTTCCCAGTGGCAAGACAGAAATTCCCTTTGAATTCCCACTGCAGATGAAGGGGAACAAAGTCCTGTATGAGACTTATCATGGGGTGTTTGTCAATATTCAGGTGAGGCTGTAAAAAAAGTCTGAACTTTCATCTCCAGGATGGAAACTGAGGGTAAAGTTTGGTGGGAAAAGTTTATTTTCTTTTCTAGTGTGGGTTTTTTTCTCCTCACTTTCAAGACTGAACCTTCCATATCTTCATCCAGTAAATTTTTAAGGCCCAAACAAACAAAACAAGGTATTTTTCCTGAAATATTTTCTCAAAACTGCTTTGTTTTATATCTGATATTTCTTTATCTTTTAGGGAACTGTATCCATTCCTTCCCTGTAAAAAAAAAACAACAACCCAGTGTGGTTTTATTCAAAAGAATTGTGTCATTTCACAAGGAAAACTCAACCCAAAGCATTGAGAGCTGGTGGAAGCTTCAAAACCAGGAATTGTGTGTTTTCCTGGGGACAGGAATTACATTTCCTGCCCAAATCTGGAGGGAGTTTGTGCTTGGGACAGACTCTGGTGGAAACAGCAGTTGGAAATTGGACTTTTTTTGGTTCAAAATTGTATTGCCATGGGTGGGTTGGGGGATTTTTGGGTGAAATTGGACCTTTTTTGTATTACCATGGGTGGGTTGGGGGATTTTTGGGTGAAATTGGACCTTTTTTGTATTACCATGGGTGGGTTGGGGGATTTTGGGGTGAAATTGGACCTTTTTTGTATTACCATGGGTGGGTTGGGGGATTTTTGGGTGAAATTGGACCTTTTTTTGGTTCCAAATTGAATTACCAGGGGTGGGTTGGGGGATTTTTGGGTGAAATTGGACCTTTTTTAGTTCCAAATTTTATTACCTTGGTTGGTTTGGGGGATTTTTGGGGTGAAATTGGACTTTTTTTGATTCAAAATTGAATTACCATGGGTGGGTTGGGGGATTTTTGGGTGAAATTGGACCTTTTTTGTATTACCATGGTTGGGTTGGGGGATTTTTGGGTGAAATTGGACCTTTTTTTGGTTCCAAATTGTATTACCATGGTTGGTTTGGGGGGATTTTGGGGTGAAATTGGACCTTTTTTGGTTCAAAGTTGTATTACCATGGGTGGGTTTGGGGATTTTGGGTGAAATTGGACCTTTTTTGGTTCAAAATTTTATTACCATGAGTGGGTTCGGGGATTTTGGGGTGAAATTGGACTTTTTTTGGTTCAAAATTGAATTACCATGGTTGGTTTGGGGGATTTTTGGGTGAAATTGGACCTTTTTTGGTTCAAAGTTGTACTACCATGGATGGGTTGGTTGGTTTGGGGGATTTATGGGTGAAATTGGACTTTTTTGGTTCAAAATTTTATTACCATGGGTGGGTTGGAGGATTTTGGGTGAAATTGGACCTATTTTGGTTCAAAGTTTTTTTACCATAGGTGGGTTGATTTGTTTGGGGGATTTTGGGGTGAAATTGGACCTTTTTTAGTTCCAAATTTTATTACCTTGGTTGGTTTGGGGGATTTTTGGGGTGAAATTGGACCTTTTTTGTATTACCATGGTTGGGTTGGGGGATTTTGGGGTGAAAATTGGACCTTTTTTTGGTTCCAAATTTTATTACCATGGTTGGTTTGGGGGATTTTGGGTGAAATTGGACCTTTTTTGGTTCAAAATTGTATTACCATGGGTGGGTTTGGGGATTTTGGGGTGAAATTGGACCTTTTTCGATTCAAAATTGAATTACCATGTTAGTTTGGAGGATTTTTGGGGTGAAATTGGACCTTTTTTGGTTCAAAGTTGTATTACCATGGTTGGTCTGGGGGGATTTTTGGATGAAATTGGACCTTTTTTTGTTCAAAATTTTATTACCATGGTTGTTTTGGGGTCATTTTGGGGTGAAATTGGACCTTTTTTGGTTCAAAATTGTATTGCCATGGGTGGGTTGGGGGATTTTTGGGAGAAATTGGACCTTTTTTGTATTACCATGGGTGGGTTGGGGGATTTTGGGGTAAAATTGGACTTTTCTTGGTTCAAAATTGAATTACCATGGGTGGTTTGGGGGATTTTTGGGTGAAATTGGACCTTTTTTGGTTTAAAATTGTATTACCAGGAGTGGGTTGGGGGATTTTTGGGGTGAAATTGGACCTTTTTTGGTTCAAAGTTGTATTACCATGGGTGGTTTGGGGGATTTTTGGGGTTATTTTGGTTTATTTTTGAGGGAAGGTGTTTGCTCAGCCATTTCTTGAAGGTAAATATTGTTTTAGGCAATTAATTCTTGCATAAAATGTTCAATTAAAAACCCAACACCCCCCAGAAGCCTGTCAGAAATAATTAAATTTTAAAAATCCTTTATTTTCTGTCTTTTTGGAGTATTCCCCATCTGGTTTTTGAGTTTTGGCTTTGCTGCCCATGGCCCATCTGTTGTCAGAAATGGTGCAGAACTCATTGAGTTCCTTCTCATATCCCAAATAATTTGCTGGGATCAGTATCAGTCATTTTAGGATGTCCTTTAATACTGAATATTTGTGTTTTTATTTTAATTCCCTCTCTGTGCAGCTTCTCTGGGGATAAAATGGAATTAAGAAATGAATCATTCAGTTTTCAGCCAAACTCTGAGTCCTCCTGTCCTGAAAAAGAAAATGGAACACTGAGATGTTGCTTAGGAGACACTTCCTAAACCTCTATCCAAGACCTGGGCAGTTTAATTAAGCCTCTCTTTCTTCATCCAGGGATTAATTGTGGGTTCAGGTCTCTAATTAGATACTGATAGGGAAGTTTTGGGCCGTGAAGAGAAATGAGGAAACCAAATCCCTGCTCCTGCTTTTGGCAGGAATTGAAACCAAAATGAACAAAACAGCCCCCAAAGCTCATCCCACCCAATTCCCTGTGCTGGGAGGACACTGAGAGGCTTTGCTGGAGGTGCTGAGTGTTGGATTTTTGGGAAAACCAAAGCCAGGATGGGGGGTTTTTTTCTGGTTTATGGGCTGATTTTACTGCAAACTTCAAGCTCAGCTCTGTGCCTAAAAACAATTCCCCATTAAATCCCTCCATAATTTTCCCACTTCAACCCAACCCCCCAATAAATCTAAAATTAGAGGGGCTGTCAATCCCCTGCTTTGATAATCCCTTACCCAGAGCTGGGGGAAGAGCCAGCCCAGAATCCCCCTTGGCAGCAGAGGCAACAAAGAGATAAAAGCTGAGAAATAACCCCAAAACTTTGGCTGTTTTTTCCCTTTGTCCCCAGTACACCCTGAGGTGTGACATGAGACGGTCCCTGCTGGCCAAGGACCTCACCAAGACTTGTGAGTTCATTGTCCACTCCCTGGTAAGTGATTTTTTGTTTTTTTTTTAATCCACTCCAGGTGAAGTTTGGAAGGTTGGAAAGGGAAGTGAATTCATGTTAATTTGTAACAGTGACTCGTGGGATCTCAGGAATGGGAGATCGTGGAATATCCTGAGTTTGGAGGGACCCACAGGGATCAATTCCAAGCCCAGGACACACCAGGAATTCCTCCACTGTCCAAAACCTCCATGTGAAGCCAACCCCAAAGAGCTGAGGGGCAGTTGCTCCTTCTCAGAAGATCCCACCTCTCTTTTGATTTTAAGGAAAACAGAAAAGAGGATTTGGACTTCAGGATGGTCTCACACTGCCCTGAGTTTATTCTCCTGTTCCATGCAAATCTTCCTGGAACATCCTCTTTGTATCATTCCTTTCACCTACAACAGGACAGTAAATATTAAAATACTTTTTACTTTATTAGTGGTGGAAATAACATTATTTTAGTCCTGTAATGCCTTTCTAAATGGTTTCATTTGGTGTTACAAATAAGATTTCCTGCTTTTCTAAAATCCATTATACCACATTTTATTGGCCCATTATTACATTCCAAGTGAGCCACACTTGTCAAAGCAGTGAAAAATTCCATCTCCTGCAGTTTTCCTGGTTTTTTTTTTCCTTGTTCCCTCTACAGTTCAGAGATCCCAAGTCAGTAAATCCTGAATTTCTCAGTGAGGGTGAATTAATGAGGATTTACTGACCATACAATTCTCACTTTCAGAGGTCTCAGTGTCCCATTTCTCTGCCAGGATTTGTCATTTGGGGCAAGCACAGCCAATTTTGGCCAATTTTTGGCCAATCTCTTCCCCCTTCCAGCTGGGCAGCAATTGGGAATTCTTAAGGAGTGAGGGGCAGCTCCTACCAAAGAATTCCAGTTCATTGGAAGGGGATAAAGACAAGGAGGGAGAGTTTATACAGCACAGTTAAAAGTTACAGTGAAAGGAAACATTTCCAGGGATGGTTAAAAGAAAATGATGTGAAAAGTTAATTTTTTTCCTCCAACACACTGGATGCCTTAGACAGGGAATGTGTTCCTGCTTTTCCAGCTGGTTTAGAGCATCCACCTGCTGGGATTTGGGATGTTCTCTGGGTGTTTTGTGGCTCAGAGCTCACAGTTTCCCTCTGCCCTTCCCTGCAGTCCCAGAAGGTGAAGCTGCTGCCAAGCCCTGTGGACTTCACCATCACTCCTGAAACTCTGCAGAATGTTAAAGAGGTAAAAGGGGGTTGTTTTTATTATTAGGAAAAGGTCCTTATTTTGTTTGAAATGTTTGTGTGGTTCTGCTGAGTCCAGAGCAATGGTGGTTTCCCTCCTCTGTTTCACTCTCTGGTTCTGCCTCATCTCTCCCATCGTGGGGACCAAATTAAAGTGGAAATTTGCTCAGTAATAGTTCAATATTTAAATCATTTTCCTGAGTGAAACCTCACAGTGGAGCAAGAGAGAACATTCCATACCCTGCGTAGCCAAAAGTCTTTAAAAATGTGTATTTTGATCCTTGATTATGCCCTTTTTTATAACCCTGTGTGGCTTTGGGAAGCCTGAGGAGGGCAGGGATAGGTGGGATATTGGGAAGGAATTGCTGGCTGTGAGGGTGGGCAGGCCCTGGCACAGGTTGGGCAGAGCAGCTGTGGCTGCCCCATCCCTGGGAGTGTCCCAGGCCAGGCTGGACAGGGCTTGGAGCAGCCTGGGCTGGTGGGAGGTGTCCCTGGAAAGGACTGGATGGGCTTTAAGTTCCCTTCCCACCCAAACCATTCTGGAATTCCATTCCTACCATTCTGTTTCCTTCACCATGTGGTTCCACCTCCAGGATGAATTGTGACAGCCAAGTGCTGTCAGTTATCCCAGGAAAGGCCCATCCATCAGGAAGAGGAAGGATGTCCAGGGAGAGGATTGTAGGAGACAATTGTAAGGGTACAGATGGAAAAAATTCCATTATTTCAGCCCCAGGAGGAATTTCTGAACTCTTGAGTTCTTCCCTTTGGAATTTGTGGGCATTTCCTGCACATTTGGTCACTCTGTAAGGTGTTTGTTTGCTTAAGTTGTGTCTTAGGAGTTGGACTCAATGATCCTGGTGGGTCCCTTCCAACTTGGAATATCAAAGAATCATGGAATGAACTGGGATGGAAGGGACCTCTAAGATCATCAAGCCCAACCCTTGATCCAACCTCACTGTGATCACCAGCCCAGGGCACTCCGTGCCCTGGGCTGGTGATCACAGTGGGGTTGGATCAAGGCATGGTGGATTCTCTGTCCCTGGAGGTGTTTAAGTGCCACATCCATGGATGGGGAATCCACCCCCTCTCTGGGCAGCCCATTCCAATCCCTGAGCACTCTCTCTGCAAAGAATTTCTTCCTGATATCCAACCTAAACCTCCCCTGGCAGAGCTCAAGCTGTGCCCTCTTGTTCTCTTGTTGGTTGCCTGGGAGAAGAGACCAACCCAATCCTGTGTTTCCATCTTTCCAGAGAGCCTCCCTGCCCAAATTCCTCATCAGAGGGCACCTCAACTCCACCAACTGTGTGATCACCCAGCCCCTGACGGGTGAGCTGGTGGTGGAGAGCGCTGAGTGTGCCGTGAAGAGCATCGAGCTGCAGCTGGTGCGGGTGGAGACCTGTGGTGAGTGGCCCTGGGCTGGAGAACGTGGGGATGGGCTGCAGGAATTGCCTCCTGGGCTTCTCCAGCTTCCAAATGAAAGGGTGGGAAAGGGTAGAGTGTTAAACAAGCAATGAATCATAGAATGGATTGGGTTGGAAAAGACCTCCCAGGTCATCAAGTCCAACCTTTGGGCCAACTCCAGTCCCTTTACCAGATCATGGCACTCAGTGCCACGGCCAAGCTCAGCTGAAAATCCTCCAGGGATGGGGAATCCACCCCCTCTCTGGGCAGCCCATTCCAATGCCTGAGCACTCTCTCTGCAAAGAATTTCTTTCTGATCTCCAACTTCAATTTCCCCTGGCAGAGCTTGAGCCCATCGTGCCCCCTTGTCCTATTGCTGAGTGCCTGGGAGAAGAGACCAACCCCCACCTGGCCAGAACTTCCCTTCAGGCAGTTCCAGACAGTGCTGAGGTCACCTCTGAGCCTCCTCTTCTCCAGGCTGAACACCCCCAGCTCCCTCAGCCTCTCCCCACAGCACTTGTGCTCCAGTTGCTTCTCCAGCCTTGTTGCTCTTCTCAGTTGGGTTGGAAGAGACCTCTGAGATCATCAACCCTTGATCCAACCCTACTGTGATCACCAGCCCAGGGCACAGAGTGCCCTGGGCTGGTGATCACAGTGGGGTTGGATCAAGACATGGTGGATTCTCTGTCCCTTCTCCAGCCTCGTTGCTCTTCTCTGGCCCCGCTCCAGCCCCTCAATCTCTTGCCTCAACTGAGGGGCCCAGAACTGAACACAACACTCAAGGTGTGGCCTCCCCAAGGCAGAGTCCAGGGGAAGGGTCACTGCCCTGGGCCTGCTGGCCACGCTAGTTTGGATCCAGGCCAGGATCCCCTTGGCCTTCTTGGCCACCTGGGCACACTGGTGGCTCCTGTTGAGCTTCCTGTCCCTCAGTCCCCCCAGGTCCCTCTGCCTGGCTGCTCTCCAGCCACTCTGTGCCCAGCCTGGAGCGCTGCAGGGGGTTGGGGTGGCCAAAGGGCAGGACCTGCACTTGGCCTTGTTGAACTCCATCCCATTGCAATCAGCCCATCTCTCCAGTCTCTCCAGATCCCTCTGCAGAGCCCTCCTGCCTTCCAGCAGGTCGACACTCCCTCCCAACTTGGTGTCATCAGCAAATTTGCTGCTGATGGAGTCAATCAAATGAAAGGGTGGGGAAGGGCAGAGTGTGATGTTCAATCCCCGGGTTTCACTCTGGGTGGAGCAGCGCTGACGTTCGTTTACAGAACTCCACGATCCTTCACGTGCAGCTCCAAGGACACTTTTCCCATATAATCCCATAATCTTTGGTGCTTTCTTTTCCCTCTCCTGCTCTCCCTGTGCCTCTGCCCCTTGCCCAGGCTGTGCTGAGGGCTATGCCAGGGATGCCACGGAGATCCAGAACATCCAGATCGCCGACGGCGACGTGTGCCGGGGCCTCCCCATCCCCATCTACATGGTGTTCCCCAGGCTCTTCACCTGCCCCACCCTGGAGACAACCAACTTCAAAGTGGGTGAGTGCAGCACTTTGCCAGCAGGGAGGAGGTTCCAGTTTGCCCTCAGCTTCTGGCAGGTAATGGGATACACCCGGGGCTGCAGGAAGAGCTGGGGACATCCCTGTGTGTCCCTGCAAAGCATTCCTGGGCAGGACTGTCCTGGATTTCCCTGCAGAGGCTTCCTGAGCTCTGGATTTCCCTGCAAGGATTCCTGAGCTCTGGATTTCCCTGCAAGGATTCCTGAGCTCTGGATTTCCCTGCAAGGATTCCTGAGCTCTGGATTTCCCTGCAAGGATTCCTGAGCTCTGGAATTCCCTGCACAGGCTTCCTGAGTCCTGGATTTCCCTACAGAGGATTCCTGAGCTCTGGATTTCCCTGCAAGGGTCCCTGAGCTCTGGATTTCCCTGCAAGGATCCCTGAGCTCTGGATTTCCCTGCAAGGATTCCTGAGCTC
Organism: Pithys albifrons albifrons; assembly: GCF_047495875.1. Classification (NCBI taxonomy): domain Eukaryota; kingdom Metazoa; phylum Chordata; class Aves; order Passeriformes; family Thamnophilidae; genus Pithys; species Pithys albifrons. The sequence continues at coordinate 124,489,027 of NC_092458.1, forward strand.
TGGATTTCCCTGCAGAGCATTCCTGAGCTCTGGATTTCCCTGCAGAGCATTCCTGAGCTCTGGATTTCCCTGCAGAGCATTCCTGAGCTCTGGATTTCCCTGCAGAGCATTCCTGAGCTCTGGATTTCCCTGCAGAGCATTCCTGTGTCCTGGATTTCCCTGCAGAGGATTTCTAAGCTCTGGATTTCCCTGGACAGGATTCCTGAGCTCTGGATTTCCCTGGACAGGATTCCAGTGTCCTGGGATTTCATAGACTGAGAAAATGCAGCCCAAACCCTTTACCACAAACAGCCCCTGAGCTGCTCCTGCCCAGTAAAATTCCATGAGAGGAGCAGTGGAATGGAGCTTGTTTCTTTCCTGCTAAAAACTGCACAGGATTAAACACCTGAGGAATAGTCCAAGACTAAAATTCCTTCTTTTCCTCACCAGTGAGAACCCCCCTTTTCCTTTTCCTTTTCTCCCTTTTCCTTTTCCTTTTCCCCCTTTCCCTTTTCTCCCTTTCCCTTTTCTCCCTTTCCCTTTTCTCCCTTTCCCTTTTCTCCCTTTCCCTTTTCTCCCTTTCCCTTTTCTCCCTTTCCCTTTTCTCCCTTTCCCTTTTCTCCCTTTCCCTTTTCTCCCTTTCCCTTTTCTCCCTTTCCCTTTTCTCCCTTTCCCTTTTCTCCCTTTCCCTTTTCTCCCTTTCCCTTTTCTCCCTTTCCCTTTTCTCCCTTTCCCTTTTCTCCCTTTCCCTTTTCTCCCTTTCCCTTTTCTCCCTTTCCCTTTTCTCCCTTTCCCTTTTCTCCCTTTCCCTTTTCTCCCTTTCCCTTCCCACTCTCCTGCTGGAAGCAGGAAGGTTGGTCTGGCTGTGATTTTGCTTTTCTTACCTGCTCCACCTGCCTCTCCCTGCTGATTGTTGCCAAAATCCAGCATTTTTCTGAAGAAACTGAGGGATTTCCTCACTTGTTCACGTAATGACTGCAAGAATCACTTGCCTGGTTTGTACTTTTTCCCTCCACCTGTTGGAAGACAATCTGTGTGCAGTGAATTTCCCCAAAATAATACTCATTACTTTGCCATTTCTGGCTATTTACAGTGTCAGAGGAGTGTCTGATTTACAAGAACAGTCTTCATGTCATTGCAAAGGCTCTAAAAAGGGCAGTTATTGCCATTTTATTTTGATTTCTGCTTCATTCATGAGCTCTGCCTGGCTTTGTGTTGCCTCAGTTTGGGATTATTGATCTGACATTGGGTTTGGCTTTGAATACAACAAAGGATCTCAAGGGTAGATTTTCTCCTGGAATTTTTGTCCTGGAATTCACAGCCTTGTTGTATTCCAGTTTTATTTCCCAAGGCTGTGCTGGCAACAGGGCCTGGAATTGTGTCACTTCCATGTTTCTCAATATTTAAGTGTCTTTCCCCCTAATATTTTGCTCCTGGATGTGTTAAGTCTGTTATCCAGAAGACTCTTTGCCAGTTTATCCCTGAGAAACGAATCCAGAGGAATCCCCAGGCAGGAATTCCCCGGGAATGGGGTGAGGTCTGGGATGAGGTTCTGCCTGGCAGGATTCAGGTTCCCAAGGGATTCTCCCTTTTCTTTTCCCCTTCTCCCAGAGTTTGAAGTGAACATTGTGGTCCTTCTGCACGACGACCATCTCATCACTGAGAACTTCCCCCTGAAGCTCTGCAGGATGTGAAGAGCCAGAGGAGACTTGGGATTTCCTGGGAAAAGCCAGAATTATCCAGAGGAAAAGTGACACTTGATCCATGGGTGACTTCAGCTGGAACCACCTCCCTCCCTCCTCCCTCTGTTCCTCCTTCCCCAGCCCACCTGGAATTCCCAATCCAGGTATCCTTCACACCCCTGTTATCCCAAATTTTCCTCAGGCAAATCCTGAAGGGATGATGGATCTGTGGCTTCCTACAACTTGTGCAAACATGTGGGAAGTTTCTCTCCCTATTTCATTCCATCCTTCTTGTTCCAAAGCCCTTTGAAGATCCCTCAGACCTCCTGTTGGATCCACACTGGGAGGGGGTGGGAATTGGGATAGAAGGATAAAGCGGGTCTTGGAGGGTCAGGATGGATCAGGATCAGGATCAGGAAGTGATGGGAAGATGAAGGAAGTGATGGGAAATGGTTCAGCAAGAAATAACCTTCCCAACACAACCAGGTTGTGGATTTGGGTGTTGTTCTAATGGAGCAGCTTCATTTTAACTGGGAGTTTTCCAGGAATCTTCCCTGTGGGATAGAGGCAGGCCCAGGCTGGGAATTGTTCTGGGAATTGGAAGGGTGAGCACTGAAAAGGCAGGATTGAGGAAACTGCCAACAGCCCTTTCCTTTGGATTTATCCAGCAGCATTTCCAAGCAGGACAGTGAAATTCCAGGTGTTTTAGGGAGAAATTCCAGGTGTTTTAGGGAAAAACAGATGAAAGTTTTATTTCAGTGTCTTATGGGGGGGAAAAAAAAGTGCTTTTTAATGCAACTTAAACCCTTTTCCCTCCAACTGAGCAGAAACACCCCAGAGAAACCCAACCCTGCAGGAGCAGTTTTAGTTTTTATTCAAGTGCCAATTTTTGTCCTGGAATTCACAGCCTTGTTGTATTCCAGTTTTATTTCCCAAGGCTGTGCTGGCAACAGGGCCTGGAATTGTGTCACTTCCACGTTTCTCAATATTTAAGAGTCTTTCCCCCAAATTAATGACAGCAGTTTAGAACTTCAGCTGGAGGAGATCTGGCACTGGGGGGCACAAGTGATCCCTGGAATTAGCTCAGAATCCATGGAATGCTGCCTGAATCCAGGCAACGGGCACAGCTGATTTTCAGTTGAAGAGTTTCAGTCTCTACTCCTGCATTTTTTTTGGCTATTTGAGGCAAATTTGATGGTGCTGAAGGTGCTCAGACTCTGAAGGCAGTGGGAAAACCATTCCTGGAGCTGTTTCAATTCTGCCCCTCCCATCCAGAATAAAATCCTTATCATTCCCATTTAAACAGATCAGCTCTTCAACAATGGGGGGAAAAAAATTCAAAATTAAAGAATGGATCCATTGCATTCCAGCCTGAGTCACAGGAATACTTTAAATTCTTGCTTTAGAATATTAAAAAAAATTTAATAATAACAATTTGAATAATCAGAGGAGCTGCAGGAATGAGCTGCACTCCAAGGACCACTCCAAGGCTGGAATGCTGGAATTTTTTGTGCCAGGGAAAGGGAATGTCTTGGCTGCTCCATCCTTGTTTGAATCAGACAATAAAGCTGAGAGGAAGGAACTCTGTACTGGCCTTTCAGGTAAAAAAGATTTACTATTTTTAGTTAAAACTATTCTTTTATTGTTGCTTTTTTTTTATGTGCTGCCAGCCCTGAATTCCCTCAGGAAAAAAGTGCTGGATCTTGGAGTCTGTGCCTTAATGCCAAGTGTGAAATGCCAACCATGCCAGGGCACTGGGGTCCTTCTGCAGCCTCTCTCCATGGTGGTATTCCCATCATTCTGAAGGGCTGGGATGAAGGCAGGCCTAGGGGTTCTTGTTCCAGGCAGGAAGCTCAGGGAAGTCCTCGGGAAGCAGAGCATGGACCCTGCAGATGGGGCAGGTGCTGGAATGTTCCTTGAGCCACGTCCTGATGCACTGCAGGGACAGGGACAGGGACAGGGTGAGGGGACAGAGCTGGGCAGGACACTCAGCTCAGCCTCAGCACTGGCACCAACATGTGCTGCATTTGGGGTTAGCAAAGAGTTCCCCAGTTCTAACCCATCTATTCTGCCAGGAGAAACCAGCAGAAATGAAGGGAAAGGGGAGAGTCACAGACACAAACATGGAGTTATTCCAACATAATCCTGGGGGCTTTTACTCCATGAAGCTCCACTGGGAGCCCATTCCAGACCCGCTGCAAACAATCCACATTTATCCCCTGAAGAATCACCTTAAATTCCCTTTGAGGAGTTATCATTTTACTGTAAAATAACCAAAGCTTCTGAGCCAGTAAAACCACCTTAGGGCAGGTTTGGGGTACAGAGGATGGAAAGCAAATTGTGCCCAGTTTAAGCACTAAAAGTTTAGGAGGACAAAGGATGGAGGAACCAAATTTTTCCCAGTTGTTTAAGCACTAAAAGTGTGGGGTGCAAAGGATGGAGAAAGCCATTTGTGCCCATTGTTTGTTTGGGGTGTAAAGGATGGAGAGAGCAAACTGTGCCCAGTTGTTTAAGCAATAAAAGTTTGGAATATAAAAGATGAAAAAGCAAATTGAGCCCATTGTTTGAGCAATAAAGTTTGAGGTACAAAGGGTGGACAAAGCAAATTGTGCCCAGTTTAAGCACCAAAAGTTTGGAGTACAAAGGGTGGGAAAAGCAAATTGTGCCCATTGTTTGTTTGGGGTTCAAAGGATGGAAAAAGCAAATTGTGCCCAGTTGTTTAAGCACTAAAATTTTAGGGGTACAAAGGATGGAGGAACCAAATTTTTCCCAGTTGTTTGTTTGGGGTATAAAGGATGGAGAGAGCAAACTGTGCCCATTGTTTAAGCAGTAAAAATTTGGGTTACAAAGGGTGGAAAAAGCAAATGGTGCCCAGTTTAAGCAATAAAAGTTTGGGATAGAAAGAATGGAACAGTAAACTCTGCCCAGTTTAAGCACTAAAAGTTTGGGGGACAAAGGATGAAAGAGAAAATTGTGCCCAGTTGTTTGAGCACTAAAAGTTTGGGGTACAGAGGATGGAAAAGCAAATTAAACACTGCAAGTCTGGGATACAAAGGGTGGAGAAAGCAAATTGTGCCCAACTGTTTAAGCACTAAAAGTTTGGAATATAAAGGATGAAAAAGCAAATTGTGCCCATTGTTTAAGCAATAAAAGTTTGAGGTACAAAGGATGGACAAAGCAAATTGTGCCCAGTTTAAGCACCAAAAGTTTGGAGTAGAAAGGGTGGAAAAAGCAAATTGTGCCCAGTTGTTGAAGCACCAAATGTTTGAGGTACAAAGGATGAAAAAAGCCAATTGTGCCCAGTTGTTTATTTGGAGTACAAAGGATGGAAATTGTGCCCATTGTTTAAGCAATAAAAGTTTGGGGGACAGAGGATGAAAAAGCAAATTAAACACTGCAAGTCTGGGATACAAAGGGTGGAGAAAGCAAATTGTGCTCAGTTGTTTAAGCACCAAAAGTTTGGGGTACAAAGGGTGGAAAAAGCAAATTGTGCCCAGTTTAACCAATAAAAGTTTGGGATAGAAAGGATGGAAAAGTAAACTCTGCCCAGTTTAAGCACTAAAAGTTTGGAATATAAAGGATGAAAAAGCAAATTGTGCCCAGTTGGTTGTTTGGGGTACAAAGGGTGGAAAAAGCAAATGGTGCCCAGTTTAAGCAATAAAAGTTTGGGATAGAAAGGATGGAAAAGTAAACTCTGCCCAGTTTAAGCACTAAAAGTTTGGGGGACAAAGGATGAAAGAGAAAATTGTGCCCAGTTGTTTGAGCACTAAAAGTTTGAGGTATAGAAAGGATGGAGAAAGCAAATTGTGCCCAGTTGAAGCACCAAAAGTTTGGGGTACAAAGGGTGGAGAAAACCAATTGTGCCCAGTTGTTTATTTGGAGTACAAAGGATGGAAATTGTGCCCAGTTTAAGCACTAAAAGTTTGGGGTAAAAGGGTGGAAAAAGCAAATTGTGCCCATTGTTTGTTTGGGGTTCAAAGGATGGACAAAGCAAACTGTGCCCAGTTTAAGCACTAAAAGTCTGGAGTAGAAAGGGTGGGAAAAGCAAATTGTGCCCAGTTTAACCAATAAAAGTTTGGGATAGAAAGGATGGAACAGTAAACTGCCCAGTTTAAGCACTAAAAGTTTGGAATATAAAGGATAAAAAAACAAATTGTGCCCATTGTTTGAGCAATAAAAGTTTGAGGTACAAAGGATGGACAAAGCAAATTGTGTCCAGTTTAAGCATTAAAAGTTTGGAGTAGAAAGGGTGGGAAAAGCAAATTGTGCCCAGTTGTTTAAGCACTGAAAGTTTGGGGTACAAAGGGTGGAAAAAACCAATTGTGACCAGTTGTTTGTTTGGGGTACAAAGGATGAAAAAGCAAATTTTGCCCAATTGTTTAAGCTCTAAAAGTTTGGGGTACAGAGGATGAAAAGCAAATTGTGCCCAGTTGTTTAAGCACCAAAAGTTTGGGGTATATAAAGGATGGAGAAAGCAAATTGTGCCCAGTTTTTTGGGGTACAAAGGGTGAAAAAGCAAATTGTGCCCAGTTGTTTAAGCACTAAAAGTTTGGGGGAAAAAGGATAGAAAAAGCCAAAAATTTGTTTGTTTGGGATACAAAAGATGAGAAGCAAATCGTGCCCAGTTTAAGCACCAAAAGTTTGGGTTACAAAGGGTGGAGAAAACCAATTGTGCCCATTGTTTGTCTGGGGTACAAAGGGTGGAAAAAGCAAATTGTGCCCAGTTTAAGCACTAAAAGTTTGGAATATAAAGGATGAAAAAGTAAATTGTGCCCAGTTTAAGCACTAAAAGTTTGAGGCACAAAGGATGAAAAAGCAAATTGTTCCCAGTTGTTTAAGCACTAAAAGTTTGGGGGACAAAGGATAGAAAAAGCCAAAAATTTGTTTGTTTGGGATACAAAAGATGAGAAGCAAACTGTGGCCAGTTTAAGCACTAAAAGTTTGGGGTACAGAGGATGGAGGAAGCCAGTTGTGCCCAGTTGTTTGTTTGGGAATGGAAAAGCAAATTTTTCCCAGTTGTTTGAGCCCTGCAGGATGAGTGGAGAGTTCAGAGCCAGGGCCAGCAGCTCTCACCTCTCTGTGGAAATGGTGCCCACACTCCAACTCACACGAGTCCCTGCTCAGCTCGTCGTGACAGATGGTGCAGGGATCCTCACTGCAGGCCTGCACAGGGAGGGCTCAGTTACCTCACGGCAAATTAGCAGCAAACTCCCCCATTAACAAGGTTATTAATTAACTTTAACCCCCGTGTATTTGAGCTTTGTTACACAAAATGAACAAAGCCAGTTACCTTTTTCCAGCCATCCCCTGATTATTTCATGCACAGTGACACACAGAAGAACTTACTGCATTGTCCTGTTTTTTCCATTTGGCTTTAGGGGTCCCTCCAACGTTCCCCCAGGGCTGGGGTGGGGTTTTATGGGAGGGGTTTTTGGGGGCAGCCCCAGCCTGGGGGGCACTGGGGGCATTTCCTGCTGCGGGCACATCCCGGCTCCGTGGCACAGTCTGGGCTGGAGGTGCTGCCTGAACACAGAGAGAGGTGGGAGCAGGTTTGGAGGGAGGGCACAGCCCTGCCCTGTGCCAGGGGCAGCTCCAGGGGCACTACCTGGCTCTGCAGGTCCAGGATCAGCTCCGTCACTCGCTCCACAAGCTCCTCCAGGCTCAGCCCTGCCAGGCTGTTCCCGTTCCTCCTCTGCACCTCCTTTATAAAGCCAGTGAAGTCAGAGCTGCAGGGACAGGGAAAACAGGAGCACTGAGTGGGCACAGCCCTGGAACACACTGGAGCTTCCCCATGGCATTCCCAGACAGAATCCCAGACTATTCTGAGCTGGAAGGGCCCACAAGGATCACTGAGCCCAGCTCTTAAGTCAATGCCCCACACAGGGCATTGAACCCATGACCTTGGCATTGTTAGAACCAAGTTTTCCCAGCAGCAGAGCCTGTAAAGGACACCATTTTTCCCATCAATGGAGCAGGTCCCTGCTCCCAGTAGCTTCCAGTAACACCCAGTAACCCCCAGGAACCAGGATCTCCCTTAATTGTAAAAAATCCCTAAAGAATAATGAGAATCAGACTGGTGTGGGTTGGGAGGGACCTGGGCAGGGACACCTCCCACCAGCCCAGGCTGCTCCAAGCCCTGTCCAACCTGGCCTGGGACACTCCCAGGGATGGGGCAGCCACAGCTGCTCTGGGAATTCCATCCCAGCCCCTCCTCACCCTCCCAGGGAAGGATTCCTTCCCAATATCCCATCTAGCCCTGCCCTCTGGCAGTCTGAAGCCATTCACAGAATCACAGAATGGATTGGGTTGGAAAAGACCTCCGAGATCATCAAGTCCAACCCTTGGGCCAACTCCAGTCCCTTTACCAGATCATGGCACTCAGTGCCACGGCCAAGCTCAGCTGAAAAACCTCCAGGGATGGGGAATCCACCACCATCCATTCCCCTTGTCCTGTCCCTCCATCCCTTGGAAACAGAACCAAACCAGTTCTTTGTGTATTTTCTGCCTTGGCTGTGCAGAACTTTGTGCCCCCCATGGAAACTTTGCCCTTGTTAAACCCAATACCTGCTGTAGTTTGGGAATATACTCTGGAGCTGGGCAATGATGTTGGCAAGTCTTTTGGGAAGCTTTTTGTTGTTGGGAGGTGCAGAAGGCCTTGGGTGCAGGGCTGGGGCTTCCTGGGCATGCCGGGAATCACTTCCAGAAATCCCTGATGGGTGAGATGGGGGCAGCTGAGCAGGATCTGATCCCTCTGGAGGAGCTTTGGGATGTGTTTTCCCACCTCCACCACTGGCAGGAGAAGCCTCAGCAGTGCCAGGTGCTGCCTGAGCTCCTGGTTGGGTTTGAAGAGAAGGTTGGGTTGGACCTTGACCATCAGAACTTGAAAATGCAGGAGGTGCAGATGCCAAGGAATAGGTGACAACAGCAGGATCACTGATGGAAGCTCTGGCTGGGATTGTCTAGGAAATAAAACAGATTTCACAGGAAAAACAGGGATTAAAACAAACTGGGTTGAACTCTGGAGCATTTGCAGCTTGAATTGTGGTTGTGCCAAGGAACTGGAAGGTCACAATTTATCTCAGGAGCTCCCTAAAATCAGTGCAGTTGTTTGACCTTGGGACTGTTTCTTTTCAGATTTATCTTCTAAAATGTTATTTTGGTGTTACTGCAGACAAAATAAGATTCCAAATGCAGAACAAGAGGCTCCAAAGTTACCCTTTCCCACCCTGGGAACTGGTGGTGGTGAAGTTCTGCACGTATTTTGTGTCAGTAAATAGAAAGGAGATACCTAAAAAATAAGTGGGGAAGGAAAAGTAATGCAGGAAAAAGGAGTGGAACAACTACTTGTAGAAGTGTAGTAAAAATCCCAAATTTAAATTATTGCAACAGAGCCTTGAATCCAAATCATACCCAGAATAAAAACAAGATAAAAACATGATTTTCCTCAGAAGAAAAAAAGAATTCCAGTTGCATTTCCTTAAAGGTTGAACTCCACCAAGTTCCTGACAGATCCATCAAAAAGCTGATTCTGGTGTTGGGATCAGTCACAAATGTTGGTGGGAGAGTTTCAGCAGAAGGAATTGCTGCCTGGAAAGGGTGGGCAGGCACTGGCAGGGCCTGCCCAGGGAGGTTTGGAGTGTCCAGCCCTGGAGGTGCCCAAGGCAGGACTGGCCGTGGCACTGAGTGCTCTGGGCTGGGGGACAAGGTGGGCATGTGGCACAGGGTGGGCTCTGTGGGCTGGCAGGGCTGTGTCAAGGTGGGCATGGGGCACAGGGTGGGCTCCAGGGACTGGCAGGGCTGTGCCAAGGTGGGCATGGGGCCCAAGGTGGGCTCCAGGGGCTGGCAGGGCTTTTCCAAGGTGGGCACTGGGCACAGGGTGGGCTCCAGGGGCTGGCAGGGCTGTGCCAACCTCTGGGATTCTGTGTAATGGAGCTTATCCCGATGGATTTTGGGCTGTTCAGCCTGGAGAGGAGAAGGTTCCAGGGAGACCTGAGAGCCCCTTCCAGTGTCCAAAGGAGCACCAGGAGAGCTGGAGAGGGACTGGGGACAAGGGATGGAGGGACAGGACAAGGGGAATGGCTTCAAAGTGCCAGAGGGCAGGGCTGGATGGGATATTGGGAAGGAATTGCTGGCTGGGAGGGTGGGCAGGCCCTGGCACAGGTTGGGCAGAGCAGCTGTGGCTGCCCCATCCCTCAGAGTGTCCCAGGCCAGGTTGGAACAATCTGGGACAGTAAAAGGTGTCCCTGCCCATGGCAGGGGGTGGCACTGGGTGGGGTTTGAGGTCCTTTCCAACCCAAACCTTTGTGTCATTCCATGATTTTGGTGCCACAGGAGAACCAGGTTGGACCAAACTGCCAGAGCAGCATTTCCAGCTGCCTCTGAGCAGAGGGCACAGTGGTGGCAGAGGGGACAGTGGTGGCAGAGGGGGGACAGTGGTGGCAGAGGGGACAGTGGTGGCAGAAGGGACAGTGGTGGCAGAAGGGACAGTGGTGGCACAGGGGACAGTGGTGGCAGAGAGGGGACAGTGGTGGCACGGGAGGACAGTGGTGGCACGGGAGGACAGTGGTGGCAGAGAGGGGACAGTGGTGGCACAGGGGACAGTGGTGGCACGGGGGGACAGTGGTGGCACGGGGGGACAGTGGTGGCACGGGGGGACAGTGGTGGCAGAGGGGGGACAGTGGTGGCAGAGGGGGGACAGTGATGGCAGAGGGGACAGTGGTGGCACAGGGGGGACAGTGGTTGGTGGCAGAGGGGACAGTGGTTGGTGGCACGGGGGGACAGTGGTTGGTGGCACGGGGGGACAGTGGTGGCACAGGGGGGACAGTGATGGCAGAGGGGACAGTGGTGGCACAGGGGGGACAGTGGTGGCACAGCGGGGACAGTGGTGGCAGAGAGGGGACAGTGGTTGGTGGCAGAGAGGGGACAGTGGTTGGTGGCAGAGGGGACAGTGGTTGGTGGCAGAGGGGACAGTGGTTGGTGGCAGAGGTGGGACACTCACCCAGGCACTGGGAGGACAAGGAATGTCCACATTTTCCACCTTGGTCAGGGCAATCCTGGCCCCACTTCTCACCAGCTCCATCTTTTCCTCATACTCAGCCTGCAGAGGGAAAACCAACATCATCCTCCTCATCAGCATCAACTACAGATCCCTCCTCATTTAATATTTACATTTTCAACTTTTCAGAGAGTTTATGAGGTTTTTTTTTTAAACAAGTTCCATGAATTTCTAGAGAATAAAAGAACCAAGAGACCAGATTTGATCCAATTCTGCAACATGTGGATAAAGGACAGATTTTTGCCTTTATAAAATGAAGATATTCCTTGTAAATTAACTAAAATATCCTGAGCATCCAACTGCACCTTTCTTTTATAATTTAATATTCACTTCTATATTCACTTCTTTGTCATTTAATATTCAGTTGAATATTCACTTCTTTTATAATTTAATATTCAGTTGAATATTCACTTATTTTATAATTTAATATTCACTTCAACATTCACTTATTTTATAATTTAATATTCACTTCAATATTCACTTTTTTATACTTTAATATTCACTTCAATATTCACTTATTATATAATTTAATATTCACTTCAATATTCACTTATTTTATAATTTAATATTCACTTGAACATTCACTTATTTTATAATTTAATATTCACTTCAACATTCACTTATTTTATAATTTAATATTCACTTCAACATTCACTTACTTTATAATTCAATATTCACTTCAACATTCACTTCTTTTATACTTTAATATTCACTTCAATACTCACTTATAATTTAATATTCCCTTCAATACTTGGTGTTTTAAAGGAGAAATGCAAAGGTATTGAAGGTGTTTCCTCTGTTTGAATTTCCAAAATTCAACTTTAAACCTCTTAAAGGCATTAAAGTCTTACCTCTATTTTTTCCAGCTGCTTCTTTCCATTGGACAGAAATGTTTGCCAGGAATCAATCTGGGATTTCAGCACAGGTGCTGCTGGAGCTGAGCTGGTAAAGAGGGAAGATTTACAGTTAAAATCCAACATTCCCACTGGTTTTATTGAAATCAGAATTCCTCCCTTCCCAGGTGATCACAGTGAAAGATTTCAAGGTGAAATCTCTCAATTATTGGGGTTCTTCCAGCCCAGCTCAGAAGTGAAACCTTCCAATGTCTTAAAATTTAAACAAAAGGTGCCACCAAGGGCTAAGTGAGGTCCTTGTAAGGAAAAAAAAACCATCCTGGATTCCCAGTTTTGGCTTTATTTGCTCTGCAGCCCTTTCCCAGGGAAAACTGGGAATAACTGGAATGTTCCCAGCTCAGAAAAGAAACAGGGATAAGGAGGAGACTCAGGTACTGGCTGGGTTTGGTTGGGGCAATTCTGTGGGCCCCAAAATCTGGGGGGTTTATTATTATAATTTAGTGGTTTATATAAATATTTTGTTTCTTGCAATTATATATAAAAAAATAAATATATTATTTAAAACTCCCAAAATTACAGGTCAGCTTTGCTCCCAGACAACAGTTAATCAACAGTTAAACAACCAATCAACAGTTAATCAACCAACAGTTACACAACAACAGTTAAACAACCAACAGTTAAACAATAAAGAAAACCCAACAGTTAATCAACAACAGTTAAACCAACAGTTGAACAACAATTAATCAACCAACAGTTAATCAACCAACAGTTAAACAATAAAGAAAACCCAACAGTTAATCAACAACAGTTAAACCAACAGTTGAACAACAATTAATCAACCAACAGTTAATCAACCAACAGTTAAACAATAAAGAAAACCCAACAGTTAATCAACAACAGTTAAACCAACAGTTGAACAACAATTAATCAACCAACAGTTAATCAACCAACACTTAAACAACCAACCAACAGTTAAACAAACAACAGTTAACAACAGTTAATCAACAAGTTAATCAACAACAGGTAATCAACAGTTAATCACCAATTTAATCAACAACAGTTAATCAACCAAGAGTTAAACCAACAGTTAAACAGTTAATTAACAACAGTTAAACAACCAACAGTTGAACAATTAATCAACCAACAGTTAAACAGCCAACAGTTAACAACAGTTAATCAACAGTTAATCACCAAGTTAATCAACAACAGTTAATCAACCAAGAGTTAAACAACCGACAGTTAAACAACCAATCAACAACAGTTAACAACCAACCAACAGTTAAACAAACAACCAACAGTTAAACAACCAACAGTTAAACAACAGCACTTAAACAATAGTTAAAGAAAACACAACAGTTAATCAACAACAGTTAAACAACCAACAGTTGAACGACAGTTAAACAGCCAACAGTTGAACAGCCAACAGTTGAACAGCCAACAGTTAAACAGCCAACAGTTAAACAGCCAACAGTTAACAAGAGTTAATCAACAAGTTAATCAACAACAGTTAATCAACCAACAGTTAAACAACCAACCAACAGTTAAACAACCAACCAACAGTTAAACAACCAAAGTTAAACAACAGTTAAACAACAGCAGTTAAACAATAAAGAAAAACCAACAATTAATCAACCAACAGTTAAACAGGCAACAGTTAACAACAGTTAATCAACAAGTTAATCAACAGTTGATCAACCAAGAGTTAAAACAACCGACAATTAAACAACCGACAGTTAAACAACCAATCAACAACAGTTAACAAACAACCAACAGTTAAACAACAATTAATCAACCAACAGTTAATCAGCCAACAGTTAACAACAGTTAAACAGCCAACAGCAGTTAAACAGTCAACAGTTAAACAACCAACAGTTGAACAACCAACAGTTGAACAACAGTTGAACAACCAACAGTTGAAAAACCAACAGTTAAACAACCAACAGTTAAACTACAGTTAATCAATCACAGTTAATCAACCAACAGTTAAACAACAGTTAATCAACCATAGTTAATCAACCATCAGTTAAACAACCAACAGTTAAACAACCAACAGTTAAACAACAGTTAATCAACCATAGTTAATCAACCATCAGTTAAACAACCAACAGTTAAACAACCAACAGTTAAACAACAACGGTTAAACTTAAGCTGAGTTTTAGTCTTAAAAACTCCCCAGGTGTGACAGCAGAGCAGGAGAAATATGAGAATTTCATAATAAAATATAATTATTTTTATAATATTGGATTGCAGTAACAACTGTGGTGACTAATTATGATAGTGGTGATAATGTGGCAATAATAATTAGACTATGACAATAGCAATGGTAATATAACAACACAATAATGATGATAATGATGGTAATATAATGATAATGGTAATATAATGATGATAATATAATGATAGTAACAATGATAACATAATAATAATGATGGTAATAATATTATTATAATAATGATGACAATATAAGGAGAATAATGATAATATAATAATGATAATATGATAATAATAATGATAATATAATGATGTACTATAATGATGATAATATAATAACAATAATATAATTATGATAATATGAGAATAATAATATAATGATATGATGATGATGACAATAATAATAACAATAACAACAATAACAACAACAACCAAGACATTAATATATTATCATTATTAGCACATTATCATTATCATTATATTATCATTATTCTCATATTATCATCATTCTATTCTATTCTATTCTATAATTCTATTATTATATTATGATTGATATTAATATAATGACAATGATACTATAATAATGATGATAATATAATAACAATAATATAATTAAACAATAATATAATAAAATTATTCTAATAATAATATGATGATAATATGATGATGGTAATATAATAACGATGATAACATAATGATGATATAATCATAATGATAATAATATAATTATAATAATGATAATATAATGGTGATTATAAATATATAATTGTTATATTATCATGATGATAACATAATGATAATAATAATGATAATATAATGATAATGACAATATGATAATAATGATAATATATTGATGGTGGTAATATAATGATAATTATTATAATAAGAAATAATAATAACAAAATAACAGTAACAACAACAAAACAATGACAACAACAATAATAACAATAACAATAATAATAATAATAATAATGATAATAATAATAATAATAACAATAATAACAATAATAACAATAACAACCACACCCCCCCCCAGTAACAACCCCCCCCCCCAGTTGTATTTCCCCCAGGACACACCAAGCTTTGGTCTGAACTCAGTACCTGCCCAGAGCCTTCAGCACCCTGAGGTTTGTCTCTGCCCTGCCAATCATTCCATTGAGCTTCCAAACTTCCGTGTCCTTCCAGGTCTGGAGCACCGAGATCTGCAACCAACGGGACTGTTAAACCCCCCGGAGCAAAGGCTGGGACCTCCCTCTCAATACTCAAACCATTTCCAGCATTAAACATCCCATTTTAGGAAAAATGCTGCTGCTCATCAGTGAAACACCAGCTGGTTGTTCCAGCCTGATTCTCCCTGACAAGGGAGCAGCTACACAGTCACTAAAGCAGGGAATGTTTTACATTTCCAGGGGGAATTCGTGCAAATGGAATCCCTTCCTAACTCAAGAACAAGTGAATTTTGTGTGGGGCACAAGAAGAAGAAGAAGAAGAAGAAGAAGAAGACGAAGAAGAAGAAGAAGAAGAAGAAGAAGACGAAGAAGAAGAAGAAGACGAAGAAGAAGAAGAAGAAGAAGAAGAAGACGAAGAAGACGAAGACGAAGACGAAGACGAAGAAGAAGAAGAAGAAGAAGACGAAGAAGACGAAGACGAAGACGAAGAAGAAGAAGAAGAAGAAGAAGAAGAAGAAGAACAAGAACAAGAAGAACAAGAAGAAGAAGAAGAACAAGAAGAAGAAGAAGAACAAGAAGAAGAAGAAGAATAAGAAGAAGAAGAAGAACAAGAAGAAGAAGAAGAACAAGAACAAGAAGAACAAGAAGAACAAGAAGAAGAAGAAGAAGAACAAGAAGAAGAAGAAGAACAAGAAGAACAAGAACAAGAAGAAGAAGAAGAACAAGAAGAACAAGAACAAGAAAAATAACGGCAACGACAACCTTGGTGACCTGCACTTGGAATACTAATTAAAAAATAATAAAATAACAATAATAGTAATAATAATAATAATAATAATAATAAGAAGAAGAAGAAGAATAAAAATAACGGCAACAACAACCTTGGTGACCTGCACTTGGAATACTAATAAAAAAATAATAAAATAACAATAATAGTAATAATAATAGTAGTAATAATAATAGTAATAATAATAATCATAATAATAATAACAACAACGAGAACCATCTTGGTGACCTGCCCTTGGAATAATAATAAAAAATAATAAAATAAAAAAATAAAATAAAATAAAATAAAATAAAATAAAATAAAATAAATAATAATAACGACAACAACAACAACCTTGGTGACCTGCCCTTGGAATAATAATAAAAAAATAATAAAATAACAATAATAGTAATAACAGTCGTAATAATAATAATAATAATAACAACGAGAACCACCTTGGTGACCTGCCCTTGGAATAATAATAAAAAATAATAAAATAAAAAATAACCCAATAATAATAATAATAATAATAATGACAACAACAACCTTGGTGACCTGCACTTGGAATAATAATAAAAAAATAATAAAATTACAATAATAGTAATAATAGTCATAATAGTAATAATAATAAATATAATAATAATAATAATAATAATAATAATAATAATAATAATAACGAGAACCACCTTGGTGACCTGCCCTTGGAATAATAATAAAAAATAATAAAATAATAAAATAAAATAAAAAAATAAAATATAATAATAATAATAATAATAATAATAATAACAACAACCTTGGTGACCTGCACTTGGAATACTAATAAAAAAATAATAACAATAACAACAACAACAACCACCACCACCACCTTGGTGACCTGCCCTTGGATTAATAATAATAATAATAAATTAATAATAATAATAATAATAATAATAATAATAATAATAATAATAATAATAATAATAATAATAATAATAATACCTTGGTGACCTGCCCTTGCAATATTAGCAATAACAACCTCGGTGACCTGCAGGTTTTTGGGATACCCTCAGGACCAACCAGTACTGGATTTGGGGTATCCCCTTCCCCACCTGCAATCAGCACAAGGATCCAAAAGGCTTGCAAGGTTTATTATTGGCTTGTACCTCTGCTTGAACAGCCCTTTTCACACACTCCTTGGATTCCTCTTGACTCTTTTTGATGAGCTCTTCCCACTTGACTTTCTCATTAGCAAATTTATTGCTGTGAAATAAAAAGAGGTGAAATATTTGGGTGGCATCGACAGCAGAGCAGGATTTGAAATTTATGCCATTTTTTAGAGGTTTCCTACAGCTCCTCTGTCTACTCAGTGGGATGTGACCAAGGGAAATGTCTGAGGAGGATGAAAACCACTACTCTAAATATTACTCTAAATATTAATATTTATTTATTACTCTAAATATTTCTTTCCTTTTATCTTTTCTTTTCTCTTTCTTTCATATTTTCTCTTTCTTTTTCTCTTTTCTTTTTTCTTCTTTTCTCCTTTCTTTTCTCTTTTCTTTTTTTACTTTTCTTTTCTTTTTCTTTTTTCTTTTCTCTTTTTTCTTTTTCTTTTCTTTTTTCTTTTTCTTTTCTTTTCTTTTCTGTTCTTTTTCTCTTTTCTTTTTTCTTTTCTTTTTCTTTTTTCTTTTTTCTTTTTCTTTTCTTTTTTCTTTTTCTTTTCTTTTCTGTTCTTTTTCTCTTTTTTCTTTTCTTTCTTTTTCTCTTTTCTTTTCTCTTTTCTTTTTTCTTTTTCTCTTTTTTCTTTTTCTCTTTTTTCTTTTCTTTTACTCTTTTACTCTTTTCTTTTCTCTTTTTTCTCTTTTTTCTTTTTCTCTTTTTTATTTTCTTTTACTCTTTTCTTTTCTCTTTTTTCTCTTTTTTCTTTTTCTCTTTTTTATTTTCTTTTACTCTTTTCTTTTCTCTTTTCTTTTTTCTTTTTCTCTTTTCTTTTTTCTTTTCTCTTTTCTTTCTTTTTCTCTTTTCTTTTTCTTTTCTCTTTTCTTTTCTTTTTTCTTTTCTCTTTTCTTTCTTTTTCTCTTTTCTTTTTTCTTTTCTCTTTTCTTTTTTCTATTTTTTCTTTCTTTTTCACTTTTCTTTTTTCTTTTCTTTTTTCCTCTTCTTTTTCTCTTTTCTTTTCCTTTCTCTTTTCTTTATTCTTTTCTCTTTTCTTTTTCTCTTTTCCTTTCTTTCTTTTCCTTTGTCTTCTCTTTTCTTTTTTCTACTCTTTTTTCTATTCTTTTTCTTTTATTTTTCTCTTTTCTTTTTCTTTTTTTCTTTCTTTTTCTTTTCTCTTTTCCTTTTTTCTTTTCCTTTTCTCCCTTTCTTTTTCTCTTTTCCTTCTTTCCTTCTTTCTTTTTCTCCTTTCCTCCCTCCCTCCCTCCCTCTAAACATTAACATTTACTCATGATAAATAAATTAACCAAACCCAGAGTAGGAGATAGATGATAAAGTGCTTTTTTTCCCCCTCAGCCTTAACCCAGAGTGAAGCAGAAACCTCCAGCACTGAGAAATCAGCAGGAAAAGTTCAGGAGTTTTACCTGGTGTCCAGAAATGAATTTAGACACACATTGTATTGCTTTGCCTTGTCCTCAATGCTCTTCAGGTACCTGCAGGAACGAGATGTTGGTTAAGCTGGTTCTGATCCAGGTTCCTCTGCAGCCACAATGACAACTTGTATGTTTTAGATCTTGTTGGCTCTTAATATCTGTACATTTTAGACATTGTTTAATGCCATAACCACTATGGCATTCCCATCCCTGGGAGTGTCCCAGGCCAGGCTGGGATCTTGGAGCAGCCTGGGCTGGTGGGAGGTGTCCCTGCCCATGGCAGGGGTGGCACTGGGTGGGCTTTGGGGTCCCTTCCAACCCAAACCATTCCATGATTCTCCATGTTTTTCATCTCAGGACCTCTCAGTGGTGTCTCTGTGTGAGATTTTTTATCTCAGGGCTTCTCATTGGTGTCTGTTTTTTATCTCAGGGCCTCTCATTGGTGTCTGTTTTTTATCTCAGGGCCTCTCATTGGTGTCTCTGTGTGAGATGTTTTATCTCAGGGCCTCTCATTGGTGTCTCTGTGTGAGATGTTTTATCTCAGGGCCTCTCATTGGTGTCTCTGTGTGAGATGTTTTATCTCAGGGCCTCTCATTGGTGTCTGTTTTTTATCTCAGGGCCTCTCATTGGTGTCTGTTTTTTATCTCAGGGCCTCTCATTGGTGTCTCTGTGTGAGATGTTTTATCTCAGGGCCTCTCATTGCTGTCTGTGGTTTTTGTGTTTTTTAGCCCCACCTCTCATTGGTCTCCCTGTGTTTTTTATCTCAGGACCTCTCATTGGTGTCTGGTTTTTTTGTGGTTTTCAGCCCCCCCTCTCATTGTGTCTGTGTGTTTTTTATTTCAGGACCTCTCATTGGTTTCTGTGTGTTTGGTTTTTATCTCAGGACCTTTCACTGCATTTTTGTGTTAAGTTTTTCATCTCAGGACCTCTCACTGTTGTCTCTGTGTTAATTTTTCATCTCAGGATCTCTCATTGGTGTCTCTGTACTAGTTTTTTATCTCAGGACCTCTCATTGGTGTCTGTGTGAGTTTTTTTATCTCAGCACCTCTCATTGGTGTCTCTGTGTTATTTTTTAGTCCCACCTCTCCTTGGTGTCTGTTTGTTTCTCATCTCAGCACCTCCCACTGGTGTCTCTGTCTTAGTTTTTTATCTCAGGACCTCCCACTGGTGTCTGTCTGTGTTTTTAGCCCCACTTTTTGTTGCTGTCTCTGTTTTTTGTGGGTTTTTGTGGGTTTTAGCCCCATCTCTCCTTGCTGTCTGTGTTTTGCTTTTTATCTCAGGACCTCTCCATTGGTATCTGTGTGTTTTTCATCCCAGGACCTCCCACTGGTGTTTTTGTCTTAGTTTTTTATCTCAGGATCTCTCATTGGTGTCTGTGTGTGTTTGGGTTTTTTTATCTCAGGACCTCTCACTGGTGTCTCTGTGTTAATTTTTCATCTCAGGGCCTCTCATTGGTGTCTCTGTGTTATTTTTTAGTCCCACCCCTCCTTGGTGTCTGCTTCTCATCTCAGCACCTCTCACTGGTGTCTCTCTGTTAGTTTTTTAATCTCAGGACCTCCCATTGGTTTTTGTGTTAAGTTTTTTCATCTCAGCCCCTCTCCCTGGTGTCTCTGTGTGTGTTTTTTAGCCCCACCTCTCATTGCTGTCTGTGTGTTTTTTATCACAGGACCTCTCATTGGTGTCTCTGTGTGAGTTTTTTTATCTCAGGACCTCTCCTTGGTGTCTGTGTGTGTTTGGGTTTTTTTATCTCAGGACCTCTCACTGGTGTCTCTGTGTTAATTTTTCATCTCAGGGCCTCTCATTGGTGTCTCTGTGTTATTTTTTAGTCCCACCCCTCCTTGGTGTCTGCTTCTCATCTCAGCACCTCTCACTGGTGTCTCTCTGTTAGTTTTTTAATCTCAGGACCTCCCATTGGTTTTTGTGTTAAGTTTTTTCATCTCAGCCCCTCTCCCTGGTGTCTCTGTGTGTGTTTTTTAGCCCCACCTCTCATTGCTGTCTGTGTGTTTTTTATCACAGGACCTCTCATTGGTGTCTCTGTGTGAGTTTTTTTATCTCAGGACCTCTCCTTGGTGTCTGTGTGTGATTTTTAGCCCCACCTCTCATTGCTGTCTGTGTTTGTTGTATTTTTTAGCCACACCTCTCCATTGTTCTCTGTTTTTTGTGGTTTTACCCCCAACTCTCACTGGTGTCAGTGTGTTTCTTATCTCAGAACCACACTGGTGTCTGTTTATTATCTCAGGACCCCTCATTGGTGTCTTTGTGTGAGTTTTTTTATCTCAGAACCTCTCATTGGTGTCTCTGTGTATTTTTTAGCACCACCTCTCATTGCTGTCTGTGTTTTTTATCTCAAGATCTCTCAATGGTTTCTGTGTATTTGTTTTTTATCTCAGGACCTCTCATTGGTGTCTCTTAGTTTTTTTTCTCTCAGGAGCTCTCGTTGGTTTCTGTGTTAAGTTATTTATCTCAGGACCTCTCATTGCTGTCTGTGTTTTCTGTGCTTTTTAGCCCCACCTCTCATTGGTCTCCCTGTGTTTTTTATCTCAGGATCTCTCACTGGTTTCTGTGTCAAGGTTTTTATCTCAGGACCTTTCATTGGTGTCTGTTTTTTATGTCAGAACCTCTCACTGGTGTCTGTGTTAGTTTTTCATCTCAGGACCTTTCATTGGTGTCTCTGTGTTAGTATTTTATCTCAGGACCTCTCACTGGTGTCTGTTTTTTATCTCTCAGGACCTTTCATTGTTTTTTGTGTTAGTTTTTTATCTCAGCCCCTCTCCCTGGTGTCTCTGTGTATTTTTTAGCCCCACCTCTCGTTGCTGTCTGTGTGTTTTTATTTCAGGACCTCTCATTGGTGTCTCTCTGTTAGTCTTTTATCTCAGGACCTTTCATTGGTGTCTCTGTGTTAGTTTTTCATCTCAGGACCTCTCATTGGAGTCTGTTTTTTATCTCAGGACCTCTCATTGCTGTCTGTGGCTTTTGTGCTTTTTAGCCCCACCTCTCATTGGTGTCTGTGTGTTTTTTATTTCAGGACCTCTCATTGTTTTCTGTGTGTTTGGTTTTTTATCTCAGGACTTCTCATTGGTGTCTGTTTTTTATCTCAGGACCTCTCATTGGTTTCTGTGTGTTTTTTATTTCAGGACCTCTCATTGGTTTCTGTGTGTTTTTTATTTCAGGACCTCTCAGTGGTTTCTGTGTGTTTGGTTTTTTATCTCAAGAACTTCCATTGGTTTTTTGTGTTAAGTTTTTTATTTCAGTTCCTCTCACTGGTGTCTCTGTGTCAGGGATTTTTATCTCAGGACCTTTCATTGGTCTCTTGTTGAGTTTTTTTAATCTCAGCACCTCTCCCTGGTGTCTGTGTTAGTTTTTTTAATCTCAGGACCTCCCATTGGTTTTTGTGTTAAGTTTTTTCATCTCAGCACCTCTCCCTGGTGTCTCTGTGTGTGTTTTTTAGCCCCACCTCTCATTGCTGTCTCTGGTTTTTGTAGTTTTTAGCCCCACCTCTCATTGGTTTCTCTGTGTTTTTTAGCTCAGGATCTCTCATTGGTTTCTGTGTTTTGTTTTTTATCTCAGGACCTCTCATTGGTGTCTGTTTTATGTCAGAACCTCTCACTGGTGTCTGTCTGTTTTTTATTTCAGGATATCTCACTGGTTTCTGTGTTTGGTTTTTTATCTCAGGACCTTTCACTGCATTTTTGTGTTAAGTTTTTTATCTCAGGACCTCTCACTGGTGTCTCTGTGTTAATTTTTCATCTCAGGACCTCCCATTGGTGTCTCTGTACTAGTTTTTTATCTCAGCACCTCTCATTGGTGTCTCTGTGTGAGTTTTTTTATCTCAGGACTTCTCATTGGTTTCTGTGTTTTATCTCAGCACCTCTCATTGGTGTCTGTGTGTTATTTTTTAGTCCCACCTCTCCCTGGTGTCTGTTTCTCATCTCAGCACCTCCCACTGGTGTCTCTGTCTTAGTTTTTTATCTCAGGACCTCCCACTGGTGTCTGTCTGTGTTTTTTAGCCCCACTTTTTGTTGCTGTCTCTGTTTTTTGTGGGTTTTTGTGGGTTTTAGCCCCATCTCTCCTTGCTGTCTGTGTTTTGCTTTTTATCTCAGGACCTCTCCATTGGTATCTGTGTGTTTTTCATCCCAGGACCTCCCACTGGTGTTTTTGTCTTAGTTTTTTATCTCAGGATCTCTCATTGGTGTCTGTGTGTGTTTGTTTTTTTTTATCTCAGGACCTCTCACTGGTGTCTCTGTGTTCATTTTTTGTCTCAGGACCTCTCACTGGTGTCTCTGTGTTAATTTTTCATCTCAGGGCCTCTCATTGGTGTCTCTGTGTTATTTTTTAGTCCCACCCCTCCTTGGTGTCTGTTTCTCATCTCAGCACCTCTCACTGGTGTCTCTCTGTTAGTTTTTTAATCTCAGGACCTCCCATTGGGTTTTGTGTTAAGTTTTTTCATCTCAGCCCCTCTCCCTGGTGTCTCTGTGTGTTTTTTAGCCCCACCTCTCATTGCTGTCTGTGTGTTTTTTATCACAGGACCTCTCATTGGTGTCTCTGTGTGAGTTTTTTTATCTCAGGACCTCTCACTGGTGTCTGTGTGTGTTTTTTGGCCCCATCTCTCACTGCTCTCTGTGTATTTTGTATTTTTTAGCCCCACCTCTCACTGCTCTCTGTGTATTTTGTATTTTTAGCCCCATCTCTCACTGCTCTCTGTGTATTTTGTATTTTTTAGCCCCACCTCTCACTGCTCTCTGTGTATTTTGTATTTTTAGCCCCACCTCTCGTTGCTGTTTGTGTTTTTTGTGGTTTTTGGCCCCACCTCTCGTTGCTGTTTGTGTTTTTTGTGGTTTTTAGCCCCACCTCTCGTTGCTGTTTGTGTTTTTTGTGGTTTTTGGCCCCACCTCTCGTTGCTGTTTGTGTTTTTTGTGTTTTTTGGCCCCACCTCTCGTTGCTGTTTGTGGTTTTTGTGGTTTTTGGCCCCACCTCTCGTTGCTGTTTGTGTTTTTTGTGGTTTTTGGCCCCACCTCTCACTGCTCTCTGTGTTTTTTGTGGTTTTTGGCCCCACCTCTCGTTGCTCTCTGTGTGTTTTTTCACTTTGCTCCTCAGGGCTTTCAACTTCTCCCGAGTCTCCTTTTTCTCCTGCTGCCATTTCCTCACTTGTGTCTCAGAGTCCTGATTGAACCACCCCAGTTCACTCTGGGACACCTGAAAGCACAAAATTAAGAGGTTATTTAAAAAAAAAAAGAGTGTTTTTTTCAAATGCAGTTGGAGCAGAACAAGGACCTGGATGTTCCATCACAGATTTGGGCTGGAAAGGACCTTAAAGATCCTGCAAGGACCAGCCCAGGTTGCTCCAAGCCCCATCCAACCTTGGCCACTCCCAGGGATGGGGATTCCACTCTCTAATCCATGGATAAAGAAGTACCTCAGTCTCTTCCAAGCTTTTCTTCAGAAGCTCTTCCAGAGCTCCAGTTTCCTCCATCCTTTGGCTCTGGAGCTGCTGGAACTTCTCCTCTGCCTCCCTGAGCTGCTCCTGCAGCACCTGGTGCTCCTTCTCCACCCGCAGAAGGTCTCCCTGGAAACCAGGAAGGTCCAAGAGCCAATCCAAAGCTTGTCCCAGCTCAGGGACCACCTTGTTCCCCTTTATCTCCTGGGACACACCAAGACCTGCCATGAACATCTCTCTGTGCCCAACTGGAGTGTTTGGATCAAGCTCCAAGATTTCTGGAGAGGAAAACCCTCCCTGGTGGGAGTTTCCAACAAGAACATCTCAAAGAATAAAGAAAAGGCAAAACACAGAGCACCAAACCCCCCAGATATCTCTATTTTAGAGAATTAAAGAACTCCAAATATTTCAGAGAATGGACCAAACAACCCCAAATATTTCAGAGAATTAAAGAAACGACCTCAAATATTTCAGAGAATGCACCAAAAAAACCCCAAATATTTCTGAGAATGGACCAAACAATCCCAAATATTTCAGAGAATTAACCAAACAACCCCAAATATTTCAGAGAACTAAAGAAACAACCTCAAATATTTCAGAGAATGCACCAAAAAACCCCCAAATATTTCAGAGAATTAACCAAACAACCCCAAATATTTCTGTGAATTAACCAAACCACCCAAATATTTTAGAGAATTAATTAAACAACCCCAAATATTTCTGAGAATTAAACAAGCCCAAAATATTTCAGAGAATGCACCAAACCACCCAAATATTTTAGAGAATTAATCAAACAACCCCAAATATTTCAGAGAATGCACCAAACAACCCCAAATATTTCTGAGAATTAATTAAACAACCCCAAATATTTCAGAGAATTAATTAAACAACCCAAAATATTTCTGAGAATTAATTAAACAACCCCAAATATTTCAGAGAATGCACCAAACCACCCAAATATTTTAGAGAATTAACCAAACAACCCTAAATATTTCTGTGAATTAAATAAACAACCCCAAATATTTCAGAGAATGGACCAAACAACCCCAAATATTTTAGAGAATTAAACAACCCCAAATATTTCAGAGAATTAACCAAACAACCCTAAATATTTCTGAGAATGCACCAAACAACCTCAAATACTTCTGTGAATTAATCAAACAACCCCAAATATTTCAGAGAATTAATTAAACAACACCAAAATATTTCAGAGAATTAAAGAAACAACCCCAAATATTTCTGAGAATTAATTAAACAACACCAAAATATTTCAGAGAATGCACCAAACCACCCAAATATTTTAGAGAATTAAATAAACAACCTCAAATACTTCTGTGAATTAACCAAACAACCCCAAATATTTTAGAGAATTAATTAAACAACCCCAAATATTTCTGAGAATTAATTAAACAACCCCAAATATTTCAGAGAATGCACCAAAAAAACCCCAAATATTTCAGAGAATGCACCAAACAACCCCAAATATTTCAGAGAATGCACCAAACAACCCCAAATATCTCTATTTCAGAAAGCCTTTCTCTTGTCACTGATAAGTTTTTGGACATTCCTTTCACCTTCTCCATGAGAAACACAAAGATGGGACTCACTTCTTGATTTTCAAAAGGCTGAAAAGGCAAAGTGTTGGTTTCTCTCTCAGCTACTTCCTGATTTACCTGAAACACAAAAAAATAGGAGTTGGTTAAAAAAGGTTTCCAGTTTCCAGATGGAACCACAGGGTCAGGTTTGCTCTGGAGCTTTTGTGCCTCCTCTAAAGTTCTACAAACCCAACTGAGCAGTGGAAAACAATTTATGGAGACTTTGGTGAAGTGTTTCTGGAAGGGACCTCAACCTGCAATGAAGGACCTTGTTTGATCCTTCCCTGGTTTTATTGTCCACCAGAATTTGCCCTGAGAAGTTCTCAGGCTTCAAACTCTGCTGGGAAACTTCAGATTTGCAAACAAAATGTCTGAAGAAGGAGCTGTTCAGTGACTCCCAAACTCAGGAGGTACAACAGAAGAGCCTCCACTCAGCAGGGGCTGATTTAGGGGAAAGAAATTGGGATATTCTGCCCAATATCCCTCTTTTTTTCACCAATTTAATCCAACTCCTTTGCTCCACCATCACCATCAAGGACTGACTGAAAGGATTGATGTCCTTGTTCCATCAGGCTGTTCAGAGTCAGATAATCCTGGAATCCTGGAATTGTTCAGGTTGGAAAACACCTTAAAGCTCATCAAATCCACCCACCCCCCAGCACTGCCAAGGCCACCACTGCCCCACGTCCCCAAGTGCCACATCCACATGGCTTGGAGGTCTCTTCAAGGCTGGGCACTCCCAACCTCCCTGGGCAGCTCCTTCTGGTGCCTGACCAGCCTTTCCAGGGAGAAATTCCTGGAATTCAGTGTCTCTTCCCTAAGGGCCAGAACTGGGCATAGCCCTGGAGGGACATCTCAGAAAACTTGGTGGAGTTTCCCCCTGAGCTGATCCCAAAAGCTGGACCAGCACTGAGACCACGAGGAAAACACCAGCCAGAAACTGTTGGGATGCACAAAACAAATCCCTGAATTAACTGCAAAGGGGAGATGATGACACAGAAGGACTTTCCTTCCTCTCTAAAGCAAAGTGACCTCAGCACTGTCTGGAACTGCCTGAAGGGAAGTTCTGGCCAGGTGGGGGTTGGTCTCTTCTCCCAGGCACTCAGCAATAGGACAAGGGGGCACGATGGGCTCAAGCTCTGCCAGGGGAAATTGAAGTTGGAGAGCAGAAAGAAATTCTTTGCAGAGAGAGTGCTCAGGGATTGGAATGGGCTGCCCAGAGAGGGGGTGGATTCCCCATCCCTGGAGGTTTTTCAGCTGAGCTTGGCCGTGGCACTGAGTGCCATGATCTGGTAAAGGGACTGGAGTTGGCCCAAGGGTTGGACTTGATGATCTCAGAGGGCTTTTCCAACCCAATCCATTCTATCATTCTATGAAAGGTGAACCTGCTGAGCACCAGCTCCTTCCTTTGGTACCATCAAAGAGCTGCAAGAACTTGGGGCAGAACAAACTCCAGGGAGCAGTTCTTGGAAGAATTGCAAAGTTAAAACAAAAGTGGTTGTAGAAAGTGGCAGGAAGTTAAACTGGAAGTTCTAAGGAATCCCAGAATGGTTTGGGTTGGGAGGGACCTTGAAGATCATCCCATTCCCACCCCTGCCATGACAGGGACACCTCCCACCAGCCCAGGCTGCTCCAAGCCCTGTCCAGCCTGGCCTGGGACACTCCCAGGGATGGGGCAGCCACAGCTGATCTGGGAATTCTAACCCAGCCCCTGCCCACCCTCCCAGCCAGCAATTCCTTCCCAGTATCCCATCCAGCCCTGCCCTCTGGCACTTTGAAGCCATTCCCTTGTCCTGTCTCTCCAGCCCTTGGGAATGGTCTCTCTCCATCTTTCCTGTGGCTCCTTCAGCTCCTGGAAGGCCACACTGAGGTCCCCCCAAAGCTTCTCTTCTCCAGGCTGGCCAATCCCAGCTGTGCCAGCCTTTCCTCCCAGCAGAGCTGCTCCATCCTCTGCCCATCCTGATGTCCTTCAAAGCTCCCAAAAACGTGTCCCCTTCTCCTTTCTCACCTGCACAGCCACCATCCTTATCCCGGGGGGATTGCTCTTCATTCCAGCTTTTCCTTTTCCCATCTCAATAACCTGTTTTCCATCTTCATCTGAGCTTTCTGGAGCAGCCAAATTCTCTTTCTCCATCATATCTGAGTTTTCCAGCTGGCACCTGGAAGATGTTTGGGTTTCCCTTGGCATCAAACCCTCCTGGGGGCGTTTCGTCTCCGGAGTCGCCAATTCCTGAAGATCCCAACGAGTTCCAGAGTCAGGAGAACCACCATGGGGCATTCCAGGCATTGGAGAAGGCACAGGGAATATCCTCCCATATGGATAACCCCAGGGAGGTTGGGGCAGGAACACGGCGGGAGCTTGGGAAGCTTTTAGGAAAACATCTGGGAATGATGGGTGGGTTTGGATGGAATGGACGCTCCAAGTTGGGAATTCATTCCTGGCTCTGCAGGGAGCAGGGAAAGCACAGGGATAACCTTGGGGGGGTTCCAAACTTAATGGAGAGATGTGGGGTGGGATGGGCTGAGCCAGTGGATGGAATTCCTGAGCATCTGGATTTAGGGAATGACATCCTTGTACATCCCCAGCTCCATAAATCTCATTTTTTTGGGAATTTCCCTCCAAAAGAACCGAGTGTTGTTTTAACCCAACGAGATTCTCCACCAAAAGGAAGTTTGGGGATTGCAGGAGAAAAGATTCCAAACCACCCTGATCTTCCACCACCTTCCGAGTTTCTTTGGGGAAAGTTTCATATTCCCCAATTAGTAATTTATTATTAATTTCCAGAGGGCCGTGCTCTTCCAAGATTAGAGAGAAATACCTGAAAAAAACCAATAAAACTGGTTATTTTTAATTCAAGTTTTTTAGTCTGACTCCAAATCTGGATTTCAGTGGATTCATCTGTGTCTTTACACACACACCAGAACAAAAAATTAAAGATTTGATGCAATAAATGATAAGAATTATGACACCAGATCACCAAATTAAGGACTTAATAAAATAAATTATTGGAATAATGACACCTGATCACCAAATTAAGGACTTAATAAAATAAATTATTGGAATTATGACACCAGATCATCAAATTAAGGACTTAATAAAATAAATTATTGGAATTATGACACCAGATCACCAAATTAAGGACTTAATAAAATAAATTATTGGAATTATGACACCAGATCAGCAAATTAAGGACTTAATAAAATAAATTATTGGAATTATGACACCTGATCACCAAATTAAGGACTTAATAAAATAAATTATTGGAATTATGGCACCTGATCACCAAATTAAGGACTTAATAAAATAAATTATTGGAATTATGACACAATAATAATTAGAATAATTAATAATTATTGCAGTTAATAATTATTTACAATAATAATCACAATAATTAATAATTACAATAATTATTAAGACCACCAAATTAAGGACTTAATAAATAAGAATTATGACACCAGCCCAGCAAATTAAGGGCTTAACACAAGAAATTACAATAATTATGAAACCAGAGCACCAAATTAAGGACTTAATAAAATAAATTATTGGAATTATGACACCTGATCACCAAATTAAGGACTCAAGACAATAAATAATAAGAATTATGACACAATAATAATTAGAATAATTAATAATTATTGCAGTTAATAATTATTTACAATAATAATTAGAATAATTAGAATAATTAATAATTATTGCAGTTAATAATTATTTACAATAATAATGACAATAATTAGAATAATTAATAATTATTGCAGTTAATAATTATTTACAATAATAATGACAATAATTAATAATTATTGCAATTAATAATTATTTACAATAACAACAATAATTAATAATTACAATAATTATTAAGACCACCAAATTAAGGGCTTAACACAAGAAATCACAATAATTATGAAACCAGACCACCAAATTAAGGACTTAATAAAATAAATTATTGGAATTATGACACCTGATCACCAAATTAAGGACTCAATACAATAAATAATAAGAATTATGACACAATAATAATTAGAATAATTAATAATTAGAATAATTAATAATTATTGCAGTTAATAATTATTTACAATAATAATCACAATAATTAATAATTACAATAATTATTAAGACCACCAAATTAAGGACTTAATAAATAAGAATTATGACACCAGCCCACTAAATTGAGGATTTAATACAATAACTACGACACAATAATAATTACAATAATTAATAATTATTGCAATTAATAATTATTTACAATAACAACAATAATTAATAATTACAATAATTATTAAGACCACCAAATTAAGGACTTAATAAACTATAAGAATTATGATACCAGACCATCAAATTAAGGATTTAATATAAAAAATGATAATAATTTATTTGTTTTAAATTTAGGATTAAACACAATAAATGATAAGAATTATGACACCAGACCATCTAATTAAGGATTTAATACAATAAATTATAATAATTTGTGTTAAATTGAGGATTTAACACAGTAAATGATAAGAATTATGACACCAAACCACCAAATTAAGGATTTAATTCAATAAATGATAAGAATTATGGCACCAAATCACCAAATTAAGGATTTAATTCAATAAATTATAAGAATTATGACGCCAGACCTCTAAATTAAGGACTTAATAAAATAAATTATAAGAATATGATGCCAGACCACCAAAATTGAGGATTTAATATAATAAATTATAGGAATTATGACACCAGACCTCCAAATTAAGGACTTAATAAAATAAATTAAAAATTAAATTATTAGAAATGAAATAAATAAATTATAAGAATTATTACACCGACCTACCAAATAATTAATTTAATAAAATTAATTATAAGAATTATGACACCACATCACCAAATTAAGGAGTTAATATAATAAATTATAGGAATTATGACACCAGACCTCCAAATTAAGGACCTAATAAAATAAATTATAAAATAAATTATTAGAAATTAAATAAATAAATTATAAGAATTATGACCCCGACCTACCAAATTAAGGATTTAATATAATAAATTACAAGAATTATGACCACCAAATTAAGGACTTAATAAAATAAATTATAAGAATTATGACACCAACCCACCAAATAATTAATTTAATAAAATTAATTGTAAGAATTATGACACCAAGCCACCAAATTAAGGGTTTAATATAATAAATTACAAGAATTATGACACCAAATCACCAAATAAAAGGTTTAATATAATAAATTATACTAATTATGACACCAAATCACCAAATAAAGGGTTTAATATAATAAATTATACTAATTATGACACCAGCCCACCAAATTAAGGACCTAATAAAATAAATTATAAAATAAACTATTAGTAATTAAATAAATAAATTATAAGAATTATGGTACCGACCTACCAAATTAAGGATTTAACACAATAAATTAAAAGAATTATGACACCAACCCACCAAATAATTAATTAAAATAAATTAATTATAAGAATTATGACACCGACCTACCAAATAATTAATTTAATAAAATTAATTATAAGAATTATGACACCAACCCACCAAATAATTAATTAAAATAAATTAATTATAAGAATTATGACACCAACCCACCAAATAATTAATTAAAATAAATTAATTCTAAGAATTATGACAGCAACCCACCAAATAATTAATTAAAATAAATTAATTATAAGAATTATGACACCGACCTACCAAATAATTAATTTAATAAAATTAATTATAAGAATTATGACAGCAACCCACCAAATAATTAATTAAAATAAATTAATTATAAGAATTATGACAGCAACCCACCAAATTGAGAATTTAATAAAATAAATGATGAGAATTATGACACCAGCCTACCAAATTAAGGATTTAATATAATAAATTATACTAATTATGACCACTAAATTAAGGATTTAACACAATAAATGATAAGAATTATGACACCAACCCACCAAACTGAGGTTTTAATGTAATAAATTCCAAGAATTATGAGCACCAAATAAAGGATTTATCACAATAAATTCCAAGAATTCTGAATATTGAAGCCCTGAAGTTGCCCAGGACAGGAATTTGTACTCACTCGTATAAACTCTCAGAGATTGGATCTGGATTATTATAATTTTCTTTATTTGAAGCTTCATAAAGAGCTTCAAACTCTTCCAGTTGCTCCTGGAGATACTCAGGGATTACAAAAGGCTCATTTGTAAAATCTCTGTATCTTCAGGAGAAGGAAAAAACAGAGAAAAATAAACTCAGGTTTTTTTGGTTCTCCTCCAGAATTTTGGAATTAATAAAAAAAAAAGAGAAATGAAGGTACTTACAAATTATTTTCTTCTATAAATATTTTCTCTTCTTCCCGTGGGGCTGTGCTGACTCCACTGGATAATACTAAAATAGACTGATGGAAATCACATTTTTTAATTTAAAGTTATTAATTCCTTACCTAGAATTGATTGAGGGCAAAGAAATTGGGATATTCAGCCCAATATTCCTCTTTTTTTCCCCACTTTAATCCAAATTTAATCCAATTTCCTCTCTATTTGAGGCTGAAAAACTTCATCACAGTGAATTTAATGGCATTTTTTATTCTCATCACAAATATTCTCATGACAAATATTTTATTAATAATAAATTTGTACAGTCTAATATTTTTATATTGCGAAATATAAAATAGTCCAATATTTATACTTTTTATTATATAATAAATATGTATGTTCTAATATTTTTATAATATAAAATAGTCCAATATTTATATATTTATTCTATAAAAAATTTGTATGTTCTAATATTTTTATAATATAAAATAGTCCAATATTTACATTTTATAATCTAATAAATTCGTATAGTTTAATATTTTATAATATAAAACAGTCCAATATTTATATTTTTATTATATAATAAATTTGTAGTCTAATATTTTTATAATATGAAATATAAAATAGTCCAATATTTATACTTTTTATTATATAATAAATTTGTATGTTTCAATATTTTTATAATATAAAATAGTCCAATATCTATATTTTTATTATATAATAAATTTGCAAAGTTTAATATTTTTTATAATATAAAATAGTCCAATATTTATATTTTTATTATATAATAAATTTGTACAGTCTAATATTTTTATAATATGAAATATTAAATAGTCCAATATTTATATTTTATTATCTAATAAATTTGAATAGTTTAATATTTTTATAATATAAAATAGTCCAATATTTATATTTTATTATCTAATAAATTTGAATAGTTTAATATTTTTATAATATAAAATAGTCCAATATTTATATTTTTATTATATAATAAACTTGTACAGTCTAATATTTTTATAATATGAAATATAAAATAGTCCAATATTTCTATTTTATTAAATATTATAAAGTTTAATATTTTTATAATATAAAATAGTCCAATATTTATATTTTTATTATATAATAAATTTGTACAGTCTAATATTTTTATAATATGAAATATTAAACAGTCCAATATTTATATTTTATTATCTTATAAATTTGAGTAGTTTAATATTTTTATAATATAAAATAGTCCAATATTTATATTTTTTTATTATCTAATCAATTTATATAAATGCACCCAAGTCAGAAAAATAAAAAAATGTGATGAGGATAAAAAAAATAAATCTTAATTTCCCTCCTGGAATTTTGGTAAAATCATAAAAAAAAAGGGGCAGGAAAACTGAAATTTTAATAAAACAAAATCCTGGCAAATCAGTGGGAGATTCAGGTGGAATTCTATTCCCAGGAAAATCCATAAAATAACAAAAAAATCAACATTTCTCTGAAGCACCTTCAGCCATTGATGTGCCCATAAAGCTGATCAGAAAAAGGAGATAAATAACAGAATTTCTGATCTATTTATTGAAATGTCATTTTTTTAAGGGTTTTTCACCAAACAAACCGGAGCAGAAAATGTCAATTTTAAACACAAATTCCTCAAACTGAGCCCAGATCAGGAACTGGGAATTAATTAAAAAAAATTACTCACTTTTGACTCTCTCAGGTTCTTTTTCCTGGTTTTGTTTTTAACTTTTATATCATTATTCTGAAACACAAAAAAAAAAAAAAAAGAGAAAGTCACTGAGGTGATGATGATGATGATGATGATGGTGATGATGATGATGATGGTGATGATGATGATGATAATAATGATAATAATAATAATAATAATAATAATAATTATTATTATTATTATTATTATTATTATTATTATTATTATTATTATTATTATTATTATTATTATTATTATTATTATTATTATTATTATTATTATTAAACTCCCAAATCATGTAAGGCAGCAAAGCCCCCCCAGGTCTGCCATGGCTGTACAAGCTGCACTTCCCTCCTCCCTTCTGCACTTGTTTCAAACACCCACCACAGTTTCAGGTTGACTTACTGGTCTATTTTCCTTTCCCTCCTTCTTTAATATAATGGTTGGGTCATCTGTGGAGAGGAGAAAAGTCACAGGGATTAATGGGAGTAGTGATAATTTATCTGCCTTTCAATCACAGCTGTGCAATGGCAGGAATCATTACTACAAACCAGTATTATTATTATTATTATTATTATTATTATTATTATTATTATTATTATTATTATTATTATTATTATTATTATTTTCCTTCTTCTTTTCTTTTCTTCTTCTCTCCTTCTCCTTCTTCCTCTTCTCCTTCTTCTTCCTCTTCTCCTCCTTCTTTCTCCTTCTTCTCCTTCCTCTTCTCCTTCTTCTCCTTCCTCTTCTCCTTCTTCTCCTTCCTCTTCTCCTTCTTCCTCTCCTTCTCCTCCTTCTCCTTCTCCTCCTTTCTCTTCTCCTTCTTCCTCTCCTTCTCCTCCTTCTCCTTCTCCTCCTTCTCCTTCTCCTCCTCCTTCTTCTCCTCCTTCTCCTTCCTCTTCTCCTTCTTCCTCTCCTTCTCCTCCTTCTCCTTCTCCTCCTCCTTCTCCTTCTTCTCTTCCTTCTCCTTCTCCTTCTTCTCCTCCTTCTCCTCCTTCTCCTTCCTCTTCTCCTTCTTCCTCTCCTTCTCCTCCTTCTCCTTCTCCTCCTCCTTCTCCTTCTTCTCTTCCTTCTCCTTCTCCTTCTTCTCCTCCTTCTCCTTCTCCTTCTCCTTCTTCTCCTTCTCCTCCTTCTTCTCCTCCTTCTCCTTCTCCTTCTCCTTCTCCTTCTCCTTCTCCTTCTCCTCCTTCTCCTTCTTCTCCTCCTTCTCCTTCTCCTTCTCCTTCTCCTCCTTCTCCTTCTTCTCCTTCTCCTCTTCTTCTCCTTCTCCTTTTCTTCTTCTTCTCCTCCTTCTCCTTTTCTTCTTCTTCTCCTCTTCTTCTTCTCCTTTTCTTCTCCTTCTCCTCCTCTTCTTCTCCTCCTCCTCCTTCTCCTTCTCCTTATTACAATCCTCTATCAAATACCAGCAACTGAAATCTCAGTTCCAGCTCCATCATTCAGGCCTCAATTAGAGAAATCATCAAGTGCAGTTGACAGCAAAAGATAATTAATTGCTCTCTACTGCCCCATTTCAGTTAATTGAGCTGCTCTGATTAAAGACAGACATTAATAACATTAATCCTAAATACAGAAAGGGGATATTTCCTATGGAAATCCTGGGATATTTTTCTGTTTCTGTTCACTTGAACAGTTTCTAATATCGCTACAAGAAATAAAATCCTGGAGCACCAACAGCAGGTTCCAAAAGGGTCGGATTTTCTGGTTATTTCCACTGTTAAATGGTAGGAAGCAAAAAGGAATCACTCTGTGACTATAAAGATGTTTTATGGGTGGGGAGGTAGCAGAAAAATGGCATTAATTTCTGTGAAATCAAGGAAAATTCTATGGATGAGGAAGAAAATTTAGGAATGAAGAAGAAAATTCTACGAATGAGGAAGAAAATTTAGGAATGAAGAAGAAAATTCTACGAATGAGGAAGAAAATTCTATGAATGAGGAAGAAAATTCTATGAATGAAGATGAAAATTCTATGAATGAAGATGAAAATTCTATGAATGAGGAAGAAAATTCTATTAATGAGGAAGAAAATTCTATGAATGAAGAAAATTCTATGAATGAAGAAGAAACTTCGGTTAATGAGGAAGACAATTCTATGAATGAAGAGGAAAATTCTATGAATGAAGAACAAATTCAAATAGCACAAAGGCCAATTCTCTCTCCTTGGGTACTCAGAGGTCTATCCAGAGGTTTCCAGATGCAGCTGAAGAACTTTTAGGCTGAAAAATTGAACAATAAAAGCTCTTTGTGGCTGGAAATGTTTGGTCCTACTCACCCATTTTATCAAAGAATTCATCCAAGGCTCGATGGAGGGATGGGAAATGCTCCCTGTTGTCCTCCAAAAGCCAAATAAAGCACCTGCTTTTCTCCAGGGGGGGTTTGAGGAAATAATCCCAGATTTGGGGGCTGGCAGAGGTGATGGGCACACTCCCGAAATTCCGGCCGTAGCTCCGGTTCCACAGGGAGGGGACAAGGGCCAGGTCCTGCTCCTGCAATAACTGGCTGTGCTGGAGCAGGAAGGTTTGGGTGGCTGAGAGGCCTGAGGGATGGAGGAGAGACACAACAGGTGAGGGTGGGATAGACCTGTCTGATGGGAGAGGGGAATGGGAGAGAGGGAGGGAAAAATGGGAGGGAAAGAGGGGGAAATGGGAGAGGGAAAGGGGGAGGGAGGGAGGGAGGGAGGGAGGGGAGAAAGGGGGAGGGAGGGAGGGAGGGGAGAAAGGGGGAGGGAGAGAGGGGAGAAAGGGGGGAAGGAGAGAGGGGAGAAAGGGGGGAAGGAGAGAGGGGAGAAAGGGGGAGGGAGAGAGGGGGAAAAGGATGGGAGGGGGAAAAGGATGGGAGGGGGAAAAGGATGGGAGGGGGAAAAGGATGGGAGGGGGAAAAGGATGGGAGGGGGAAAAGGATGGGAGGGGGAAAAGGATGGGAGGGGGAAAAGGATGGGAGGGGGAAAAGGATGGGAGGGGGAAAAGGATGGGAGGGGGAAAAGGATGGGAGGGGGAAAAGGATGGGAGGGGGAAAAGGATGGGAGGGGGAAAAGGATGGGAGGGGGAAAAGGATGGGAGGGGGAAAAGGATGGGAGGGGGAAAAGGATGGGAGGGGGAAAAGGATGGGAGGGGGAAAAGGATGGGAGGGGGAAAAGGATGGGAGGGGGAAAAGGATGGGAGGGGGAAAAGGGGGAGAGGGAGGGGAAAAGCTGGGAAAGCGGGGAAATGAAGGCTGGAAAAGTGGGGAAAGCAAGGCTGGAAAATCCTCCCCTCTGGCAGCTCAAGGTGTTTCTGCTGTTGCAGGAACAAAACTCACCCAGGTTATTGAATAAACCCCACCCAAGTTATTGAACAAAACCCACCCAGGTTATTGAACAAAACCCACCCAAGGTATTGAACAAAACCCACCCAGGTTATTGAACAAAACTCACCCAAGGTATTGAACAAAACCCATCCAGGTTATTGAACAAAACCCACCCAAGGTATTGAACAAAACCCACCCAGGTTATTGAACAAAACCCACCCAAGGTATTGAACAAAACCCACCCAGGTTATTGAACAAAACCCACCCAAGGTATTGAACAAAACCCACCCAGGTTATTGAACAAAACCCACCCAGGTTATTGAACAAAACCCACCCAAGTTATTGAACAAAACCCACCCAGGTTATTGAACAAAACCCACCCAGGTTATTGAACAAAACTCACCCAAGGTATTGAACAAAACCCACCCAAGTTATTGAACAAAACCCACCCAAGTTATTGAGATGCTGCAGGAACAACAAAACCCACCCAAGTTATTGAACAAAACCCACCCAGGTTATTGAGATGCTGCAGGAATAAAACCTACCCAGGTTATTGAGATGCTGCAGCCACTTGTGCAGTTTGGGATCCAGAACCTCCATCCTGCTCAGCACGTGGAGGAACCCCCTGGTTTTCACTCTGCTTTTGGCCTGGATTAAGGAATTGAGGAGCTGCTCCATCACCTCCTGGCACTTGGGGTTTTGGGAAAAGGAGGTGAAATCCTCCTCAGTGATGACAAACCAGGCCAGCAGCTCCTTCAGAAACTTGGCAGTGTCTCCAAGGGCTGCTTGGATGAGGTGGGAATTCTGAGTGAGGTGCTGCAGGACACGGTCACCAGCACAGAGATCCTGGCAGGGCCCTGCAGAGGGAGAGAAAAACCCCAAAAAAACCAAATAAACAACATTTCAGGTCTGCAGCACGATAAAAACCAACTTAAAGTCCAGCTGATTGGACTCAGTAATTAATATTTAACTATTAAATAAATAAATCAATTTATCCAATTTATTAAATAATAAATAATTAATTATTTTTAATAATTATTTTTAATTATTAATTGCCTTATGATCAAGCTGAAAATTGGAGACTATAAATAATTGTGTGTGAGTTTTCTATATAAAACAGCTTTATATTTATATTGTGGGATTCATACATTTATATTATAGGATTTATACAACATTACAAATAATGTAATACATATATATAGTATATATAAATATATATATATATATATATATATATATTTATATTATGGAATTGATATATTATTGTTTGAAATTGGGATAACAAACCCCTTGCCTGGGTTTTAGGGTGAACAATCACTGGACTTACAGGGGAAAATGACCTGCAGTGGCTCCAAGGAGCAGAATTAGAGAAAAATCAGGGAAAAGGAGACAGGAAAGACTTGGAAAAACAACCAGGAGGGAACAGAGTGGGATTTAAAAATCCACAGGGAAGGAAAAAAATCTCTCCAAGTGCCAGGACATGCCAGTGACCAAGAGGGATCAGGAGAACTCAGAGAATGGAAGGGACAGGATAAAAAACATCCTCAGAGGATTTAACAAGGAATCCTTCTAGGAAATTAAGTAAGTTAATAATAGAGAGAAAAAAAATGAATTTTCCAACACAGCAAACGCCCAAATTTATAAACTCAAGTATTTTCTTTTCCCCAATCCTCTGAAATGCATTTCCCAAGTCCTTGGAGTCAGGATATCATTTTATATCCCTATTTATCCCTTCTCTGCCCCACAGATAAAACCCTCTGGGTTTGCTTTATCCAGCCTGATGGGATCAAAGCTTTTCCTGAAGTGCCTTTGGAATTGGAGCCTTTGCCCTTTCAGGCTGAACCTGCAAGGACCAGCCAAGGGGTTTTTCCACAAGGAGCTGAACCCTCCACAGTCAGCTGGAAATGAAACCCCCAATTGGAAGAAAAGTCACCTCCAGTGGAGAAACAAGTTTTTTATCAGTGTTGTGACTTCAGAGGTTCCCAGTGCTGGGAAAAAGGGGAGGGGGAAAAAGAGGGGAGAGGGGGGAAAAAGGGGGGAGAGGAGGGGGAAAAAGAGGGGAGAGGAGGGGGAAAAAGAGGGGAGAGGAGGGGGGAAAAGAGGGGAGAGGAGGGGGAAAAAGAGGGGAGAGGAGGGGGAAAGAGATGGGAGAGGAGGGGGAAAAGAGGGGAGAGGAGGGGGGAAAAGAGGGGAGAGGAGGGGGAAAAAGAGGGGAGAGGAGGGGGAAAAAGAGAGGAGAGGAGGGGGAAAAAGAGAGGAGAGGAGGGGGAAAGAGATGGGAGAGGAGGGGGAAAGAGATGGGAGAGGAGGGGGAAAGAGATGGGAGAGGAGGGGGAAAGAGATGAAGGGAGAGGGGGAAAAAGTTGAAGG
The DNA here is from genome assembly GCF_047495875.1 of Pithys albifrons albifrons. Classification (NCBI taxonomy): domain Eukaryota; kingdom Metazoa; phylum Chordata; class Aves; order Passeriformes; family Thamnophilidae; genus Pithys; species Pithys albifrons. Next base: position 124,527,984 of record NC_092458.1, read on the forward strand.
GAGAGGGGGAAAAAGTTGAAGGGAGAGGGGGAAAAAGTTGAAGGGAGAGGGGAAAGAGTTGAAGGGAGAGGGGAAGGAGTTGAAGGGAGAGGGGAAAGAGATGATGGGAGAGGGGAAAGAGTTGAAGGGAGAGGGGAAAGAGATGATGGGAGAGGGGAAAGAGATGATGGGAGAGGGGAAAAAGGTGATGGGAGAGGGGAAAGAGATGATGGGAGAGGGGAAAGAGATGATGGGAGAGGGGAAAGAGATGATGGGAGAGGGGAAAACCAACAACTGGAATAAAAGTCACCTCCAGTGGAGACCCAAGTTTTTTATCAGTGTTGTGACTTCAGAGGTTGCCAGTGCTGGTCCTGCTGCCTCAGAACCACCGAATTCCAGAGCCATTGATGTTGGAAAAGCCTTCCAAGATCTCCAAGCCCACCCTGTGCCTGATGCCCACCTTGTGCCACGGCCAGTCCTGCCTTGGGCACCTCCAGGGCTGGGCACTCCAAACCTCCCTGGGCAGCCCTTTTTCCATGGAAAAACGGGAATAATGACCTGGATCTTCCCACCTACCCCTGTGCTGCCTGTGCTGAGAAGGTTCCTCTCCCTCCTGGCTCTGCTCTGTTTTGTTCCTGGCACAATTTCGAGCCTCTTCCCGCGCCCGTTTCCTTCGGGCCTTTTTTTCTTGCTTCATTTTTAACTTCTTTACACTGGGAGGAAAAAAAAGCAATCAGGCAGAATTAATGAGGCTGTCAGAGTAATTAGGCACATCTCTCAAGGGTTTTTCATGTCTTCCAACAGCTATAAAAGCTCCATTCTCCTGAAAATACGCCAAAAAACACAAATATAACAAAAGGGGGGTTTATTTATAAGTCGGGAGAGCACAAAATTGAATCAATGAAAGTGTAAATGAACTCAGTGGGATGATTTTTACTCTCATTAAAGGGGTCCCAATTAGCAGGAACTTCAATATTTTTCCTTTTTTGCCTCATAGTGCAGCGTTTGGAACCCAATTTTGAAGCAAGATTTGAGGTCCTTCGTTTTTAAAAATAATTTTTCAAAAATAATTTCTCAGCATCGTTTCTAAACTCACTTAGAAACTCATTTACACCCAAGGGAATAAATCATTAATTACATCATTAACTACGTTAGCTACATCAATAACTACATTAATTACATCATGAACTACATTAACTACATCATTAACTACATTAAATACATCATGAACTGCATTAACTACATCATTAACTGCATTAACTACATCATTAGCTGCATTAATTACATTATTAGCTACATTAATTACATCATGAACTACATTAATTACATTATTAACTACATCATGAACTACATTAACTACATCATAAACTACATTATTAGCTACATTAATTACATTATTAACTACATTAATTACATTATTAGCTACATTAATTACATCATTAGCTACATTAATTACATCATTAACTACATTAATTACATTATTAGCTACATTAATTACATCATTAACTACATTATTTACATTACAACTACATTAATTACATGATTAACTACATTAATTACATTATAACTACATTAATTACATCAATAACTACATTAATTACATTATAACTACATTAATTAAATCATTAACTACATTAACTACATTATAACTACATTAATTACATCATTAACTACATTAACTACATTATAACTACATTAACTACATCATTAACTACATTAATTACATCAATAACTACATTAATTACATTATAACTACATTAATTACATCAGTAACTACATTAATTACAACTACATTAATTACATCATTAACTACATTAATTACATTATAACTACATTAACTACATCATTAACTACATTAATTAGATCATTAACTACATTAATTACATCATTAACTACATTAACTACATCATTACATTAATTACATTATAACTACATTAATTACATCATTAACTACATTAATTACAACTACATTAATTACATCATTAACTACATTAATTACATTATAACTACATTAAATACATCATTAACTACATTAATTACATCAGTAACTACATTAACTACATTATTAAGGACATTAATTAGATCATTAACTACATTAACTACATCATTAACTACATTATTAACTACATTAATTAGATCATTAACTACATTAATTACATCAGTAATTACATCAGTAACTACATTATTAAGGACATTAATTAGATCATTAACTACATTAACTACATCATTAACTACATTAACTACATCAGTAACTCCAAAGTTTGTTTACACCTCCCGAACATCCACACAAAGTAAACTCTGTGGAACAATCAAATGCTTTTATAATTGGATAATAATTTTATTTATTAATTTATCCCAGGGACAAGCAAAGTCTCTCCAAAGGATTTGGGATCTCTCAGGAAATCTGACCAAGGGCTGGAAATCAATCTCAGAGTGATGGAAAGAGCAGGGACCTCACCTGGAACATTTCTGTTTAATTCTGGCCCTTGGGGCTTCTTTGGCTTTGGGGAGTTTTTGTTCAAACTGCCAAAGGAAATGAGGAGAGAAGAGATAAATGAATTTGGCAGCGGTGGCTGGACCCAAAACCCCACAAACCTTGGGGGAAAGAACAGGAAAAGAGGGAAAAGCAGCTTAAATGAAGGTCTAACTAAATTAATTTTGCTGCTACGAGTTGGGATGGAGCATCTTTATCTGCAGGAGGGAGGGTGGAAGGTGACACAGGGGAATTAATAAATAAATATTCGATAATAATAATATAATATAATATAATATAATACAATATAATATAATGATATAATAATAATAAAAATCATAATAATACTAATAACAACAAAGTAATAGACAATAGTAATAGTACTAATAATAAATAATAATAACAATTAATAATAATAGTAATAATCATAATAGTAGTAATAACAGTAATAATTGTAATAGTAGTAATACTAACAAATAATAATAACAAAACAATAATAAATAACAATAAATAACTATAATAACAATAAATAATAATAATAATCACAATGATCATAGTAATAGTAATAGTAATAAATAATCGTAATAGTAGGAATAATAATTAATATTAATAATAATAAAACAACAAAACAAAAATAATAATAACAATAATAATTAATAATTGTAATATAATAGTAGTAATCGTAATAAATAATAGTAATAATGATAATTATTATTATAACAATAATGCTAATAATTATAAATAAACAATAATAATAATAATAACAACAATAAATAATAATTAATAATAATCATAATAGTAGTAATGGTAGTAATAGTAATAAATAATAGTAATAGTAATAATAATAATTATTATTATAACAATAATGCTAATAATTATGAATAAACAATAATAATAACCATAAAAATAACAACAATAAATAACAATTAATAATAATCGTAATAGTAGTAATGGTAGTAATAGTAACAAATAATAGTAATAGTAATAATAATAAACAACTAAACAATAATAATAAACAATAAATAACAACAACAACAATAAATAATAATTAATAATAGCATATTTGTAATAATAGTAGGAGTTATAAATACTATTAATAGTAGTAAAAATAATTAATAATAATAAACAACTAAACAATAATAATAAATAACAATAATAACAATAGTAATTAGCAATAATTGTAATAATCGTAATAAATAACAGTAATAGCAGTAATAATAAACAAAACAATAATAATAAACCACTAATAATAATAATAATAATAATAATAATAATAATAAATAAGAATTAATAGTAATCACAATAATTGTAATAGTAATGAATAATAGCAATAGTAATTAATATTAATAATAAACAACAAAACAATATTAAAACAATAACAAAAATAATAAATAATAATTGAAATAATAGTAACAATAGTAATACTAACAAATAATTGTGACAGTAATAAATAATCATGATAATAATAAATAATAGTAGTAATAGTAATCAGCTCAGGACTGATTTTTCCTGCAGTTCCATTCCCATCCTCACTTTATCTCCTTAACAGTTTCCAGGTTATTTGATATAAAATATCAACATAAAATATCAACATGAACATAAAAAATCAACATAAAATCTCAACATAAAATCTCAACATAAAATCTCAACATAAAAAATCAACATAAAAAATCAACATAAAAAATCAACATAAAAAATCAACATAAAAAATCAACATAAAAAATCAACATAAAAAATCAACATAAAAAATCAACATAAAAAATCAACATAAAAAATCAACATAAAATCTCCACATAAAATCTCACACTTACTTCACATTTTACCAGCCCAGAAGAACCGAAAATAACAATTTTGGAAATAAGGCCTTTACAATCAGGAGTCAAACACAATTCCTTGAGGAAATCCTGGGGGGAGAAAAAACCACACACACGACACAGAGATTTCAATCCATCTGTGCTCTTAAATCACAGCTCCTTAATTACAGGTGACCAGGGCAATTAAAAATTTAAATTAATGAAATAACCAAGGAAGAATTGTGCCACATCCCTTTGATTCCCAAAGTTCCTTAATTACAGGTGACCAAGGCAATTAAAAAATTTTAAATTAAATTATTTAGGGAGATTTATGGCACATCCTTTGGATTCCCAAACCCCCTTAATTACAGGTGACCAAGGCAATTAAAAAACAATTAATTAAATAATCTAGGAAGAATTGTGGCACATCCCTTTGATTCCCAAAGTTCCTTAATTACAGGTGACCAAGGCAATTAAAAAATTTTAAATTAAATAATTTAGGGAGATTTGTGGCACATCCCTTTGATTCCCAAAGTTCCTTAATTACAGGTGACCAAGGCAATTAAAAAAATATAATTAAAGAATTGTTAAAAGTTAAGTAAATAATTAGCAATATTTGCAGCACATCCCTTGGATTTCCAAAGTTCCTTAATTACAGGTGACCAAGGCAATTTAAAAAAATAATTAAATAATTATAAAAGATTAATTAAATAATAGGAAGATTTGTGGCACATCCCTTTGATTCCCAAAGTTCCTTAATTAAGGTGTTCAAGGCAATTAAAAAAAAATAAATTAAATAATTTAGGAAGATTTGTGGCACATCCCTTTGATTCCCAAAGTTCCTTAATTACAGGTGACCAAGCCAACTAAAAAAATATAATTAAATAATTATAAAAAATTAATTAAATAATTAGGAAGATTTGTGGCACATCCCTTTGATTCCCAAAGTTCCTTAATTACAGGTGACCAAGCCAATTAAAAAAATAGAATTAAATAATTATTAAAAATTAATTAAATAATTAGGAATATTTGCAGCACATCCCTTTGATTCCCAAAGTTCCTTAATTACAGGTGACCAAGGCAATTAAAAAAATATAATTAAAAAATTTAGGAAGAATTGTGGCACATCCCTTTGATTCCCAAAGTTCCTTAATTACAGGTGACCAAGCCAATTAAAAAAATATAATTAAATAATTATAAAAAATTAATTAAATAATTAGGAAGATCTGTGGCACATCCCTTTGATTCCCAAAGTTCCTTAATTACAGGTGACCAAGGCAATTAAAAAATATAATTAAATAATTATTTAAAAAATCATTAAATAATTAGGAAGAATTGTGGCACATCCCTTTGATTCCCAAAGTTCCTTAATTACAGGTGACCAAGGCAATTAAAAAAATATAATTAAAAAATTTAGGAAGAATTGTAGCACATCCCTTTGATTCCCAAAGTTCCTTAATTACAGGTGACCAAGGCAATTAAAAGAATATAATTAAATAATTATTTATAAAAGCATTAAATAATTAGGAAGAATTGTGGCACATCCCTTGGATTCCCAAAGTTCCTTAATTACAGGTGACCAAGGCAATTAAAAAATATAATTAAATAATTATAAAAAAATTAATTAAATAATTAGGAAGATCTGTGGCACATCCCTTTGACTCCCAAAGCTTCACACCCCAAAAATCAACTTCCAGGTGACTTTCAGCTGCCTGATTTAATTTCACAGTGTCTGCAGGACTGTATTTGATGAAATGAAATTAGATATAATATAATCTAAAATTAAAAAAACACAAAAATCAAACGTTTCCAGGCTCCCCAAGCTCTCACCTTATCGTTTTTCTCACTGTATCTTGTTGTTTTCAGCTTTTTCCAGCAGCTGATGTGAAACTCCACCCTGCACCTCTGGCAGCAAATAACGCGGATAAAACCCTAAAAAAAAGGGCAAAAGTCACACCTGGGACACCAAACAGGGCTGAGCTCAAGAGGATTTTACATTAAATTTACCTTAAAATCGGGGTCTGAGAAGAAGATTTGGATTTTGGGGCGGCCGTGGCACAGCTGGTACCGACAAAGGGCATCGGGGGCGGGAGGGAACCGGCACTGCTCGATGCAGCTCCTCAGAGCCAGCTGGGAACACACAGAAAGGAGGGAAAATCCAGCTGGAAATGGACTAGTTGGACCAAGGGTTGGACTTGATGATCTTGGAGGCCTTTTCCAACCCAATCCATTCTGTGATTCTATGAATAAAACACAATGAAACCCAACCAGCTCTCTGATGTTGGCACTGTGCCCTCCAGAGGTGCCACAGCACTGATGGATTGCTGTGCCCACCGTTTTGGAGGGGTCTCTCTGAGGAATTGTTGGGTCAGTTTTTTGAGGAGGAAACAGCAGAAGTGTCAAGTTCAAACACTGAGGAACCTCCAAAGCTCTCCTGGGGCAGAAGGTGCCTCCCTGCAGAGCAGCTGGAGGTGCCACCGGGCACAACTTGCAGGTCAAACAGAGTTTGGCATCAACCAAAAGGTCTCAAATTTGTTTGGAAAACAGCTCTGATGATGCAATTCCCAATTCCACAGTTTTGCTCATCCCAGTTTGGAACCAGTTTCTCCCAGCACTGTGTTGTGTATTCCCAAGTTCCAAGTTTGGGAAGGTGCAGCTGAAGAGTTCACACCTTATCCCAGGATCCCTGAGGTTGGCAAAGCCCTGCCAGCCCCTGCAGCCCACCCTGTGCCCAATGCCCACCTTGGCAAAGTCCTGCCAGCCCCTGGAGCCCACCCTGTGCCCCATGCCCACCTTGGCAAAGCCCTGCCAGCCCCTGCAGCCCACCCTGTGCCCGATGCCCACCTTGGCAAAGCCCTGCCAGCCCCTGGAGCCCACCCTGTGCCCGATGCCCACCTTGGCAAATCCCTGCCAGCCCCTGCAGCCCACCCTGTGCCCGATGCCCACCTTGTCCCCCAGCCCAGAGCACTCAGTGCCACGGCCAGTCCTGCCTTGGGCACCTGCAGGGCTGGGCACTCCAAACCTCCCTGGGCAGCCCCTGCCAGTGCCTGCCCACCCTTTCCAGGAGGAAATTCTTCCATGAGGAAAACCAGGTGGAGCAAATTAGAGCCATATTCCACAGGAATCACAGAGCAACTTGTGCTGTAAATGGGGCACTTCCCACTCTGTGTCACCCCCATCCTTCTGGGGTCTGGACAGTGGGAAGAGGAGGAGGGTGAGGAAGAGGAGGAGGGTGAGGAAGAGGAGGAGGGTGAGGAAGAGGAGGAGGGTGAGGAAGAGGAGGAGGGTGAGGAAGAGGAGGAGGGTGAGGAAGAGGAGGAGGGTGAGGAAGAGGAGGAGGGTGAGGAGGAGGAGGGTGAGGAGGAGGAGGGTGAGGAGAAGGAGGAGGAGGAGGAGGAGAAGCAGGAAGAGGAGGAGGAGGAGGAGAAGGAGGAAGAGGAGGAGAGGGAGGAGGAGAAGGAGAGGGAGGAGGAGAAGGAGAGGGAGGAGGAGAAGGAGAGGGAGGAGGAGAAGGAGAGGGAGGAGAAGGAAGATGTTAAACAGACCTGCAGACTCTCTTCTCGTGTCTCCTCGATGACCTGAGTCGTTGCTGGCCAAGTCAACACTCCAGGGACAATCTTGAGATCAATCATCAGCTTTGATTTCAGGAACTGATCCAGAGCATGAGCAAACCTGAGGGTGGGAACAGGCACAGAGTGCTCAGATCCTCCAGAAGGAACTTCTCCATGGGCTGGGAGACCTCCCCAAGCCTTTGATCACTCAAGCAGCAAACAATGGGAATGGCAGGAAGTGGGATGAGGAACACTCAGGTCATTAATCCTCCTGGTTCATTAAACCTCCTGGTTAAGGACTCTCTGGGATCAAAGACTCCAGGGAAGGCTCCCAGGGAAGGGTTGGGAAGGAGACAGCTCCTGGTCACAGAGAGCAGGAAGCAGGGAAGGAGGACTCCAACACACCCTGCTCAGGTGCTCTGAGATACTCCACATGGAGGGGGGTTATGGTTTAATATCAAAAATTAATTAATTAGGCATTGCATTGGGTTTCCACGAGGGGTGGGACAGGGAGGGGGGACCATTCCCTGAGGAAGGAGAGCCCAGGGAGTGAAGTCCAGCCTGGGATGAAGGAGGGGCAGGAGAAAGGGGATTTCAGTTGCTTTAATTCCTTTCCCACCATCCAACTCTGGTTTAAGACACAAGTTGCTGTTTTGCCTCATCCTGAACTGCTCTGACTAATTAATTAGCAATGACCTCCCTGCCCCTTTTAGCCAACCCTGGAGCTCTTCCATCTCCAGCTGAGGAGTGGGAAAGGTGGGAAGGAGCTCCTTCAGGGATGGGGGGAAGGAGCCCCTCCAGGGATGGGGGGAAGGAGCCCCTCCAGGAATTCCCCACCAGGGATGGTGGGAAGGAGCCCCATCAGGAATGGGGAGAAAGGAGCCCCATCAGGAATGGGGAGAAAGGAGCCCCATCAGGAAAGGTGGGAAGGAGCCCCTCCAGGAATGGGGAGAAGGAGCCCCATCAGGAATGGGGGGAAGGAGCCTCTCCAGGAATTCCCCTCCAGGAATGGGGGAAGGAGCCCCATCAGGAATGGGGGGAAGGAGCCCCATCAGGAATGGGAAGAAGGAGCTCCTCCAGGAATGGGGAGAAGGAGCCCCTCCAGGAATTCCCCTCCAGGAATGGGGAGAAGGAGCCCCATCAGGAATGGGAGGAAGGAGCCCCATCAGGAATGGGGAGAAGGAGCCCCTCCAGGAATGGGAGAAAGGAGCCGCATCAGGAATGGGGGGAAGGAGCCCCAACAGGAATTCATCTCCAGGCATGGAGGGAAGGAGCCCCTCCAGGAATTCCTCTCCAGGAAGGTGGGGAAGGAGTCTCTCCAGGAATTCCTCTCCAGGGATGGGGGGAAGGAGTCTCTCCAGGAATTCCTCTCCAGGGATGGGGGGAAGGAGTCTCTCCAGGAATTCCCCTCTAGGATGGGGGGAAGGAGCCCCACCAGGGATGTTGGGTTGGAGCAGCTCCAGCCTCCTGCCCGTTGCTTGCCCTGTCCATGCCCACCCCTGTCCCTGTGGGAATGTGGCCCAGGCTCATCCCTGGAATGTGAGCCAGGGCCACAGTCACTCCCTGCAGCAGCAGCAGCAGCAGCAGCAGCTCCCTTATCTCAGCCCAAGGTTGCTCTGCAGCCTCCCCTGGCTCAGATAACCCAAACTTGGTTCCCACCACGTTTTTTTGCCCAGGAACAAAAGGTTTGTTGCTCTCCCAGGAACTCTCCCCCTCTCCAGGGAGGAGCTGCCCAATCCCAGCCTTGATCCCTCCAATCCACTCAGCTCAGGGACTCCTCAGCAGGAACAAACTCCAACCTGGTGATTGACAATGAACTCAGTGATTAACACAACTCATTAACTCCCCCCACTCCTGGGTCCTCCAACAAAACCATTTCTACCCAATAAATGTTGAATTTTCCATCCCACCCACCTGTTCTGCCTCAGGTAAACCTTCCCAATTCCATAATGTGCCAAACAAAAGCATCTTTCTTCTGGATAATCCTCGATTATTTTCTTAAATTGATCTTCAGCCCTTGCCAGTGCCTTGAAGAGAAAGGTTGAGTCACAACCACAGGTTGCTTTTCCATTAATATCCCAATTTTCCTCCCTTTTTATCCCCCTTGGAGAGGGTCAGAGTGTCCCATTCCTGGAGCAAATGGAATTACACAATTTTGGGATCACAAGCAAAGCTTCCCCTTTATTTATTTTTTTTTTAAGAACTTATTCTACAAACAAAACTCCCTCTGAAATCCTGGAATTAAAGGCCTGAACTTCCAAATATTCCAAATATTTTTAAATAACTTTTGAGACACTGAATTTTATTATAAACACAGAAGGGAAAAAACAAAACAACCTCAGACAAAAGAACCAACCCCCAGTTTTAGTTTGGTATTTTCCACACCCAAAAGATTTTTCTCTGGTTCTTGTTCCAGGAACTGAGTTTTGGTGTTTGAAAACCCTGGGGCAGAACCACATCAGAAAGTAGAAGTAAAATTCATTTTATATATTTATATTTTTAGTGCTTAGAATTTGAAAGCTTAGAAAATATTTTATTTGGGAGTTTGATTTATGCAACATCAGGATTTGGAAAGTTGAAAAAGAAATTTTATTTCAAAGTTTGATTTGTCCAAAATGAGAATTTGAAAGATGAAAAAAAGAAATTTTATTTGGGAGTTTGATTTCTCCAAAAGCAGAATTTGAAAGCTGAAAAACGATTTTTTTTTGGAATTTGATTTATCCAAAATCAGAATTTGGAGTTTGATTTATGAAAAATCAGAATTTGGAGTTTGATTTATTCAAAATCAGAATTTGAAAGCTTAAAAAAAAAGAAATTTTATTTGGGAGTTGATTTATCCAAAATCAGATTTTGAAAGATGAAAACAAGAAATTTTATTTGGGAATTTGATTTATCCAAAATGAGAATTTTGAGTTTGATTTATTCAAAATCAGAATTTGAAAGTTGAAATTTTATTTCCAAGTTTGATTTGTCCAAAATGAGAATTTGAAAGCTGAAAAAGAATTTTTTTTTGAATTTGATTTATTCAAAATGAGAATCTGGAGTTTGATTTATTCAAAAGCAGAATTTGAAAGCTTAGAAAGGAATTTTATTTGGGAATTTCATTTATCCAAAATCAGATTTTGAAAGCTTAAAAAAAGAAATTTTATTTGGAATTTGATTTATCCAAAATGAGAATTTGGAGTTTCATTTATTCAAAATGAGAATTTGGAGTTTGATTTATTCAAAATCAGAGATTGAAAGCTGAAAAAAAGAAATTTTATTTGGGAATTTGATTTATCCAAAATGAGAATTTGAAAGTTTAAAAAGAAATTTTATTTGGGAGTTTGATTTATTCAAAAGCAGAATTTGAAAGCTGAAAAAGGAATTTTATTTGGGAGTTTCCAAAATGAGAATTTGAAAGCTGAAAAAAAAGAAATTTTATTTGGGAATTTGATTTATCCAAAATGAGAATTTGAAAGATGAAAAAAAGGAATTTTATTTTGGAATTTGATTTATCCAAAATCAGAATTTGGAGTTTGATTTCTCCAAAAGCAGAATTTGAAAGCTTAGAAAGGAATTTTATTTGGGAATTTGATTTATCCAAAATCAGAATTTGGAGTTTGATCTACTCAAAATCAGAATTTGAAAGCTTAAAAAAAAAGAAGTTTTATTTGGGAGTTTCCAAAATGAGAATTTGAAAGCTTAAAAAAAGAAATTTTATTTGGAATTTGATTTATCCAAAATGAGAATTTGGAGTTTGATTTATTCAAAACCAGAATTTGAAAGTTGAAAAAGGAATTTTATTTCCAAGTTTGATTTGTCCAAAATGAGAATTTGAAAGCTGAAAAAGAAATTTTATTTGGGAATTTGATTTCTCCAAAATCAGAATTTGAAAGCTTAAAAAAAAAAGAAATTTTATTTTGGATTTTGATTCATCCAAAAGCAGAATTTGGAGTTTGATTTATGAAAATTCAGAGTTTGAAAGCTTAAAAAAAAGAAATTTTATTTGGGAATTTGATTTCTCCAAAATCAGAATTTGGAGTTTGACTTATGAAAAATCAGAATTTGAAAGTTGAAATTTTATTTCAAAGTTTGATTTGTCCAAAATGACAATTTGAAAGCTGAAAAAAAAAGAAATTTTATTTGGGAATTTGATTTATCCAAAATCAAAATTTGGAGTTTGATTTATCCAAAATCAGAATTTGAAAGCTTAGAAAGGAATTTTATTTGGGAATTTCATTTATCCAAAATCACATTTTGAAAGATGAAAAAAAGAAATTTTATTTAGGAGTTTGATTTATCCAAAATGAGAATTTGAAAGCTGAAAAAAAGAAATTTTATTTGGAATTTGATTTATCCAAAATGAGAATTTGGAGTTTGATTTATTCGAAATGAGAGTTTGAAAGCTGAAAAAAAAGAAATTTTATTTGGGAATTTGATTTCTCCAAAATCAGAATTTGGAAGCTGAAAAAGGAATTTTTTTGGGGAATTTGATTTATCCAAAATCAGAATTTGAAAGATGAAAAAAAGGAATTTTATTTTGGAATTTGATTCATCCAAAATCAGAATTTGGAGTTTGATTTATGAAAAACCAGAATTTGAAAGTTGAAATTTTATTTCAAAGTTTAATTTGTCCAAAATGACAATTTGAAAGCTTAAAAAAAGAAATTTTATTTGGAATTTGATTTATCCAAAATGAGAATTTGGAGTTTCATTTATTCAAAATGAGAATTTGGAGTTTGATTTATTCAAAATCAGAGATTGAAAGCTTAAAAAAAGAAATTTTATTTGGGAATTTGATTTATCCAAAATGAGAATTTGAAAGTTTAAAAAGAAATTTTATTTGGGAGTTTGATTTATTCAAAAGCAGAATTTGAAAGCTGAAAAAGGAATTTTATTTGGGAGTTTCCAAAATGAGAATTTGAAAGCTGAAAAAAAAGAAATTTTATTTGGGAATTTGATTTATCCAAAATGAGAATTTGAAAGATGAAAAAAAGGAATTTTATTTTGGAATTTGATTTATCCAAAATCAGAATTTGGAGTTTGATTTCTCCAAAAGCAGAATTTGAAAGCTTAGAAAGGAATTTTATTTGGGAATTTGATTTATCCAAAATCAGAATTTGGAGTTTGATCTACTCAAAATCAGAATTTGAAAGCTTAAAAAAAAAGAAGTTTTATTTGGGAGTTTCCAAAATGAGAATTTGAAAGCTTAAAAAAAGAAATTTTATTTGGAATTTGATTTATCCAAAATGAGAATTTGGAGTTTGATTTATTCAAAACCAGAATTTGAAAGTTGAAAAAGGAATTTTATTTCCAAGTTTGATTTGTCCAAAATGAGAATTTGAAAGCTGAAAAAGAAATTTTATTTGGGAATTTGATTTCTCCAAAATCAGAATTTGAAAGCTTAAAAAAAAAAGAAATTTTATTTTGGATTTTGATTCATCCAAAAGCAGAATTTGGAGTTTGATTTATGAAAATTCAGAGTTTGAAAGCTTAAAAAAAAGAAATTTTATTTGGGAATTTGATTTCTCCAAAATCAGAATTTGGAGTTTGACTTATGAAAAATCAGAATTTGAAAGTTGAAATTTTATTTCAAAGTTTGATTTGTCCAAAATGACAATTTGAAAGCTGAAAAAAAAAGAAATTTTATTTGGGAATTTGATTTATCCAAAATCAAAATTTGGAGTTTGATTTATCCAAAATCAGAATTTGAAAGCTTAGAAAGGAATTTTATTTGGGAATTTCATTTATCCAAAATCACATTTTGAAAGATGAAAAAAAGAAATTTTATTTAGGAGTTTGATTTATCCAAAATGAGAATTTGAAAGCTGAAAAAAAGAAATTTTATTTGGAATTTGATTTATCCAAAATGAGAATTTGGAGTTTGATTTATTCGAAATGAGAGTTTGAAAGCTGAAAAAAAAGAAATTTTATTTGGGAATTTGATTTCTCCAAAATCAGAATTTGGAAGCTGAAAAAGGAATTTTTTTGGGGAATTTGATTTATCCAAAATCAGAATTTGAAAGATGAAAAAAAGGAATTTTATTTTGGAATTTGATTCATCCAAAATCAGAATTTGGAGTTTGATTTATGAAAAACCAGAATTTGAAAGTTGAAATTTTATTTCAAAGTTTAATTTGTCCAAAATGACAATTTGAAAGCTTAAAAAAAGAAATTTTATTTGGAATTTGATTTATCCAAAATGAGAATTTGAAAGCTGAAAAAAAGAGATTTTATTTGGGAGTTTCCAAAATGAGAATTTGAAAGCTGAAAAAAAAGAAATTTTATTTGGGAATTTGATTTATCCAAAATGAGAATGTGGAGTTTGAGTTATTCAAAAGCAGAATTTGAAAGTTGAAAAAGAAATTTTATTTGGAAATTTGATTTATCCAAAATCACATTTTGAAAGATGAAAAAAAGAAATTTTATTTGGGAGTTTGATTTATCCAAAATCAGAATTTGGAGTTTGATTTATGAAAAACCAGAATTTGAAAGTTGAAATTTTATTTCAAAGTTTGATTTGTCCAAAATGAGAATTTGAAAGCTTAAAAAAAGAAATTTTATTTGGAATTTGATTTATCCAAAATGAGAATTTGGAGTTTGATTTATCCAAAAGCAGAATTTGAAAGCTGAAAAAAAAGAAATTTTAATTGGGAGTTTGATTTATCCAAAATGAGAATTTGAAAGCTGAAAAAGGAATTTTATTTGGGAATTTGATTTCTCCAAAATCAAAATTTAGAGTTTGATTTCTCCAAAAATGAGAATTTGAAAGCTTAGAAAGAAATTTTATTTGGGAATTTGATTTCTCCAAAATCAGAATTTGAAAGCTTAAAAAAAAAAGAAATTTTATTTTGGATTTTGATTCATCCAAAAGCAGAATTTGGAGTCTGATTTATGAAAATTCAGAGTTTGAAAGCTTAAAAAAAGAAATTTTATTTGGGAATTTGATTCATCCAAAATAAGGATCCAGTTCTAGACATTGAACTCCCTGATGCCAAAAATGTCTCATTTTCTTTTCTGTCCCTTAAGAAGAGACAGAAGTGACTGAGCAGCACCAGAGGGAGAAATAAGAGCAAGAATGAATTAAAAATACAGTCCCATGTCCTACCTCAGGCTGGCCCATCCCCAGCAGGGCACTGGCGTGGCCATAGATAATTAGGGCATAATTAATATTCCGAATATTCAGACACTGCCAGAGAGAGTCAAGCACAAAAATCAGTGTACTAATTAGCACTTATTAATTTAAAAATTGCATTTAGAGACACCCCCCCCAGTCTCCCAATATTGGCCATCAAAGGGGTATTTAACCTGGAGAATAAAAATCCCTTTCACCCCATAATTAAAAATAAATAATTAATTGATGAGGTATTTAACCTGAAGAATAAAAACCCCTTTCACCCCACAATTAAGATTAAATAAATTAATTAATCAAAGGGGTATTTAACCTGAAGAATAAAAATCCCTTTCACCTCATAATTAAGAATAAATTAATTAATCAAAGGGGTATTTAACCTGGAGAATAAAAATCCCTTTCACCCCATAATTAAGAATAAATTAATTAATCAAGAAGAATAAAAATCCCTTTCACCCCACAATTAAGAATAAATAAATTAATTAATCAAAGGGGTATTTAACCTGGAGAATAAAAATCCCTTTCACCCCACAATTAAGAATAAATAAATTAATTAATTAATCAAAGGGGTATTTAACCTGAAGAATAAAAATCCCTTTCACCCCACAATTAAGATTAAATAAATTAATTAATCAAAGGGGTATTTAACCTGGAGAATAAAAATCCCTTTCACCCCATAATTAAGAATAAAAAAATTAATCAAGAAGAATAAAAACCCCTTTCACCCCACAATTAAGAATAAATTAATTAATCAAAGGGGTATTTAACCTGAAGAATAAAAACCCCTTTCACCCCATAATTAAGAATAAATTAATTAATTAATCAAAGGGGTATTTAACCTGAAGAATAAAAATCCCTTTCACCCCATAATTAAGAATTAATTAATTAATTAATCAAAGGGGTATTTAACCTGAAGAATAAAAATCCCTTTCACCCCACAATTAAGATTAAATAAATTAATTAATCAAAGGGGTATTTAACCTGGAGAATAAAAATCCCTTTCACCCCATAATTAAGATTAAATAAATTAATTAATCAAGAAGAATAAAAATCCCTTTCACCCCATAATTAAGAATAAATTAATTAATCAAAGGGGTATTTAACCTGAAGAATAAAAATCCCTTTCACCCCATAATTAAGAATTAATTAATTAATTAATTAAAGGGGTATTTAACCTGAAGAATAAAAATCCCTTTCACCCCACAATTAAGATTAAATAAATTAATTAATTAATCAAAGGGGTATTTAACCCGGAGAATAAAAATCCCTTTCATCCCATAATTAAGAATAAATTAATTAATCAAAGGGGTATTTAACCTGGAGAATAAAAATCCCTTTCACCCCATAATTAAGAATAAATAAATTAATCAAGAAGAATAAAAATCCCTTTCACCCCACAATTAAGAATAAATAAATTAATTAATCAAAGGGGTATTTAACCTGGCGAATAAAAATCCCTTTCACCCCATAATTAAGAATAAATTAATTAATCAAGAAGAATAAAAATCCCTTTCACCCCATAATTAAGAATAAATAAATTAATTAATCAAGAAGAATAAAAATCCCTTTCACCCCATAATTAAGAATAAATAAATTAATTAATCAAGAAGAATAAAAATCCCTTTCACCCCATAATTAAGAATAAATAAATTAATTAATCAAAGGGGTATTTAACCTGAAGAATAAAAATCCCTTTCACCCCACAATTAAGATTAAATAAATTAATTAATCAAAGGGGTATTTAACCTGAAGAATAAAAATCCCTTTCACCCCATAATTAAGAATAAATAAATTAATTAATCAAAGGGGTATTTAAGCTGAAGAATAAAAATCCCTTTCACCCCACAATTAAGATTAAATAAATTAATTATTCAAAGGGGTATTTAACCTGAAGAATAAAAATCCCTTTCACCCCATAATTAAAAAATAATTAATTAATTAATGAGGTATTTAACCTGAAGAATAAAAATCCCTTTCACCCCATAATTATTAATTAATTAATTAATTAATTAATTCTTAATTAATGTGGCAATCACAGAATTGTTGAGGTTGGAAAAGACCTTTCAAATCATCCAAGTCTGACCACAAATGCCCAGCAGTTTTTCTTACAAAACACAGGATTTGAACTTCCAAAAAAAGTCACTATTTTGCTAAATATTATTTGACTTTGCATCTAGAAATGCAGAGGGATGGTGGGGTGGGTTTAACCCTTTATTTCCCAGCTCCTTGGCAGTGAAATCAACACCTGGCACTGCACTCAACAACTCCCAATAATGATCATTTTGGGGAGAGAAGAAGGAGTGAAACAGGGGGAACAATTTATAGAAATCCATTTTATCCAGAAATGCAGATGGATGTGGAACATCCCCCAAAGTGCTGCTGGTGGTTTGGGTTTAACTCTTTATTTCTCAGGGGTATTTCTATATACCCATTTTATCCAGAAATGCAGATGGATGTGGAACATCCCCCAAACTGTTGCTGTTGGTGGTGTGGGTTTAACCCTTTAATTCTCAGCCCCTTGGCAGTGAAACAACTCACCAATAATGTCAATTTTAGGGAGGAGAGGAGGGACTGAAACAGGGGAAAGTATCTCTATATACCCATTTTATCCAGAAATGCAGATGGATGTGGAACATCCCCCAAAGTGCTGCTGGTGGTTTGGGTTTAACTCTTTATTTCTCAGTTCCTTGGCCCTGAAATACCTGAATTCAACAACTCACCAATAATGACAATTTTGGGAGGAAAGGAGTGAAACAGGAGTAAGTATTTTTTCCATTTTCTCTAGAAATGCAGATTGATGTGGAACATCCCCCAAAGTGCTGCTGGTGCTGTGGGTTTAACCCTTTAATTCTCAGCCACTTGGCAGTGAAATTTAATAAATACCTGGCACTGCAACTCAACAACTCAACAATAATGACAATTTTGGGGGGAGAGGAGGGACTGAAACATGGATATTTTCTTCTATTTTATCCAGAAATGCAGATTGATGTGGAACATCCCCCAAACTGCTGCTGTTGCTGTGGGTTTAACCCTTTATTTCTCAATTCCTTGGCCCTGAAATACCTGAACTCAACAACTCAGCAATAATGACAATTTTGGGGGAGAGAAGAAGGAATGAAAGAGGGGAAAGTATTTTTATATATCCATTTTATCCAGAAATGCAGATGGATGTGGAACATCCCCCAAAGTGCTGCTGGTGGTGTGGGTTTAACCCTTTAATTCTCAGCCCCTTGGCAGTGAAACAACTCACCAATAATGCCAATTTTAGGGAGGAGAGGAGGGACTGAAACAGGGCCAAGTATTTTTATATACCCATTTTATCCAGAAATGCAGATGGATGTGGAACATCCCCCAAACTGCTGCTGGTGCTGTGGGTTTAACCCTTTAATTCTCAGCCACTTGGCAGTGAAATTTAATAAATACCTGGCACTGCAACTCAACAACTCAACAATAATGACAATTTTGGGGGGAGAGGAAGGACTGAAACATGGATATTTTCTTCTATTTTATCCAGAAATGCAGATTGATGTGGAACATCCCCCAAAGTGCTGCTGGTGGTTTGGGTTTAACTCTTTATTTCTCAATTCCTTGGCCCTGAAATACCTGAATTCAACAACTCACCAATAATGTCAATTTTGGGGGGGAGAGGAGGGACTGAAACGGGGCCAAGTATTTTTATAAATCCATTTTATCCAGAAATGCAGATGGATGTGGAACATCCCAAAGTGCTGCTGGTGGTGTGGGTTTAACCCTTTATTTCTCAGGGGTATTTCTATATACCCATTTTATCCAGAAATGCAGATGGATGTGGAACATCCCCCAAAGTGCTGCTGGTGGTGTGGGTTTAACCCTTTAATTCTCAGCCCCTTGGCAGTGAAACAACTCACCAATAATGCCAATTTTAGGGAGGAGAGGAGGGACTGAAACAGGGGAAAGTATTTTTATAAATCCATTTTATCCAGAAATGCAGATTGATGTGGAACTTCCCTCAAACTGTTGCTGTTACTGTGGGTTTAACCCTTTATTTCTCAACCCCTTGGCACTGAAATCTCTCTCTCAACAACTCAACAATAATGACAATTTTGGGGAGAGAAGAAGGAGTGAAACAGGGGAAAGTATTTCTATATATCCATTTTATCCAGAAATCCAGATTGATGTGGAACAACTCACCAACAATGCCAGTTTTGGGTGGACAGGAGGGACTGGCACAGGGGCAAGTATTTTTATATACCCATTTTCTCTAGAAATCCAGATTGATGTGGAACATCCCACCAATAATGCCAGTTTTGGCTGGACAGGAGGGACTGGCACAGGGGTAAGTATTTCTACATACCCATTTTATCCAGAAATGCAGATTGATGTGGACCAACCCACCAATAATGCCAGTTTTGGCTGGACAGGAGGGACTGGCACAGGGCTAAGTATTTCTATATACCCATTTTCTCTAGAAATCCAGATTGATGTGGACCAACCCACCAACAATGCCAGTTTTGGCTGGACAGGAGGGACTGGCACAGGGCTAAGTATTTCTATATACCCATTTTCTCTAGAAATCCAGATTGATGTGGAACATCCCACCAACAATGCCAGTTTTGGGTGGACAGGAGGGACTG
This sequence comes from Pithys albifrons albifrons, assembly GCF_047495875.1. Classification (NCBI taxonomy): domain Eukaryota; kingdom Metazoa; phylum Chordata; class Aves; order Passeriformes; family Thamnophilidae; genus Pithys; species Pithys albifrons. The sequence continues at coordinate 124,547,507 of NC_092458.1, forward strand.
GCACAGGGCTAAGTATTTCTATATATCCATTTTCTCTAGAAATCCAGACTGATGTGGAAGAACCCACCAACAATGCCAACTTCGTGGGTACAGGAGGGACTGGCACAGGGCTAAGTATTTCTATATACCCATTTTATCCAGAAATGCAGATTGATGTGGAACAACCCACCAACAATGCCAGTTTTGGGTGGACAGGAGGGACTGGCACAGGGGAAAGTATTTCTATATACCCATTTTATCCAGAAATGCAGATTGATGTGGACCAACCCACCAATAATGCCAGTTTCGTGGGTACAGGAGGGACTGGCACAGGATGCTGAGTGCCCAAACCTCTTTAAAAAGTTCCCCTAAATCCAAGCAAGCCCCCAGAGATGCCCCCCCAGCTTACCCTGAACTCTGCCGTGTAGAGGATGCCCAGCAGGTGGGCAAAGGCTCTCTCTGCCTGCTGGCACTGCTGCTCCAGCAGGGCTGAGCACCCGCCCCGTGCCAGCGCTGCCACCTCCTCTGGCAGGGCACTGAACTCCACCTGGGCACGGGGAGGCTGAAAAGCCAAAGCAAACAGGGATTTGGGCTGGTGGGAATTCCTTGGGAAGGGTTTGACGTTGGCAAACCCCACCCCAATTGCTGCTGGTTTTGTTTCTCCTTGGCACGAATCAAATCCTGTTTTCTTTCTCCTTGGCACAGTTGGCAGCAACAAGTCAAAAATAAAGATATTTTTGGGGGGAGTGAAACAAAGTGCTGAGTGCCTGAATTTGAATTATTCCAACAAATGACACTAATTATTTCATCCTAATCAATCCAATCACCCCTTTGTGCCCGTTGTGTGCCCACAAGGGTGGGGTTGGCACTGCCCACACTTGTCCTTGGAGGCTGCAAAATTCCCAGGAAAAAAAGGGATTTAACCCCTCCTGGGGTGGGGTATTTTAGGAAGACAAAGAGCCCAAAAGAAAATAGAATTTTTCTGTTTCCTTCTTCAAGGTAAAATCCTCACCCAGAAAACAGCCCAAAATTTGTGCAATTTTATCACAATTTCACTGTGAAAGCAGCAAATCAGGTGCATTTTATATTTATATTTATATTTATATTTATATTTATATTTATATTTATATTTTGATTTATAAGTTTGAATTTATATTTATTTTATATTTTAAATTTTATTTATATTTGTTTATAAATTATTTATATTTAATCTAATAATAACACTAATAATAAATTAGACAACAATAAATAACAATAACAATAAAATGACAATAATAATAAATAAAACGTAAATAAATAAATAAATACTACAACAACCACCACAACCACCACCACAACAACCACCACCACCACAACCACAACCACCACCACAACCACCACCACAACCACCACAACAACCACCACAACAACCACCACCTCCACAACAACCACCACCACCACAACCACCACCACCACCACCACAACCACCACCACCACCACAACCACCACCACCACAACCATCACCACAACAAACACCACAACAAACACCACAACAAACACCACCACCACAACCACCACAACCACCACAACCACCACAACCACCACCACAACCACAACCACCACCACAACCACCACCACCACAACCATCACCACAACAAACACCACAACAAACACCACAACAAACACCACCACCACAACCACCACAACCACCACAACCACCACAACCACCACCACCACCACAACCACAACCACAACCACCACCTCCACAACAACCACCACCACCACAACAACCACCACCACCACAACCATCACCACAACAAACACCACAACAAACACCACAACAAACACCACCACCACAACCACCACCACAACCACCACCACAACCACCACCACAACCACCACAACCACCACAACCACCACAACCACCACAACCACCACAACAACCACAACAACCACAACAACCACCGCAACAACCACCGCAACAACCACAGCAACAACCACCGCAACAACCACAGCAACAACCACAGCAACAACCACCACCACCACCACCACCACAACAACCACCACAACCACAACAACAGCAACCACAACAACCACCACCACAACCACCACAACAACCACAACCACCACCACAACCACCACCACAACAACCACCACAACAACCACCACCACAACCACCACCACCACAACCACCACCACAACCACCACCACCACAACCACCACCACAACCACCACCACCACAACCACCACCACCACAACCACCACCACAACCACCACCACCACAACCACCACCACAACAACCACCACCACAACCACCACCACCACAACCACAGCAACAACCACCACCACCACAACAACCACCACCACCACAACCATCACCACAACAAACACCACAACAAACACCACCACAACAAACACCACAACAACCACCACCACCACAACCACCACAACAACCACAACCACCACCCCAACCACCACAACAACCACCACAACAACCACAACCACCACCACAACAACAACAACCACCACAACCCCAATCACCACCACAACTACCACCACCACAACCACCACCACAACCACCACAACAACCACCACAACAACCACCACCACCACAACAACCACCACAACAACCACAAACAACAACCACCACAACAACAACAATAATCATAATAATAATCATAATAATAACCCTTAAATTATTTGGTAGTCAAAAATAATAATAACAACAACAAACAACAACAACAACAACACAACAACAATAATAATAATAGTAATAATAATAGTAATAATAATAGTAATAATAATAAGAATAAGAATAATTCCCATATCCCAGGAATTCCCACTTACCTGTGGCTCAGCACGGAGGTTTTTCTCTTCCTTGGCTTTGGATTCTCCCTTCAGATCCAGGTGATCCCTACAAAAACCAGCACAAGGCATCAAAGAGTTGGAAATGGCCCCTAAAAATATAAATATAAATATTTTCAAGAGACACTCTGATTTTCAGAGGTGATTTTTAGAGGTCTGAGAGAAGCAATTTCGGAGATGGTTTCAGTTAAATGGGATTTTTTTCCAAGATAAATCAGAATGTTCTCCCTCCTTAAGGTGAAAGGAATTCAGTGAAGGGAAATAAATGACTTTTTATGTGACAAAGTTTGATTGTCCTGGTCACAGTGATGGGAAACAACAGGATTGTCCTGTAATAAATATGGATTTAAGGTTAATTAGGACTGGGAATTCCAGATTTCCCAAAGCCTTGGGCTCTCCTGCCCCAGGAATTTGCCTTTAGAAATCATCATTTCAGGGGGAACTTCCCTATTTTAAACTAAATATCTTATTTTTTGGTTCCAAACCCTCCAGGTGAAGGAACAGCCAAGACAAAAAGAGCAGCTCAAGCTCCTTTTTGGCTCCACCATCCCTGGAAATTCTCATTTCTTTAGTCCAATGTTTGTTTTAAACCTTCTGACAGGTTTAAATTTTTAATCCATGGAATCCACAGGGTTTTTTAATCCCAATTAATTCAATTTTGGTCCCAAATTCTCCACCAGCAGGTCCTACAGGGAACATCCAAGTGCTCCAAATTCATGGGAATTGAACCCTCAGATTAAATGCAAAAACATCCAAGATTAAATAAACACCCAAATTAAATAAATACAAAACAACCAAGATTAAATAAACAACCAGATTAAATAAAAAAAATTATTCTGAGATTAAATACAAAAAAACTCATATTACTCTCAGATTAAATAAAAAACAATTTACTCTCAGATTAAATAAAAACATCCAATTTACTCTCAGATTAAATAAAAAAAACACCCAATTTACTCTCAGATTAAATTAAAAAACAATTTACTCTCAGATTAAATTAAAAAACCCAATTTACTCTCAGATTAAATAAAAAAAACCAATTTACTCTCAGATTAAATAAAAAACCCCAATTTACTCTCAGATTAAATACAAAAATCACCCAATTTACTCTCAGATTAAATAAACACCCAATTTACTCTCAGATTAAATTAAAAAACAATTTACTCTCAGATTAAATTAAAAAACCCAATTTACTCTCAGATTAAATAAAAAAAACCAATTTACTCTCAGATTAAATAAAAAATCAATTTACTCTCAGATTAAATAAAAAACCCACCACAAGGGCTCAATAAAAGTTGTTCCTTCTGGGCAGAAAAAGGGGGGCAGAAAAAGAAGAATTTTTTGTCCAATTTGCATGAATTTAAATATTAATGCTAAGTCTAACCAGAAACAAAGCACAACAAATACCAAGCCTAATTTACACTCAGATTAACAAAGAAATAAATGCCAAATCTAATTTACACTGAGATTAACAAATACCAGGACTAATTTACACTCATATTACCAAACAAACAAATACCAAGTCTAATTTACACTCAGATTAACAAATAAATAAAAACTAAGCCCAATTTACACTCAGATTAACAAAGAAATACCAAGCCTAATTTACACTCAGATTAACATACAAATACCAAACTTAATTTACACTCAGATTAACCAAGAAATAAATACTAAACCCAATTTACACTCAGATTAACAAAGAAATAAATCCCAAGCCTAATTTACACTCAGACTAACAAAGCACAATAAATATTAATTCAAATTTAAACCAACCAACCAACAAATACTAAACCCAATTTACACTCAGATTAACAAAGAAATAAATCCCAAGCCTAATTTACACTCAGACTAACAAAGCACAACAAAGATTAAGATTAATTTAAACTTAAACCAACCAACATACAAAAAAAACCTAAAACCAATTTACACTCAGATTAACAAATAAAAACTAAACCCAATTTACACTCAGATTAACAAATACCAAGACTAATTGACACTCAGATTAACAAATACTAAGACTAATTTACAGTCAGATTACCAAACAAATAAATACTAAATCTAATTTACACTCAGATTAACAAATAAATAAAAACTAAGCCCAATTTACACTCAGATTAACATACAAATACCAAGCCTAATTTACACTCAGATTAACAAATACTAAAACTAATTTATACTCAGATTAACAAACAAATAAATCCCAAGCCTAATTTAGACTCAGACTAACAAAGCACAACAAATATTAAGAGTAATTTAGACTTAAACCAACCAACAATCAAGTAAATACTAAGACCAATTTACACTCAGATTAACAAATACCAGGACTAATTTACTCTCAGATTATCAAACAAATAAATACTAAATCTAATTTACACTCAGATTAACAAATAAATAAAAACTAAGCCCAATTTACACTCAGATTAACATACAAATACCAAACTTAATTTACACTCAGATTAACCAACAAATAAATACCAAGCCTAATTTACACTCAGATTAACAAACAAATCCTAAACCCAATTTACACTCAGATTAACAAATAAATCCTAAACCCAATTTACACTCAGATTAACAAAGAAATAAATCCTAAACCCAATTTACACTCAGATTAACAAAGAAATAAATCCTAAATCCAATTTACACTCAGATTAACAAATACCAGGACTAATTTACACTCAGATTAACAAAGAAATAAATCCTAAACCCAATTTACACTCAGATTAACAAACAAATAAATACCAAGCCCAATTTACACTCAGATTAACAAACAAATAAATCCTAAGCCCAATTTACACTCAATGCCCCAAAGTGCCCCTTTAAAAGGGGCAAAATAATACCAAGAATTAAAGCAAAATATCAGCACCCAATTTAAGACAAAGTAACCCAAGAAGTGGCTTAAGGACAAGTTTTAAATGCAACAATTTATTAAAAATCAGCAGAGAATTCAAGAGAATGAAGCAAAAAATGAGCAGAAAAAAGTCCCTTCCAGAAAATAACAATTAAATATAAAGTGAAGTAAAAGCAGCACCTACACACCCACTATATATATATTTTTATACCTTTTTTCTTAGGCAGTTTGGGTGGTGTATTCCAATTTATTCTAAATTAGCATTCTGAGCAATTCAAACTCTTGTTCCTCGGGAAAATTTGGGGATTTTTGGGGGATTTTGGGAACCTCACCCAACTCTCAGGATGCGGAAAACCCACAAATGAAGCAGCAAATCCGAGGGCTGGGAAGTCCTTGTGACTCCAAACAGGAACAAAACTCCAAAAGAAATGACATTTCTCACCTCATCTTTTCAGAGGCACCGAGTCTGGGGTTTGCTTTTGGTTTATTGGGATGGGTTTGGTCTGAAAGAAGAATAAAAAAGGATTTGAAATGAGATGAATCGACACCTAAAGCAGAAAATAGAAGCACCTGGAGGGCAAATTTGGCTCCAGAAAAGGGTTGAAATTGGGAATGTTGAAAAGTGAGAGAATGGTGAGAACTGAGGAAATGGGGAAAACTAAGAAAATAATAATAAGGAAATATTAATAAATAAGAGAATATTAATAAGTAAGAAAATATTAATAAGAAAATATTAATAAGAAAATATTGATGAGAAAATATTAATAAATAAAAATATTAATAAATAAGAAAATATTAATAAGGATATAAGAAAATATTAATAAATAAGAAAATACTAATAAGGATATATTAATAAGAAAATATTAATAAATAAGAAAATATTAATAGAAAGAAAATATTAATAAATAAGAAAAATATTAATAAAAAAGAAAATATTAATAAGAAAATATTAATAAGAAAATATTAATAAAAATATTAATAAACAAGAAAATATTAATAAGAAAATATTAATAAGAAAATATTAATAAATAAAAATATTAATAAAAAAGAAAATATTAATAAGGATATATTAATAAGAAAATATTAATAAATAAGAAAATATTAATAAAAAGAAAATATTAATAAGAAAATATTAATAAGAAAATATTAATAAATAAAAATATTAATAAACAAGAAAATATTAATAAGGAAATATTAATAAGAATATATTAATAAGAAAATATTAATAAAAAAATATTAATAAAAGAAAATATCAATAAAAAAGAAAACATTAATAAGAAAATATTAATAAATAAGAAAATACTAATAAGAAAATATTAATAAAAAAGAAAATACTAATAAGAAAATATTAATTAAAAAAGAAAATATTAATAAATAAGAAAATACTAATAAGAAAATATTAATAAATAGAAAAATATTAATAAGAAAATATTAATAAAAAGAAATTATTAATAAATAAGAAAATACTAATGAGACAATATTAATAAGAAAATATTAAAAAATAAGAAAAGATTAACAAGAAAATATTAATAAATAAGAAAATGTTAACAAGAAAATATTAAAAATTAGGAGAATATTAAAAATTAGGAGAATATTAAAATTAAGAGAATATTAAAAAAGAAAACCAAGAAAATATTTAAAAATAAGAAAATATTAACAAGAAAATATTAACAAGAAAATATTAAGAATTAAGAGAATATTAGAAATTAAGAGATTAAACATTAAGAAAAGAATGAAAGCTAATATTGAAAACAAGAAAATATTAAAAAATAAGAAAGTAATAAGAAAATACTAATAAGAAAATATTGATAAGAAAATATTGATAAGAAAATATTGATAAGAAGATATTGATAAGAAGATATTAATAAGAAGATATTAAAAACTAAGAAAATATTAAAAACTAAGAAAAATTTCAAAACTAAGAAAAATATTTAAAAATAAGAAAATATTAAAAACAGAAAATATTAAAAATTAAGAAAATATTAAAAAATAAGAAAATATTTAAAAATAAGAAAATATTAAAAAATAAGAAAATATTAAAAGTAAAATATTGAAAACTAAGAAAAATTCAAAACTAAGAAAAAATTCAAAACTAAGAAATATTAAAAACTAAAAAAAATTTTAAAACTAAGAAAATTTTTAAAACTAAGACAATATTAAAAACTGAGAAAATATCAAAAACGAAGAAAATAACAAAAAACTAAGATAATTTTGAAAAGTAAGAATATTAAAAACTAAGACAATATTGAAAATTAAGACAAAAACCACCCCTGAGAATCACGCCATGAATTTGATATTTTATTTAAATTCTGCAGGATTTTATTAATCCTTTGAAGGGAAAAGACACTTCAAATAAAGAGGAGAAGCTTCAAATTCTTCAAGGCACGACCTGACTCCATTATATTATATTATATTATATTATATTATATTATATTATATTATATTATATTATATTAGTTATATTATATTATATTAGTTCTATTAGTTCTATTATATTATATCATGTTATATTATATTATATTGGTTATATTATATTATATTAGTTATATTATATTATATTATATTAGTTATATTATATTGGTTATATTATATTATATTAGTTATATTATATTGGTTATATTATATTATATTAGTTATATTATATTATATTATATTAGTTATATTATATTGGTTATATTATATTATATTAGTTATATTATATTGGTTATATTATATTATATTAGTTATATTATATTATATTATATTAGTAATATTATATTAGTTATATTATATTATATTAGTTATATTATATTATATTAGTTATATTATATTAGTTATATTATATTATATTATGTTATATTATATTATATTGGTTATATTATGTTGGTTATATTATATTATATTATATTGGTTATATTATATTATATTTTATTATATTAGTTATATTATATTATATTTTATTATATTGGTTATATTATATTATGTTATATTATATTAGTTATATTATATTATATTTTATTATATTAGTTATATTATATTATGTTATATTATATTAGTTATATTATATTAGTTATATTATATTGTTATATTATATTATATTATGTTATATTATATTATATTGGTTATATTATATTATGTTGGTTATATTATATTATATTATATTGGTTATATTATATTATATTTTATTATATTAGTTATATTATATTATATTTTATTATATTGGTTATATTATATTATGTTATATTATATTAGTTATATTATATTATATTTTATTATATTAGTTATATTATATTATGTTATATTATATTAGTTATATTATATTAGTTATATTATATTGTTATATTATGTTATATTATATTAGTTATATTATATTAAGTTATATTATATTATATTATATTATGTTATATTATATTATGTTATATTACATTATGTTATATTATATTAGTTATATTATATTATGTTATATTATATTATGTTATATTATATTATATTAGTTATGTTATATTATATTAGTTATATTATGTTATATTACGTTATATTATATTATATTATATTATATTATATTATATTACAATGTAATATAATATATTATAATTATTAAAGTGGACTCCAAGTTAAAAAAATCAGGTTTTCCTATAAAATTAGAGCTGATATTATCCATTCTTAGCCAATAATCTGAATTTTAAAGGGAATTTCAGGTGGTTGGGGAAGCTCAAGTTTCACTGGGGGAGTTTCCCAGCAGAGTCTTTGCTGCTTCCAAAGTCAACTCCAAACTCTGCCCTGCTCAGAAAAGCAAATTAATGTAAATAGAAACATCCCTGGTTACAAAATAAACATATTTGACAAGGTGGCAATGAGCACAACAAGGGCTTGGTCACTGGGTAGAGATTCAGTTGGCACAAAATTCACATTTTAGGGCTCAACACACAATTTTTGAGCAAAAAAGGAGCAAAAAAGGGGGTTAATTCTTTATTGTCATGGTCAAAAGCAGGAGGCAAAACCACAAACCCTTTTCCTACAGAAAAACAAAATATTTCCTACAGAAACAACTCCCCCCATGGACCACCCAGTTTAGTCTCAGATTAAATACAAAAAATCCAATTTGCTCTCAGATTAAATACAAAAAAAACAATTTAGTCTCAGACTAAATACAAAAACCATCCCCCTTAGTCTCAGATTAAATACAAAACCACCCAATTTACTCTCAGATTAAATTAAAAAAAAAACAGTTTACTCTCAGATTAAATAAAAAATCCATTTTACTCTCAGATTAAATAAAACACCCAGTTTACTCTCAGATTAATTTAAAAAAACCCAAATTACTCTCAGATTAAATAAAAACCCCAATCTACTCTCACATTAAATACAAAAAAGCCAAATTACTCTCAGATTAAACACAAAACCACCCAATTTACTCTCAGATTAAAGAAAAACCCACACAATTTACTCTCAGATTAAATAAAAAACCCCAAATTACTCTCAGATTAAATAAAAAAACACCCAATTTGCTCTCAGATTAAATACAAAAACACCCAACTTAAAGTAAATTAAAAAAAATCCAGTTTACTCTCAGATTAAATAAACTCCCCGAATTTACTCTCAGATTAAATAAAAAACCACCCAATTTACTCTCAGATTAAAGAAAAAAATCACCTAATTTAGTCTCAGATTAAACACAAAAACACCCCATTTAGTCTCAGATTAAACACAAAAAACACCCAATTTACTCTCAGATTAAATACAAACCCACCCAATTTAAATAAAAAAAAATCCAATTTACTCTCAGATTAAGTACAAAACCACCCAAATTAGTCTCAGATTAAATACAAAACCACCTAATTTAGGTTAAGTACAAAACCACCCAATTTACTCTCAGATTAAAAACAAAAAACACCCAATTTACTCTCAGATTAAACACAAAAAACACCCAATTTACTCTCAGATTAAACACAAAACCACCCAATTTACTCTCAGATTAAACACAAAAAACACCCAATTTAGTCTCAGATTAAAGAAAAAATCACCCAATTTAGTCTCAGATTAAATAAAAACCACCCAATTTAGTCTCAGATTAAATAAAAACCACCCAATTTAGTCTCAGATTAAAACCAAAAAACACCCAATTTACTCTCAAACACAAAAATCACCCAATTTACTCTCAGATTAAACACAAAAACACCCAATTTACTCTCAGATTAAAGAAAAAATCACCCAATTTAGTCTCAGATTAAATAAAAACCACCCAATTTAGTCTCAGATTAAATAAAAACCACCCAATTTACTCTCAGACTGAATAAAAAACATCCAATTTAGTCTCAGATTAAAGAAAAAATCACCCAATTTAGTCTCAGATTAAACACAAAAACACCCAATTTACTCTCAAACACAAAAACACCCAATTTACTCTCAAACACAAAACCACCCAATTTAGTCTCAGATTAAACACAAAAATCACCCAATTTAGTCTCAGATTAAACACAAAAAACACCCAATTTACTCTCAGATTAAACACAAACCCCCCCCATTTTTCTCTCAAATTCAATACAAAGCCCACCCAATTTACTCACAGATTAAATAAAAAATAAATCCTAATAAAAGGTAAGAGGCAAATCCTGCTGAGTTCCAGTTCAAACACTTCAGGAGAGACACCAAGCCAAGAGCAAACCTGATTTACTCACCCCACAAACCTTTCAAAATCTCACTTGTGTCACTTCCACCAGACCTTCCCATAAGGAGGGACCAAAGAGATTTAACCAAAAAACAGCCATGCTCAAAAAAAAAGCACATCAGGAAGACCAACAGCAAAAAATGAACCCAAAAATGAGTTAAAAAACTCAATAAATTCAAGAGAAAATAATGGGGCATTAAGTTGCCTTCCATCGAAACCCTCTGGGAGTTTGAAGGGAACAAAGAGAAAGGAAAAAAAAAAAGGCAAAGTGGGATCAGCCTGACCTTGGCTCCTCCTGCAAATGAAATATTTCCTTCCCCGTAACGAGGGGGAGGAGGAAGGAAGAACAGAAAGTGAAAATAAAGTGAAAATAAAGCCGTGAAAATTCAAACAAACACACCCATGGAATGCACTTGAGGTGTTTGTAAGGCACAAGACTGACCTGGGAGCTCCTCAGCCTAAAAACTGGGAAAAACTAAAATTCCCAAGCACAGAGAGGTGGGTTTGACAGTTCTGTAACAGGAGTTAAACAGCAGATTTTGAGGTGCAACACGCTCAAAATTGGGTGTGCCACAAATTGAGTGGTGGGTCTTCAAGACCATCCTTTTCTCCTTCAAGTTTTCTGTCCTGCTCTGGAGCAAATCCAAGGATTGGGAACCTTCTGAACAGCTTTGACTAAAATCCTGCACAGGAATGTGCTGGATGTTCTTGTACACAAAAAAAAAAGTCTCTGTTCACCAAAAATCCTTGAGGAGAAACACAAAGATCCTCCTGCACCCAGCTGGTCACCAGTGGTGTCCCCAGGGGTCTGTGTTGGGTCCAGTCCTGTTTAACATCTTTAGTGATGATTTAGATGAGGGGATTGAGTCCATCAGCAGCAAATTTGCTGATGACACCAAGCTGGGAGGGAGTGTCGACCTGCTGGAAGGCAGGAGGGCTCTGCAGAGGGATCTGGAGAGACTGGAGAGATGGGGCTGATTGCAATGGGATGGAGTTCAACAAGGCCAAGTGCAGGTCCTGCCCTTTGGCCACCCCAACCCCCTGCAGCGCTCCAGGCTGGGCACAGAGTGGCTGGAGAGCAGCCAGGCAGAGGGACCTGGGGGGACTGAGGGACAGGAAGCTCAACAGGAGCCACCAGTGTGCCCAGGTGGCCAAGAAGGCCAAGGGGATCCTGGCCTGGATCCAAACTAGCGTGGCCAGCAGGCCCAGGGCAGTGACCCTTCCCCTGGACTCTGCCTTGGGGAGGCCACACCTTGAGTGTTGTGTTCAGTTCTGGGCCCCTCAGTTGAGGCAAGAGATTGAGGGGCTGGAGCGGGGCCAGAGAAGAGCAACGAGGCTGGAGAAGGGACTGGATGTGGCACTGAGTCTCCTCTTAAACACCTCCAGGGACAGAGAATCCACCATGTCCTGATCCAACCCCACTGTGATCACCAGCCCAGGGCACTCCGTGCCATGGGGTGGTGATCACAGTGGGGTTGGATCAAGGGTTGGACTTGATAATTTCACAGGTCTCTTCCAACCCAACTGAGAAGAGAAGAGCAAGGAGGCTGGAGAAGGGACTGGAGCACAAGTGCTGTGGGGAGAGGCTGAGGGAGCTGGGGGTGTTTAGCCTGGAGAAGAGGAGGCTCAGAGGTGACCTCAGCACTGTCTGGAACTGCCTGAAGGGAAGTTCTGGCCAGGTGGGGGTTGGTCTCTTCTCCCAGGCACTCAGCAATAGGACAAGGGGGCACGATGGGCTCAAGCTCTGCCAGGGGAAATTGAAGTTGGAGATCAGAAGAAAATTCTTTGCAGAGAGAGTGCTCAGGGATTGGAAGGGGCTGCCCAGAGAGAGGGTGGATTCCCCATCCCTGGAGGTTTTTCAGCTGAGCTTGGCCATGGCACTGAGTGCCATGATCTGGTAAAGGGACTGGAGTTGGACCAAGGGTTGGACTTGATGATCTCAGAGGTCTTTCCCAACCCAATCCATTCTATGATTCTTTGATTCCTGGAATTGGACCCAGAGGTGTCCAGTTAAAAACTCTATCCTAAAATCAAAAACCTGAGGCTCCAAATCCACTCTGAATCAAAATCACTCTTTTGTGGCCTCTCTCATCCCAACTGCAGAATTGTTTTCTTTTGGATCTACCTGGAGCTTTTAGAAATCACAAAATAATTTAAAATCTTCAAACTCCTCTTAAATTGAGATCCCTTTAGATGCCCAACCTGCCTTAGGAGAAGGGAAAGCATTTCTAGACTATGATTCAGCCTTTCATTTTAGTTCCAGTTTCAATCTGAATCCAGACATGTCAGGGAGATACAAACTCCAAAACCATGAGGGAATTAAGAGAAAAATACAGAGGAGAAGGATCTGAGTGGCAGGAAAAGGATCTGAGAGGCAGGAAAAGGATCTGAGTGGCAGGAAAAGGATCTGAGAGGCAGGAAAAGGATCTGAGAGGCAGGAAAAGGATCTGAGAGGCAGGAAAAGGACCTGAGTGGCAGGAAAAGGATCTGAGTGTCAGGAAAAGGACCTGAGTGGCAGGAAAAGGATCTGAGAGGCAGGAAAAGGATCTGAGAGGCAGGAAAAGGATCTGAGAGGCAGGAAAAGGATCTGAGTGGCAGGAAAAAGAGGTGAAACATCATCTCAGTAACATGAGAGACTCTTGTGATGATTAATTCTGGCAAGAGCAGAGGAAGAAATGACTCAGACTTGATAAATAATAAAAATAAACTCACTCTGTGGCAAATCCAGCGTGGAAATTTTGCTCTCTGTTCTTTGGGCGTCAGTCACCTAATGGAGAAGAAAACCCAGTGAGGTGAAACAAAGGGAAAAAACCCTCCAAAACCAACATTTAAAGCAAGAAATCACAATGATGATGTGCAATAAACAGCATTGAAAGCACAAAATCACAACAACCAACATCTCCACCAAGGAATCACAACAACCAACATCTCCACCAAGGAATCACAACAACCAACATTTCCACCAAGGCTGTGCCACAATCAACATTTACATCAAGAAATCAAAAGGATGATGTGCTACATCATATCCCCAATCAAGAGATAAATAAAACTCATTTCATTGACCCAAAAGTGCTCAGATTTCCCCCCAGATTTGCAATCATTTCTATTATCTGACAGCCTGACCAAGGCCAGCCTTTACCTCCAAACACCCCTACATTATTTTCATGGCTTAAAAGCAGATTAAACAAACAAGCTTGGAGCACTTCAAGCACTTCTGGTGCTTTTTGGTGCCAATAAGCTCCACCTTCCCCTTCCTGCCCTCCCTGGTTTCGCTTTCCCCACGGCCACACCATCGTTCTCTGTGAAAAAAAACCTGGGTGTGAAATTGTTCTTGCCTTGCTCTGAGTTCCCACCATTCCTCAGCACTTTCTGTGGGATGGGGCTTTGTTTTTATCACACTTTCTAAGGCTGGATCACAACAAAGTTTGTTCTTTCATAACAACAGCCAAGAGGAAGAGCAAGAACGTTGCTTTAAATTAACAATGAGTGGAAAAGACCGGGAACCTCCTGGTTTAAAATGCCAAGCACTGAAAGGGAAACTTGGCAGCCAAATAAATGGGGCAGGGAGAGGGCACAGCTGGGACAACTCAGGCGTGCAGAGCTGAGTGGCAAAGGGCAGGTGATGCCAACTGTCCTGGTTCAGCAGGTAGGACCAGTTTATCCCTGTGTGGGTGTGACCAAAGCTGGGCATTCTCCACCCTCCATTCATTGCCCAGCAACTGTTCCCAATGGCCCATTGGCAGCAGCTGCCCAGGGCACAGCTGAGCCCTCAGGCTGGGAGCTGGCTGGGAAAGAAGCCTGGCAGAGGAGCTGGGAGAACTGCCCTGCAGGGACTCCTTGGCACCTCCACACCCACCTGAGGGCTCAGCTCTGCCCATGGGCCAGCAACCATTCCAAAATCCCCCCTGACTGCCAGAGTCAGATCCCCCAGTGTGGAACTCCCTGCCCTGGGGGAGGCACTGGGGGCTCCCACCTGCACCTCAGGGGAGAGAATCTTGGGGTTAGGGGGCTTGGGGAACCACTCATGGGATCCAGAGGAGGAGCAGACCCTGGACAGGAGGAGCCCACCACTCTCCACCAGACTGTGCCATCATCTGCACAAACAGGTTTGTCCCTTCCTTTTCCTTTGGACTTGGGGGAACCACGTGGGGCTCAGCACAGGGGCCACCAAACCCCCCTGTGTTTGTGCCCCAGGGGGTGGGTTACACTGCTGGGTTTGGGGGTTAAACCCTTTTCTTTTTGTGTTATTGCATTTATTGTAATATTGTTATTAAATTGTAACTCTGATTTCTAATCTCTTTTGTGTGGGGTTCATTTCTCCTGCTGGTTTCCCTTTAAACCAACTCACCTTGGGCTGGTGGTTTTGGGCACCTTCAGGGGTAGACTGTGCCCTCCTCCTGTCTTTGTCTGGTTCCTTCTGCTCTTGGGAGGTTGGTGGGGGAGATTTGGAAGAGTTGCAGTCTCTGAAGTAAAAAAAAAAGAGAATTCTGGTTCTTCTCTCTGTATTTAAGGCACTCACCACACAAGGATCATGGAAAAGGGATGGAGACAAGAAATCATTCCATTTAAAAACATGAGCAGTCACTTCTCACACCTTCGGATCACACAGAGCTGGGCAAAAACATAACAACAAAAAAAAGCAGCACCACTTTCTGTAAGAGGGAAAGGGGCTGAGTTTGAAAAGTTAAATAATTAATAATGCCAATTAATCATCACCTGCTGCTTTGGATGCAGCTCAGGCTATTCAGCTCAGGCTATTCAGGATGGTTTGTTTAGTTGCTCTGTGCTCCTTGGCTGCAGTTCTGAGCAATTTAATACTTTATAAATATATTTATTTATTTATATATATGTGTATGTATGTCTATATATATTATACATATAGGTATATTTATATATATGTATATATATATTTATATATATATACACATATATATACACATATATATATAAATACATATTTATACATATGTACACACAGACATTTATATTATTCTTACATATATTATATAAAATAGTATTATATATATATAACAGATATAAAACTTTATATATGATATATATAATATTATTTATAAATTATGTGTCTAATACAGATATAAAATAGGATAAAAATATAAAAAATATATAAAATATACAGAATAGGATTTTTAATGTATATATTTTATTTATAACCTATTTTATATCTGTATATCTATATATCTCTATATATAGAGATATATCTATATCTATATATCTAGTTTATATCTGTATATTTACATATATTATAAAAATTTTATATATATATATATAAAATTTTTAATATATAATACATATATAAAATAGGGTTATATATAAAAATATATACAGAAAAAATCCTATTTTATATATTTTATATATTTTTTATATTTTTATCCTATTTATATCTGTATTATATACACAATCCTATTATATATATATAATCCTTATATATCTCTCATATAAAATATTTACAGTATATTTATACTATATTTATATATAATAAGTAGTATATTTAATAGATAGTAGAAATATACATGTAATAGAAAATAAAATAATTCAGTTGATGGTGATAATGATTAAAGCACTTTAATCACAGTTATCCACTCCACAGTATAAATATTGCTAATATTATAAATACAAATATATATTATGGCTGTTATTGCTATTTCTTATTAAACCATATACATTAATAAAATTTTGATATTAATGAAATTATTTTAAGTACTGAGCAGGATTCTTTATTATTTATTATTTTATATTCTATGATTTGTTATTAATTAAATTCTATTAATCACTGAGCAATATCCTTTTCATTCTTTATTATTTTACATTCACTTATTAGTTGTTACTAATTAAATTGTATTAACCACTGAGTATTATCCTTTTCATTATTATTTTATATTCTTTTATTTGTTATTAATTGAACTGTATTTACCACTGAGCATTATTCTTTTTATTATTTATTATTTTATACTCTATCATTTGTTGCTAATTAAATTGTATTAACCACTGAGCGATTTTTATTATTTATTATTTTATATTCTATTATTATTTCTTATTAATAAATTGTCTTAACCACTGAGTGTTTTTTATTATTTATTATTTTATATTCTATTATTATTTCTTATTAATAAATTGTCTTAACCACTGAGCGTTTTTTATTAATTATTTTATATTCTATTATTATTTCTTATTAATTAAATTGTATTAACCACTGAGCACTATTCTTCTTATTATTTTATATTCTATTTTTCTTTTTAATTAAATTGTATTAACCACTGAGCACTATTCTTGTTATTATTTTTATTTTATATCTTATTATTTGTTATCAATGAAATTGCATTAACCGCTGAGCATTATTTTATTATTTATTATTTTACATCCTACTATTATATTTCTATCACGCTAATGAGCACAGCTTATTACAAAACCCAAACGTGCCAACTGCTCACCTTCTCTCCAGCTGAACCTTCTTTGCCTTCTGTTTTTGCTGCTTGCCACCTATGGAAAAATGATCGAAAAAAAGGGAATTAAAACTGAATTAACTGAGAAATTTGCTGCGTTTGGGGACAAAGAATCATAGAATGGATTGGCCTGGAAAAGACCTCCGAGATCATCAAGTCCAACCCTTGGGCCAACTCCAGTCCCTTTACCAGATCATGGCACTCAGTGCCACGGCCAAGCTCAGCTGAAAAACCTCCAGGGATGGGGAATCCACCCCCTCTCTGGGCAGCCCATTCCAATGCCTGAGCACTCTCTCTGCAAAGAATTTCTCTCTGCTCTCCAACTTCAATTTCCCCTGGCAGAGCTTGAGCCCATCGTGCCCCCTTGTCCTATTGCTGAGTGCCTGGGGGAAGAGACCAACCCCCACCTGGCCAGAACTTCCCTTCAGGCAGTTCCAGACAGTGCTGAGGTCACCTCTGAGCCTCCTCTTCTCCAGGCTGGACACCCCCAGCTCCCTCAGCCTCTCCCCACAGCACTTGTGCTCCAGTCCCTTCTCCAGCCTCGTTGCTCTTCTCTTCTCAGTTGGGTTGGAAGAGACCTCTGAGATCATCAACCCTTGATCCAACCCCACTGTGATCACCAGCCCAGGGCACAGAGTGCCCTGGGCTGGTGATCACAGTGGGGTTGGATCAAGACATGGTGGATTCTCTGTCCCTGGAGGTGTTTCAGAGGACACTCAGTGCCACATCCAGTCCCTTCTCCAGCCTCGTTGCTCTTCTCTGGCCCCGCTCCAGCCCCTCAATCTCTTGCCTCAACTGAGGGGCCCAGAACTGAACACAACACTCAAGGTGTGGCCTCCCCAAGGCAGAGTCCAGGGGAAGGGTCACTGCCCTGGGCCTGCTGGCCACGCTACTTTGGATCCAGGCCAGGATCCCATTGGCCTTCTTGGCCACCTGGGCACACTGGTGGCTCCTGTTGAGCTTCCTGTCCCTCAGTCCCCCCAGGTCCCTCTGCCTGGCTGCTCTCCAGCCACTCTGTGCCCAGCCTGGAGCACTGCAGGGGGTTGGGGTGGCCAAAGGGCAGGACCTGCACTTGGCCTTGTTGAACTCCATCCCATTGCAATCAGCCCCATCTCTCCAGTCTCTCCAGGTCCCCAAATAAACCAAGTCACCCTTTTATCTCTTCTGAGATGATGTGGAGAGCTCCACATTATACATATAGTGGTTAAGAACAGTTATCCCTCTTATATCCATGTTCTAATTAAAGTTCTTATTTCTTAAATTTAATAAGGAGTGACATGGTTGTTGAGGAGGAATCCTCTCCTCTGGTTTTGGTGAACATTTCTGAATCTTTATATTTACAGAATCCCAGGCTATTCTGAGCTGGAAGGACCCACAAGGTTCATCGAGTCCAACTCTCAAGTCAATGGCCCACAGAGGGGATCAAACCCATGACCTTGGCATTCTTACAACCAAGTTTTAACCAACTGAGCTCATCTCAGGGTCATTTGGTTTCCCTGAAACTAAGACCAAAAAATCAGAAAAGAAATTACCCTTCAATTCCTGCAGTGCCTTTTGCAGCTGGAGGTGCTGCTGCAGCAGCTCCCGGAGCCCCTCGGTGCCCTGGCACAGCTCCTGTGCCCTCTTGTTGGCCTCCAGTGCCAGCTCGGGCTGTCCCCCCAGTGCCAGCGCCTTGCACAGGTGGTGGTGGCCCTGCAGGGACAGTGGGGACACATCAGGGGTTGATTCATAGACTAGTGAGACATTCCCAGACTGTTCTGAGCTGGAAGGACCCACAGGGATCATCGAGTCCAACTCTTCAAGTCAGTGGCCCACAGAGGGAATTGAACCCATGACCTTGGCATTGTTACAGCCAAGTTTTAACCAACTGAGATTCCCCCACAGAGGAGAAAAATTTATATCCAAAAAATTTATATCCAAAAAATTTATATCCAAAAAATTTATATCCAAAACATTTATATCCAAAACATTTATATCCAAAACATTTATATCCAAAACATTTATATCCAAACCACCTTCAGTGGCCAAGACACAAAGGGAAGTCCAAGGAGGGACAATCAGTTTGGGCAGCTCTGAGAGAGGAGTCACTGGTCTGGGAAACAGAAAATTTGCTTTTTCTCCCCTAATCTCAGGTGCTTTGCAGCTTTCTTAGTTATTCTCCTTCAGGCCAAGAATATTGGTAAATAAATTAATCAGGATTTTTAATTGTAAAAACTATAAATACTCCTCTTTTTTAATATATGATAACACAGCTATGAGCAACAAAATAAACATTTTATTCTGTCTCTGAGCACAAAGAACACCATGTGACAACACTCAGAAATGTTGTTTTCACCTGCTTGTAATGCAAAAATACAAACAGACTGTGCCCTTATTGGGAAATAAATTAATCAGGATTTTTTATATACTCTTTTTTAGTATATTATTATATACACAGCTATGAACAATAAAATAAACATTTTATTCTGGCTCTAAATATGCAGAACCCCATGTGACAACACTCAGAAATGTTGTTTTCACCTGCTTGTAATATAAAAATACAAGCAAACTGTGCCCTTATTGGGAAATAAATTAATTAGGATTCTTTTCATAAACTGGTTTTTAGTATAACACAGCTATGAGCAACAAAATAAACATTTTATTCTGTCTCTGAGCACAAAGAACACCATGTGACAACACTCAGAAATGTTGTTTTGATGTGCTTTAATATAAAATCCAAGCAAACTGTGCTTGGCTGAGTGAAGCAAAATTCCCAGTGCTTTTCATTCCAACTCTGGGTTCTCATCTCACTTCCCAACACCAACAAAGGACAGTTGTGACACTGAATTTCAATTCTGAAATATGGGACTCACCTTGGGCCAATCAGGCTTCAACAGGGTGGCTCTTTTTCCATCCAGAACAGCCCTCCTGAGGGAAGGGAGGCAAAAAAAGGAGAGGAATTTATTATTTATACTTCCCCAAACCCTCCAGGATGGTGTTCAAGGCACTCAAAGAATGCAAAAGGAATAAAAAAAGCAATTCATGGAATGGGTTGAATTGGGAGAGGCTTTAAAGCCCATCCATGGGCAGGGACACCTCCCTCTATCCCAGGTTGCTCCAGCTTGGCCTTGGACACTTCCAGGGATGGGACATCCATAGTCACAAGTAACTATAATCATAATATATCTATAATCATATAGAACTTCAGCCATGTAGTCACAAATAACCCACATTTCAGCTTTTAAAAGTCTCTCTTCTTACCCCCAATGCCAATTTTGAGCTGAAATGACCCCTGTGGGGTGATGGCCCCTGATGAGCCCTGGTGGGTTGAGGGAGACACCTCAGCCCCCTGCAGGGATGCTCCAAGCAGAGGACAAAGGCTTTCAAAGCCATGAGATTAACAAAGGGTGGAGTGTTGTTAAACAATGCCATGGCCCCCCTTTGTGGGATCTTCTACAACCACTCTGGGAGCCACCTCCCCTCAGGCATCACCATCAACCCCCAACAGATTGACTTTTAGTCACACAAACCACATGAAGGGGAAAAAAAAAGGTATGAAAAGTGTGGAGTTTAAACTCCAGCAAAGGAGGGAGAAATGGCAGTGTCTGTGTGAGGGGAACTGCTGCAGCTTGTCCTGTCTCCTCCTCCTCCTGGAACAATGTAGGGTAAGGAGACCAGGTGCTTTCTATTTTTCTATACTTTACTTTCTTAACTTTACTTTCTTCCTTTATACATTCCATCTTACATCTTATGCCAACAGCTACTTTGATTCTTGCTTTATAAGCATCTCCTTTCCTGACTGTGTTTTGCTGCCTTAATACTGACAACAGTAACTTGCTTCACACTTTGCTACTTAATATTGGTTATTGCTTTTTGCTGTTCTTTATAAGCCCAGCTCTGGTTTGCAACTCCAGTAACTTGCTTTACTCTCAATGTGCAGTTTCTTTTCCAACATGGGTGTTGATAAGAAGCAGTTCTGTTCTTTCTCTTTGTTCTGTGTTACAGAGAGAGGAGTGTGCAGGATATTTTATTGTCCTGTGTTATTGAGAGTGTCTGGATAAGTGTTTTAGGTGCCTGTGTTACTAATTAGTAGTTCTTTGTTGCTGTGTTTCTAATTAGCAGTTCTTTGTTGCTGGTTTCTGTCTGTTGTGAGAATGGGATACACTGAAGTTTGGTGTGTTTGTCTCTGTAAAATGTGTTTGGTGCTGGTTTCTTTTGGGCTCTTTTATCATCAATTCAATCCAATCCTGCAGCTGAACGTTCTCACCGGCAAAGCAGAACCCCCAATAACTGTCACATATTTGTATTAATAAATGTTATTTTGGGAGCTGTTGTGGGGAAAGTTCTTTTCTAGCTATTAAGTGTGGTCTCATATCAAGGGTTAGAAAACCTTCCAGCCTGTGTTCTGTCCTAGTTGGGCAGGCACTGCTGGCTTCATAAGGCTCTAATTTTTCTGGAGGTGCTTATTGATGATAATTTCTTTTCTGGCTTAAGTGTGGCTTAATATCAGAGGTCAGGAACTCTCCCAACCTGTGGGCTGTCCCTGTCCACAGACAGTGTTGGGGACATGAGACTCTGATTGTCCAGAAGTGCTTATTGCTAATAATTTCTCCCTGGCTTAAGTGTGGTCCTCATAGGGGAGTCAAAAATCTTTCCAGCCTGTGCTCTGTCCAGAGTTCTGCAGGCAGTGCTGGGTTCATAAAGCTTTAATTACTCCAAGGACATTTATAGCTAATAACTTTTATTAATACAATTAACACTAGAAATCTTTGCACTTCTGTCTCCCTCCTCCCTTCCACGTGACAGTCACAAATATCTATAATCATAATATATCTATAATCATATAGAACTTCAGCCACATAGTCACAAATAACCCACATTTCAGCTTTCAAAAGCCTCTTTTCTTACCCCCCAATGCCAATTTTGAGCTGAAATTACCCCAAAGGTCTCACTTACTCGTATTGCCTGGTGAGGATAAAGCAAAGAGCTCTGTTTCCATACAGAAGGTGGTTTGTAGGGCTGGAAAATTCAAAGTATTAGGAAGAGTTAGTGATGTAAATCCCTTTGGAAAATCCCAAATGGAGAAAAAAATTATAATTTCCACAATTTCAAGCACCTCAAGTGAAGCCACTGAGGATGTGACTTTTTATTTGCAGTTATTTGTAACCTTTAGGCCCAAAAATAATTCTTAGGATGCTCTAAAAAAACCACCTCAGTTCTGCAGCTCCTGGAAATCCTGAGACTTCCTTTGCTCCTTAAAATTCCTGGAATTTCCTTGGCTTTCCCACTGAATTCTGCTCCTCCTTCTCCAGCAAAGTTTGCTCCTTCTCATTCCCTTGACCTTTGTTAAAAAAGGTCCTTTGGCTTTGGGAAAAACCTGAAAAATCAGCTGGAATTTGGGACCAAAATGGTCTTGTGGCATTGCTGGAATTAAAACCATTTGCTCAGAGAGGATCAGAAATTAATATTTTATTTCATAATAATATTAATTCTATTTTATTGATATTTTTTATATTTTTGTGTGATGCTGTTGGGTGCAGATGAAGTGGGTTTTAGTGGGTTTAGGTGAGGTTTAAATGGATTTTTGGGAGCAGGGGAGGACACAGAAAGGCTGGATTCATTTATCCCATGGGAAAAGATCCTCCAGGAGAGGGGTCAGACTTTGGGGGAGATAAAACAGAGGGAAAATAAAAGAAAATAAAAGTCAGGTTTGTTCCTGAGTCACACAGAAAGTTGGGCTGAGCCAGGACAGAGATGTGTGAACACAGGGAATAAAATCCAGGAATTAATAAAATATTAATTTCATTTTATTTATTAATAAAATTAATAATTAAAAAAAATATTAGGAGACCCAGAGCCAAAAAAAAAATTCAAGGATTAGGAGACACCACAGCCAAAAAAAGAGCAAAATTCAAGGATTAGGAGACCCCAGAGCCAAAAAAGAACAAAATTCAAGAATTAGGAGACCCCAGAGCCAAAAAAAAAAAAAAAATTCAAGGATTAGAAGACCCCAGAGTCAAAAAGGAGCAAAATTCAAGGATTAGGAGACCTCAGAGCAGGAAAAAAAAAATTCAAGGATTAGGAGAACCCAGAGCCAAAAAGAAGGAGGAAAATCCAAGAATTAGGAGACCCCAGAGCTAAAAAAGAGGAAAATCCAGGAAGGATTAGGAGACCTCAGAACCAAAAAAAAAAAAAAATTCAAGGATTAGGAGAGCCCAGAGCCAAAAAGGAGCAAAATTCAAGGATTAAGAGACCCCAGAGCAAAAAAAAAAGTAAATTCAAGGATTAGGAGACCCCAGAGCCAAAAAAGAGGAAAATCCAGGAAGGATTAGGAGACCTCAGAGCCAAAAAAAAAATTTCAAGAATTAGGAGAGCCCAGAGCCAAAAAAGAGGAAAATCCAAGAATTTAGGAGGGTTTTTTGGGAGTGTTTTCCCATGGGATAAATGAATCCAGCCTTTCTGTGTCCTCCCCTGCTCCCAAAAATCCATTTAAAGCTCACCTAAAACCACTAAAACCGACTTAATCTGAACCCAACAGTGTGAGACAAAAATATAAAAAATATCAGTAAAATAGAATTAATATTAATGTTAAATAAAATATTAATTCCTGATACTCTCTGAGCACATTTTTGGGGGGGAAAGGGGATTTTTTTATCATTTCATGACTGCAGGACAAGTTGTGATACCCCAACCCCATCACCACTTGGAGGGGGAAAATGCTCTTCATGCCTTGAAAAAATTCCCATTTTATCTCTTTCTCCTTTTTACAGAGCCCAGGAAAGTCTCCAAAGGCTTCCAGGAAATGCCTTTGAGACTCACAAAAGGAAATTCAGCCCATGGGTTGACACTGAAATTCTTGTTTATTCTTTCTGGGTTGAGAAATATTTGCAATACCTTGGGAGAATATTTAGAGAGACAACACCCAAAGTGGTTGTTCATATCAAAGAAATCATTTCCTTGCAGGTTTTACTGACTGTTTTGGTGACTTTAAATCAGATTTAAAGCCTAACAGGGCTCCTGGAGCAGGAAAAGCACCTCCAACAACCAGTGATGGGAAATAAAATGAAATAAAACAAGAAATGGGTTATGTAGCTTTGTTTGTTTGTTTTTTTTTAATTAGGTGTCATTTGGTCTTTGAGTGGCTCATGCAAAACTACACAAAAGGAGGAGAAATGTGGCTGTGTATCTCTATATATTTGTATATAAATCACAACTAATTCAGTTCTTACCACAACTCTATGGCTTTAGTGTAGGAGATGATGGCAGAGCCCAAAGCTCCGTGGGAAAATTCATCATTTCCTCTCTGCTTCATTAATTCACTCTCCTGTGAAAAAAAAAAACAAGAAAAAACCAATTCAGGAGCTGGGATTAAACACTGAGAAATAAATGTGGTTATTAATGTGAAGAGAATTAAACATTGATGGGTTTGAATCATAGAATGGATTGGGTTGGAAAAGACCTTCGAGATCATCAAGTCCAACCCTTGGTCCTTGAAGTCTCTACCTTGAATCATTTGGGCATTTTTATAATTAGAACCATCCCCAAAAGCACAACCCCCCCTGGCAGCTCCTCTCACCTTCCTGGAGCTCTCACAGGTCAGAGCTTGGAGTTGTTCCATTAAATCACAACCTCCCAAAGCAACTTTGGTGATGGAACGTTTCCCTGGGGACAGAATTGATGCAGAGGGTGAGGAGGTTCCCAAAGGGTTGATCATCTCATAATATATTTATTATTGAGTTAGCCACCAATTAAATACACCAGAGCATTGATTAGCCCATAATTAACAACAGCAAATGACTCTGCTCATGATTGTTGGCTCAGACTTACACTCGGAGAACATGACTCGGAGTTTGATCCAACCCAACTCGCCGAGTTCCTCCAATCTCTGCAGGACTTGGGAATCCCCCACACACCTCACCCAATCCAGGGCCTCCTCCACGTGGAAAACACCCTGTTCCAATGGAAAAAATAACATAAAGTAAAATAAATACAGAAAAAGGTTTGCCTTTCCAACAGCTCACAAACACCTGGGTGTCAAAAGTCACAAAATTCAACCGGTCGTTCTTTCAACGGGAGGAATTCAAAGGGTTAAACTTGATGTGGAAAGTTCTCCCTGAAGGCTGAAATCCTGGGAAAAGAACATAAAACCCCCTCAAGAATTTGATGTGGGAACTTCTTTTTGGTGATGGAAGTTGTTGAGAAATAATGGAAAGGTGCTGGAATTTTATTTAGAAACTCCTGTTTGGATGGGCGTTGAAAAATTATATGAAAACCCACCCAATTTAGACCAAAAATGTGGCAAATGGGTAACACAGTTCTGTGTTTACTCTGTTTCTCCTATTGCTACGATGAGCTGTGAGGGTGGCTTTTAATTTTATTTATGTTTATTTTTTATATTTATTTTTATTTATTTTTTATATTTTTATTTTTGCATTTTTTATATTTATTTATGTATATTTGTTTGAAATTTTTTATTTATACTTTTATTTCTATTCCTTTTTATATTTATTTTTTATTTAATTTTTTGTATTTTTATATTTATTTACATGTATTTATTTTAAATTTTTTGTTTATATTTTTATTTATATTTATTTTTATATTTTTTAAATTTTTAATATGTATTTAATATTTATTTTTAAAAATTTTATTTATATTTTTATTTCTAGCTATTTCTATATTTATTTTTAAATTATATTTATTTTTATTTTTATTTAATTTTTATTTTTGTTTATATTTTTAATATGTATTTTATATTTATTTTTAAAAACTTTATTTACATTTTTATTTCTATTTATTTTTATATTTATTTTTAAATTATATTTATTTATATTTTTATTTATCTATTTTATGTTTATATTTTTATTTCTATTTATTTAATTTTTATATTTTTATTTCTATTTATTTTT
Source organism: Pithys albifrons albifrons (assembly GCF_047495875.1). NCBI lineage: Eukaryota > Metazoa > Chordata > Aves > Passeriformes > Thamnophilidae > Pithys > Pithys albifrons. The sequence continues at coordinate 124,574,171 of NC_092458.1, forward strand.
GTTTATTTTTAAATTATATTTATACTTTAATTTTTATATTTATTTCTATTTATTTAACTTTTATTTCTATTTCTATTTATATTTATTTATATTATTACTTCTATTTATTTTTCTGTTTATTTTTAAATTATATTTATACTTTTATTTTTATATTTATTTCTATTTCTTTAATTTTTGTTTATATTTTATTTATATTTATATTTATTTTTATACATCTATTTTTAATTATATTTTTAATTAAATTTTTGAAGTTTCTTATGGATTTATTAATTTTTTATTTTATATTTTTATTTCTATTTATGTTTAGATTTAGTTTTATTTATATTTATTTATATATTTTTAAATTTTGTACATTTGAATATTTATTTATTTATATTCATTTTAAATTATTTTTATTTATGTTTTTTATTTTTATTTATTTTTTTCTTTTTTTCCCATCATGGCTTTATTTGACCTTTTGCAGTTCACCCCCAGCAGTGACAAAACCCAGGAAAATTCCGGATATTCCCCAAGTTTCCAAGCTGAAAAGGTGACACTGAAGTTGTGCCACAAACTGGATTTGGGAGCGAAGGTGGATCAGGTGGGACCCACCAGGGCTCAGCCCTTGGGCATCTCCAACCAAGGGGCCAAACTCACATTTTCGATGGCACTGCCAATCCTCAGGATGGCCCTGATGAAGTGGGGGATGTTCTGGAAAGAAAATAAGGAATCTCAAGTTATTAATTGGAGTTTCCAAGGGAGGGACATTCCCTGCTCTCCTCCCTTCAGCTGTTCAGAAAACTCCTTTCTTTGTTCTCTTTCTGTTTCAATGCAACATTTTAAACATCATTTGTTGAACAAAGATAAAAAAAAATAGAATATTTCAGTCATTCAACCATCAATTTTCTTACTGACTGCAAATATTGGCTCAGTTTTCCCAACTGGAACAAAGTTTAGGACTCACTTTCTTTCCACAAAGCTCCAACTCAGCCATGAGACAATTAATTCACTCTTAAAAGTCTCATTTAAGAGATAATTAATCCCAAGCTGCTTAAGGTACAGATTTAATTCCCCTGATGTCAAAAGAAGGTACTTACAACAACTTTTTTAATTAAATCAGCGAGGTCTTCCAGAATTTTAAACTCACAGATTCCCCTCAGGATCCACCCTGGGTACAGCAAACTGGGAAAACAGAAAAATAACCCTGTTATGGGGGGTTAATTACTCATATTTCATTAATATCTTGCCATTATATCAATAAATATTATTATAATATAAAAGGTAATACTACAGTAATATAAAATGTATTATTATTAATATTATATACAATGTATGTAATATACCATAATATATAATCTACAATATTATTATATAATATACATTATTATATAATATACAATATTATTATATAATAAACAATATTATGTTAATAATCAATGTAATATAATATAATATACAAGGTAATATTATGATAATATACAATGTAGGTAATATACAATAATATACAATATAATGATAATATATAATACTATGATAACATACAATAAATAATATGATATACACAATAAATATAATATACAGTATATTGTACTATAAAATATATTATGTGCAATATTACCATAATATACAATAAATATTATCATAATATACAATAAATGTCATAATACACAATAAATATTGATAATATACAATACATATTATCATAATACAGAGTAAATATTCTCATAATACAAAACAAATATTATAATATACAACAAATATTATTATAAAACAAATATTATGATAATATACAGTATATTATGTAATATACAATATTGTGATAACATACAATAAATATAATGATTATGTGTAATAAATATTAAAATATACAATAAGTGAATGGAGCTGCATCCAGCTGGTCACCAGTGGTGTCCCCAGGGGTCTGTGTTGGGTCCAGTCCTGTTTAACATCTTTAGTGATGATTTAGATGAGGGGATTGAGTCCATCAGCAGCAAATTTGCTGATGACACCAAGTTGGGAGGGAGTGTTGACCTGCTGGAAGGCAGGAGGGCTCTGCAGAGGGATCTGGAGAGACTGGAGAGATGGGGCTGATTGCAATGGGATGGAGTTCAACAAGGCCAAGTGCAGGTCCTGCCCTTTGGCCACCCCAACCCCTGCAGTGCTCCAGGCTGGGCACAGAGTGGCTGGAGAGCAGCCAGGCAGAGGGACCTGGGGGGACTGAGGGACAGGAAGCTCAACAGGAGCCACCAGTGTGCCCAGGTGGCCAAGAAGGCCAAGGGCATCCTGGCCTGGATCCAAACCAGCGTGGCCAGCAGGCCCAGGGCAGTGACCCTTCCCCTGGACTCTGCCTTGGGGAGGCCACACCTTGAGTGTTGTGTTCAGTTCTGGGCCCCTCAGTTGAGGAAAGAGATTGAGGTGCTGGAGCGGGGCCAGAGAAGAGCAACGAGGCTGGAGAAGGGACAGAGAATCCACCATGTCTTGATCCAACCCCACTGTGATCACCAGCCCAGGGCACTCTGTAGGGCTGGATCAAGGGTTGATGATCTCAGAGGTCTCTTCCAACCCAACTGAGAAGAGCAACGAGGCTGGAGAAGGGAGTGGAGCACAAGTGCTGTGGGGAGAGGCTGAGGGAGCTGGGGGTGTTCAGCCTGGAGAAGAGGAGGCTCAGAGGTGACCTCAGCACTGTCTGGAACTGCCTGAAGGGAAGTTCTGGCCAGGTGGGGGTTGGTCTCTTCTCCCAGGCACTCAGCAATAGGACAAGGGGGCACGATGGGCTCAAGCTCTGCCAGGGGAAATTGAAGTTGGAGATCAGAAAGAAATTCTTTACGGAGAGAGTGCTCAGGCATTGGAATGGGCTGCCCAGAGAGGGGGTGGATTCCCCATCCCTGGAGGTTTTTCAGCTGAGCTTGGCCGTGGCACTGAGTGCCATGATCTGGTAAAGGGACTGGAGTTGGACCAAGGGTTGGACTTGATGATCTCGGAGGGCTTTTCCAACCCAATCCATTCTGGGATTCTGTGATTCTATGAAATAAATCTTATTATAATATAAAATGTATTATGATAATATACAACAGTTTCATAATATACAATATTATGATAATATACAATATTAATATAATGTACAATTACATAACACAAAATATAAAACATTATATTGGTTATTTGGGTAATTAGTGTTACATTAATAATTAGGGTAACCAAGAGCATGT